>NC_070612.1:38494182-38806682 GCF_027172205.1 Podarcis raffonei
CTCCTGTTGTAACACGTTCCCACACAGTTCTTAAGGTCCTGCTTATGATTAATAAAAACGTGACGATCTTATTTCTTTCTGGGGTGAGGGGTTATTTTATCACATTATGCAAAGAGGAAAAAAGGGTCTTTTCCCCCACCACCCCTTCATTCCAAACATACAGTCTCCTAGTGTTAATTCATCAGAAGATTTACTTATCCATCCATCACTCTCGGTCACAGAGATCCATTAATCAGCAGCCTTATCGTCGAGCTTTACTTGATGTATGTGCTTCAGCCTTATTTCCAATCATAAATCTCCAAATATAAATCCGATCTGAAGCAACCAGCACGCGCTAATTGGAATCGGCGTCAGGAAGAGCTGACTTCACCGAGGGCTTGTGCCAAGTGTTTGGCACCCCCATCTCTCGGATCAGGGAGTGCATTGTGAACACCGTTGGCAAGACAGGGTGCCCACATATCCTGGGGGCGGGGGAAGGCTGCATACTTCCCATAGCAGCCCCTTAATTACCTCGATGGGTCAGAGAGATGTTATTGTCGGCCATCTTCCAACGCGCCACCTGGTGGCCCCTGACTTGACCACGCTTATAAATTTCAGTGGGTCTGTTCTGAGAAAATCTTAGTTGAACATCACCCATGATTCTTTTTGTTACTGGCCACGTATCTGGGCTCAGTATGGGGATTGTCGATTTCCTTTCTTCTTTTCAGGTGGGGCCTTATTGAGTATTAACTTCAAAGGGCTAAGCTGGGTGCTGTGGCTGCGGAACCTTGGAAGATCAAGGCACAGTGAGCTGTAGAGGCTCTCTTGGCTCACAGTATGCATTCAAGGTATAGTAGGGCTGTTACTGAATTCTGGGCTTTCAGAAAAAGGGCAGGTTTGTCTGATGTTTGGCCTATACCAATGGAGCATATTATTCAGTTTTATATAGTTCTCAGAGGAAAGGATTTAGCAAAAGGATCTATTGCAGGGAAATTGGTTGGTCTACCGCATCATTCAAAAGCCTGGGGATTTTCTGTTCCTATGGGGGATTTTTGTGTTTGGAAAATGCTTGAAGGGTGGGCTGAGGAGACCCCTTAGCAGTCTTATTTACGCAGTACAATTTCCCTTGACTGCTTGTTGGTACGTGTTAAGGTCTTTGTTGTTTTAAGTCCCTGTAAATATGAAAGCTACGTTTTAAAGCTGACCGTGCTTTCAGAACAGAGGAGCTGTTTCTGATTCTAATTGGCTCTGAATTTCCAGAAGCTTTCCTTTTAAAATTTTGGTGTGGTTCTTAAGCTTCAAAAGGTGGACAGACTTCTTGCTTCCATGAGGCCTTTACCCCAGGGCATCTCCATCAGCTGACATTTGGCATGGTGATGGACCTTATTTTCATCATGAAATTTTGACTCCTTTTGCCTATTGTTGGCTTGGGGCAGTAGTTAAGAGACCCCTGAAGATAGCTGAGGCTCATTCTTCGAGAGCTACCAGTTTGGGTATTGATGCCCAACATACTGTATTCAAAGGATTGGCAGTGGAAGTTTGGGCGGGTTTCTGTAGATGCATCTGTTGGGTTGTTCATTTTCTCCTTGTGTTTTTCAGGATCTTCATTTAGTATGTGTTCCTGACTGTGTTCTTTCATTTATATGTTGGTTATTATTGTTGGTGGTGGTGGTGGTGATGTTGCAAGTTTTAGTTAGAGCTGTGAGCCCAAGCGAGTCCTGATCTGCATCCAAACTCATTGAGTGAAGTGGAGGTGTTGTGTCAACTCCCCAGCAGGAGGATCATTGTTGCTTACC
Organism: Podarcis raffonei; assembly: GCF_027172205.1. Taxonomy (NCBI): domain Eukaryota; kingdom Metazoa; phylum Chordata; class Lepidosauria; order Squamata; family Lacertidae; genus Podarcis; species Podarcis raffonei. Next base: position 38,495,958 of record NC_070612.1, read on the forward strand.
AAGATGGTTAGGAGGCAGGAGGAAGGCTGGTACAATACAAATGCGCCATCAGAAATGCTGTGTTGGGTCTGTTGGTTCATTTGAACCAGGCCAGAACCCTGCCACCATGCCCCTCTTTCCCTCTATTCATGTACCGTATTTTGGGGGGACTCGAATTTAAGAAAGTGGGGGGAGATGGCCTAGAGTTATTGGAGAGGATTGCCCACAGTTTTTTGGGGGGGGTTGCCCCCCTGACCCATCGCCGCCAGCAACCTCCATTTGACTGTCCACTTGCCACATCGCCAACCTATCAACAGCAGCCCTTGCCGTATATACCAATCAGCATCCCTATCTCTGATGGGAATCTCCTGCTGGCAGCAACAACCAATCGCCAGTCAACCCTTGGCACTATCCATGTATAAGATGCCCCCAAATTTTGGACATTATTTTTTAGGGGGGGAAACCTAGTCTTATACATGGAAAAATACATAAGTCATTAGCTCTGACACTTGATTTGCCCCACCCTCCATGTAAGCACCTTTTTGTGCTACCGGTCTCCATCCGGTAAAAAGAGCCATATATAGAAACCCGTTTCTTATCTAATGTATGCCAATTTGGATCAAAGCACTTAACAATTCAGGTATTTTATAAGATTGACTGCAGCATGGACTTGGTCTCCTGTTTGACAATTAAAGTTTGTAAAGGTTATGCCCAAGTCACAGGAACATCCAGCTAAGAATTGACATCCCCATGGCATATCGTGGGTGAAGACAACACTTTCAACTCAGTTCAACAGAATTCATGGGTGCCTGCATTATGTGTAATATTTCAGTTATGTTGTACAGGGCCAGTTTTACACCCAATAAACATTTTGACAAATGATCAACAGTCATCCTAGTCAAAACCTATGCAACATATCTTGGCAATGAGGAGATTTTTCAGAACCGTCAAAGTGTTTCTGTGTTCAGTATCTAGGTTTAAATCTCTGGTTGTCATGAGGAACTCCACTCAGATTTGACTTCTGCTAAATTGCGTTTGTGAGGAGAATATTGATAATCTCCTAGAGTAAAATCACCTGGAGTTAAAAGATTGTTTTCTAAAAACAATGATTTGCAGCCTTACTATCAGCATAATATGATTCTTTTATAAAACAATGCTTTTAACTTGAACATCTTTTATATATATATATTTTTAAGATATTTATTAAAATTTCCAATTTTTATACAAACAAAAAGAAAAAAGCAAAAAAGTTTAAAAACACATAAAATTCACAATACTTAGTTTTCAATGACATATTTCCCTGACCTCCTCATACCTCCCCTTCTTGTATTCCAATTCAAATTATTTATTCAGCAAATCCTTATCTCAAAGCATTACAGCTAAAAACCCCTTGATTTCTATCCGACATCATTCAACATTCATTAATTTTACAATATTTCTGTAGATAGTCCTTGAATTTCTTCCAATCTTCTTCCGCCGACTCTTCTCCCTGGTCACGGATTCTGCCAGTCATTTCTGCCAATCCCATGCAGTCAATCATCTTCATCTGCCATTCTTCCAGAGTGGGTAAATCTTGCATCTTCCAGTACTTTGCAATAAGTATTCTTGCTGCTGTTGTAGCATACATAAAGAAAGTTCTATCCTTTTTTGACACCAACTGGCCGACCATGCCCAAGAGAAAGGCCTCTGGTTTCTTCAAGAAGGTATATTTAAATACCTTTTTCAATTCGTTATAGATCATTTCCCAGAAAGCCTTAATCTTAGGGCATGTCCACTAAAGGTGAAAGAATGTACCTTCATTTTCTTTGCATTTCCAACATTTATTGTCAGGCAAATGGTAATTTTTTGCAAGCTTGACTGGGGTCATGTACCACCTGTATATCATTTTCATAATATTTTCTCTTAAGGCATTACATGCCGTAAATTTCATCCCAGTGGTCCACAACTGTTCCCAGTCAGCAAACATAATGTTATGTCCAACATCTTGTGCCCATTTGATAAGAGCAGATTTGACCATCTCATCCTGAGTGTTCCATTTCAGCAGCAAGTTATACATTTTTGACAAAATCTTAGTTTTGGGTTCTAACAGTTCTGTTTCCAATTTAGATTTTTCCACCTGGAAGCCAACTTTCTTATCCAAATTGTAAGCCTCCATTATCTGATAATAATGAAGCCAGTCTTGTTTTTTAGTTTCTCAAAACTCTGCAGTTTCAGTCTATCTCCTTCTTGTTCCAAAATTTCCCAATACTTCGGCCATCTGGCCTCCATATTGAGCTTTTTCTGAGCTTTCGCTTCCATTGGTGACAACCACCTTGGGGTTTTATCTTCCAATAAATCTTTATATCTAATCCAAACATTAAACAATGCTTTCCTAACAATATGGTTTTTAAATGCTTTATGTGCTTTAACCTTGTCATACCACAAATATGCATGCCACCCAAAAACATTGTTAAAACCTTCTAGATCCAAAATGTCTGTGTTCTCAAGAAGCAGCCAGTCTTTCAACCAGCAGAACGCTGCTGATTCATAGTAAAGATTAAAGTCTGGCAGGGCAAATCCACCCCTTTCCTTTGCATCAGTTAATATCTTAAATTTTATTCTGGGCTTCTTGCCCTGCCAGACAAATTTAGAAATGTCTTTCTGCCACTTCTTGAAACAGTCCATCTTGTCCACAATTTGCAATGTTTGAAACAAAAACAACATTCTAGGCAATACATTCATCTTTATAGCTGCAATTCGACCCAACAAGGAAAGCTTCAAATTTGACCAAATTTCTAAATCTTTTTTCACTTCCATCCAACATTTTTCATAGTTCTCTTTAAACAAATTCCCATTTTTAGCTGTCATGTTAATCCCCAGGTATTTCACTTTCTTAACCACAGTTAAACCTGTTTCACTCTGAAACTTCTCTCTTTCAGTCAATGTTAAGTTTTTCTCTAAAACCTTAGTTTTTGACTTGTTCAGTTTGAATCCTGCCACCTGACCAAATTCTTGAATTAGTTCTAAAACTCTTTTAGTACTAGATTCTGGCTCTTGTAACGTCAAAACTAGGTCATCTGCAAATGCTCTCAGTTTATACTGTTTAGCTCCGACCTGTATACCTTTATGTCCAGGACCTCCAGGACCGATATAAAAAGCAATGGGGAAATTGGGCACCCTTGTCGTGTCCCTTTTTCTATCTTAAATTGTTCTGTAACCACACTATTTACAATTAATTTAGCATTTTGTTCAGAGTATATTGCACCTATACCATTCTCAAAGCCTTGGCCTACCCCCATACCCTGTAGGTTCTTTTTCATAAAACTCCAAGAGATATTGTCAAAAGCTTTCTCCGCATCCACAAATATCAGAACTGCTTTAGTGTTTATATTCACTTCTAGCTTTTCCAAAATGTCAATTATGTTCCTCAAATTATCAGATAGATGTCTTCCCGGTAGAAAGCCCGCTTGGTCCTTATGAATCTCCTCAATCAATACTTTTTTCAGTCTCTTAGCCAAAATATCAGCAAAAATTTTGTAATCCACATTTAATAAGGATATGGAACGGTAGTTCTTAAGTTGTGTCTTTTCAGTTTCCGTTTTCGGTATAAGTGTAATATACGCCTCTTTCCACGATTCTGGTGCTCTTTTCCCTTCCAAAATTTCATTACAGACTTCCTTCAAAGGTTGTAATAACCACTCTTTCAAAGATCTGTAATATCTGGAAGTCAGCCCATCCGGTCCTGGAGACTTGCCTAATTGCATATTTTGAATGGCACCTTCTATCTCCTGGTCAGATATTTTGCAATTCAACATTAGTTTGCTTTCTTGTGAAATTTTTTGTAATCCATTTGTTTTCAAAAAGCGTTCAATGTCCATTTCATTCTGTGGCCCTTGTGCATATAATTGTTTGAAGTATTTCTGGAAGCAATTTCTAATCTCAGTTGGATTGTGTATATCTTTTCCTTCTACTTCCAAATTTGTGATGGTATTTAGTTTTTGTCTTTTTTTCAATTGCCAAGCCAGTAGTTTCCCACATTTATTCGCTGATTCAAATGTCTTCTGTCTCATTTGTTTAATTTTCCATTCTATTTCCAGATTCATCAATTCCATATATTGTACTTGATATAATTTTATTTCTCTCAAAATCCCCTGCGACTTTGGCTTTACTCTCAGTTTTTTGTCCCCTTCTTTTATTTTCTCCAAAAATTTTATCTTTTTCTCATTTCGACTTCTCTTTTTTATTGTGTTCTGTTGTATCAAGAACCCTCTCATCACAGCTTTACTTGCATCCCAGATTACTCTTTTTTCTACATTAGTAGTCATATTTATTTCAAAATAGTCTCTCAAAGTTTTTTGGGCCTTTTTGTATACTTCTTCATCTCTAAATAGGGTGTCATTCATCCTCCATCTAAAGGAGCCAGGTGTTGTTTGCTTCATCTCCATCTTTACAGCGTTATGGTCTGAGCAAGTTTTAGGGCAGATTTCCACTTTCTTTATCTTTGGTGCCATTCCTCTAGTAATCCAAATTTGGTCAATTCTAGTCCATGTCATCTTAGCTTCAGAGAAGAAAGTTCCCTCTCTCCCCAGGGGGTTCTTAGTTCTCCAAATGTCAATCAAGTCCATATTGTCAGTCAATTCAAAGAAAGTTTTTGGTAGTCTACCATCTTTGGTGACTACCTGTTTTTGTGCCTTGTCCATGTTTGTAGATACAACTCCATTCATATCCCCCATCAATATTATATTATAGTCCATATAGTCCAAAAGAGTCTCATGCAACTTCTTAAAAAATTCAGATTTCCCCTCGTTCGGTGCATACACCCCTACAATCAGAAATGTCTCTCCTTGAAATTGAATTTCGATTGCCAAATATCTTCCTTGTTCATCTTTAAAAATTAATTTCAGTGAAAATTTCTCCTTTGCATATATCACCACTCCTCTCTTTTTGACCTTATCAGACGAAATAAATTCTTGTCCCAATCTCTTATTAATAAGTATTTTCCTGTGTAGCCTCATTACATGTGTTTCCTGTAAACAAATCAAGTCCAATTGTTCTTTTCTTAATATATGAAAAACACCTTTTCTCTTTCGAGGGGAGTTAAGTCCATTACAATTCCAACTTAGAAGTTGCAGAGCCATGGTGAGTTACTTAGTTTTCCCTCCAACTGCACCGAGTTGTTGTTCTTCTTCTGTCGGTGGTGTGTCTTTCCCTGGGCCAAGGAGTCCAAATGATAAGTTTGCTATATCTAAAATTCCTTTTCCTGATGCGATTGGCTCCTCACCAGATTCCACTTCCTTCTGTAGATCCTCCTCGTGGTCTTTCAAGAACTTGTCTTTATCATTCACTGTCCTTATTCTTATTTTTCTTCCTTTGTATTTGAAGGATAGACCTTGGGGGAATTCCCACCTGAAGAGTATTCTGTTTCTTCTCAATAGAACAACAAGATCTCTGTAGTAGGCCCTTACATCCAAAATATATTTGGGTATATCCTTAAAGATCTCCACGAATGAATCTTCAATTTCCAGAGTTCTTTGATAGTGCAGATTCAAGATTTTGTCTCTTTCTTCTTTTGTTCTTAAGGTAATCAAACAGTCTCTTGCTTTGTTCTTTCTTTGTCTTTTACCAAGCCTAAATGCACTCACTATCTTGAATTCTTCCTTCCCCAGGTCTTGTTGCCAAAAATCTGTAAATTCCTTTGTAAGGAAGTCTGCCAGGTTGTCTTTCTCGCTTTCAGGTACTGCTCTGATTCTTAAATTTCTCTCCTTTCCTTCTAATTCAATCATAGACAGTGTTAGGTCGTGATCCTCTAGTTTCTTATATACCGGTGGTATCTTCTCTTGAGCAGATGTTGCAATTTCCTTAGCTTCCTCTGCTATCTTTCGAGTAGAGGCCGATTCCTCCAATAGTTTTTCAATGGACTGTGTGTTAGAATTCACCTTCTTTCCCAGTTCATTAATACTTGTAGTGTTCAAGTCAATTTTTGCTGAGGCCTCAGCTACTTGTTTATTTGTCTCTGCAACCTGTTTGGCTAAGTTTTCCAAAGATGCATTAATTTTGCCGAGTGCCTGAGCCAATAAATCTTCAGATGACATAGCTTTTGGTTTTGCTTGCAAAGCAGCAGTTCCTACTGTGCCTGCTGCTCCGGATGTTGAAGCCCTTCTCTGATGTGTAATATCAGTCTTGTATTGTCTACCGGACCTGGTAGTTTTTTCCTGTGCCAGCTCTATCTTCCCTTTCTCATTTGCCATAACACTCTCATGCAACACCCAAGGTCAGTCTCACGCCTGGTAGATTTGTTTTGAAGAGGAATTTTCCAAACTTGGTTACTTAGTGGCTTAGTTGTTGTTGCAACATAGTCTCCTCTAGGGGGACACACTTCCAACTTCACTTTGCAACTTTTAAAACAAATATGGTCCTTATAGGTCCCCGGTATCCCTTAAAAGCCACAATTTCAATGTCCTTAAAAGTTACTTTATAGTCAAAAACAGTTCTAAAAACAGTGTATCTTTCACAGAGTTGTATCAGGATTCTTTACCCTTAACGTGCTGACAGTTCTTCCTACTGACAGGCTTTCCCTGTCATAGGCAGTCCGTTCCCAGATTTTAGAGGCAGCAGATATATCTTTACTTCCCTCTTTTCTTGCAGGTAAATAATGCTCAAATTTCTCCCCTCCACTCCTGCAAACAGGAGGGGAATCGCTTTTTTGGTGTTGGATTTTAAGCCTTTAGAGAACGTCTTTCGAAGTTACAGCTTTAAAGTCTCTTTGCTTTGATCTATTTACAAGCCGGAAAGGCAGACTTCCTGTTTGTACCTTTCCCGTTTTGGTGCCAAAATTACTGAAATTTTTCTCCAATTAATTTGCTTGATCCTACTCACGGGTAGTTGCTTTAGATTCCAATTGTCCAGAAAGAAATCAGCGCTCTCCGACCATGGCTATGCGGCTTCACTCCGCGAAGAAGGTAGATGACTCTCAGCCCCGCGCCGCTCACCCCCATTCCGTTCCGAAGCCTTTAAAAAGGCTCCTTCGCAGCAGGGGGGGGGGGCGCAAATGGAGCCTGCCGAGTCTCCAAGTTCACAGGCTTCACCGCCTGTGATTTCTTCGGGTCCCCGCTTCGCCGCAGCGGCCAGACCCAGTCCCCGCGGAGCCGATTCCCTCCGGAGCTCAGAGGGAATCCACCATTAGTTGCTGGCGCTGACTGGAAGTCCCCAACTTGAACATCTTTTATATGAACTAAATCTCAGACTGTAGTCAAATCATTTGTATTTACAGCACATTTTTTTTAAAAAAAACCCCAAAACTTATTTTTTCTGTAAGAACTGTTTGAAATTTCTTTCACACTCAATTGAATGAACAATTGAGCAATTTCCTTTGGTAATAGGCTTAATTAATCAGAGAAAGTATGGCTGCCAAAATGACAGCTTGAATGGGTTTTGGAGAGGGTATTTTATTCTATTGGGAGCATTGGAGACTAATGCAATTTGCCTAGGTTTTCACCAGTGAGTGTCACACGCATGAATCATATTTCCAAGAACTGGGCTATTTAAAGCAACTCCTTGCTGGGGTCTTCAGCCTTTAAACACGAGAGGAAAAAGATCTTTCAATCAAGTTGGAAAGTTTTTCAAAGATAAGTACATGAACAGTCTATATAGCACTTAAATTTAAGGGAAAGGATGTACATAGTAGTGTTCTCTGATTTCTCAAAAGTTTCCCTTGGTTCTATTTTTCTGCCTCATTCTCAAGGCACATGGGGATTTATTTAGAATTATCATTGTATGGTGTCTGAGAGTGTTGGGAGTGTGATTTTCTTCCCATTAAACATTTCTTCAGGAAACTATAGCCTCCCTGGCTGCCCACACATCCTGATTTGAAAAACCCCCATAGAAAGGGGGGAATGTGTGGGTTGCAAAATGTTCCCTGACCCTGACTACTCCCACTGTGTTTACTCTCTCTTTTTTGCACATGTTTGATGCTGTTCACAGGTCCTCTCAGCTTCTGTCATGATGCCATCTCTTTCTTTTGAACTCCATCATCTTACTGACTATATGATTGATTATCAAATGGTCACTGTGACAATGCCATGATGTAACGCAGTCAATGTTGCTTTTGCATGGTATGGAAATGTCTCCAAGAAGTCCCCCTCCTGGTTTCACCTCATTTATAATCCTTGAATCTCTTTGGGCATAGGTAGAAAGAACAGACAGAAGTATTGCATGATCAAATGAATGTGGCTTGAACTTCAGGGGCTTTTTTTAAAAAAACAAAACCCAAAATATGTATTTATGTCAGTGCTGTGTCTTAACTTGCTGCTGAAGTTGTGTGTTTACCTATTCTGCATGAACTGATGCTTGCACAATCAAATGGCAAACATGCTAAGTGTCTCAGGTGGTCTTTGCAGCAAAGAAAGGGACACGTTTTAAATCACTGATTTTCAAAGACTGTGCTGGAGACAGGCAAGTGTTCCTTAAGAGAGTCTGAGTTGTGTCTTGAAAATGTATGCAGCTCAAGAATGAAGGAGACCTCATGCAAGATTCAGTCCACTACCTGCCAATATGAATAGAATATTGAAGACAGGACTGTAGCTTTCTGGGAGAAAGGGCCATTGCCCAGTGGTAGAGCTTCTGATTTGCATGTAGAATGTTCCAGGTTCAATTCCCAGCAGCTCCAGATAGAGTCGGGAATGTTCGTCACCTGAAAGCCTGGAGGGTCACTGCCAATCAGTGTAGACAATAGTGAGCTAGATGGACCAATGGTCTGATTGTGAGTAAAATAGCTTCCCGTGGCACACTAGCATTCCCTGGTGTAGTCTGCACTGCAGAAGACAAGGGCAGGCGAGTCCAGAGCTGAAGCATTACAATTGCCTCCAAAGCATAGTCCCAGCTTTTAGATATTAACCAGGCCATCCCACAATTGCAAGGAGGATGCCTGGCCATTGTTGTAGGAGTGGATTGACAAAATATATGCATATCTTTTTGAACATAAAATTAAAGTGTGTCCTGGGTATCAAAAGTTTGAAAACATTGCTTGAAAGGCATTTATTATCAGTACAGCACTTGAAAAGTTCAGTTGCAAGTTGTAATAACAACACATGACCACCAATTTATAGCTTGACTATTTAGTTCAAACGACATCCTGTAGTTTGTATCTGAAGCATCAAGATAACATTATATGTTTGTTTTAAGATACAGATACAGATTTCTACTGTTCTATGCATACTTACTTGAGAATAAACCCAACTGAATTGGTAGGATGTATTTCTGAGTAAATGAACATAAAGTTGAGCTATAAAATTGACAAAACTTTCCCCTGAATATTGTTGTTAGCATTGGCAACGACAGTCCTGACAGCCCAGAGCTCACTCAACCTTCCCACATGCTTAACTTCCTGGCTTGGATTTACCGAGTGGCAGTGGCGAACAGGAAGGGGTTGCTGCCATTTTGACACTTGTAGAATGCCCTGCAGTGATACTACATTGGGGCATTGCTGGAGCATGAAAATCATGGGTAGATGTCAAGCACTCACCACAGATTGCAGCAGTGCTACTGGTAAGTCTGGCAAGTCTGTGGGGTATGAGATATTGGGTGGGCACTGTATGGAGGATGCTTGCACCTGGCGCCAGTCTTGATTGTTGTCGTATTTTCATGAAAGGTGCCAGGATTTTGTAATGATTTGTCTTTATTTTTCAAGCAATTCATTTGTCAGGATAAAGTACTGGTACAGAAACACAGAGCTTTTCAGTTTGGATATTTCTAGCATTTTCTAGCAGAGGGGTAGTCAAAGTGGTGCTTTCATTCTGCCGAGGGCAGCCCAGAAGCGTTGAACACCATGAGAGAGGCAGGAACATCTCCTTCTTCTTAAATCTAAGGGCTTATCCACACTTAAATTTTGCCCTGTTCTTTCCAGGCTGTGCTTTAAATATCCACCTCTGAGTGTGTTCAAGGAGAGGTGTGGCTTTCCCTGCTAAAACCTGCTCTTTTAGGCAGGAAGGTTTGAGGCCTAGTTCTCCAACTGTCGCTCCAACTGTCACTTCCTTATTGAGAATGCCTGCCGGAAGGAGAAAATGAGGTGCAAAGAGCCAGAAGACCATTATTGAGACTCACAATTCCTCTAAAACAAAGAATCGGCAGAGAGCCAACGCCATCTGCCCTGGCTCAGAAACAGAGCGGGTTGAGGAAACCAAGAAAATGGAGCATATAGAACAAACAGTGAGTAACAACGTTGTGGGAACCTCACCCCCCCCTTAAGGAGGATGTCAATGACCCGAGCCCCCTCCTCCCAGAAAAAGCTAATACATCCAAGAGGGCAAGAGCAGGAGCAGGAGGGATTCCTTCCACTCCTAACGCTGACCCACCCATGCCTCTAGAACAAAATATCAGAGGAGCCTGCTTTCAACCAATTCGGGATACGCACCCCTACCAAGAGATTTGCATATTGTCTGCAGAAACTATGGTTCTGGTTCTCCAAAGACTGGATGAAATCCTCACCAGAATAGTTAACATTGAGAAACAATTGGATACTAGTTCCTTCCCTTTAAATGCCCAAGGGCTTAAAAGGATGATAAGAAATGACTCTGTTAACAACTCACCAACTCAAACTATGGATGAAGTGAGGTCCTGTCAAGTCTTGCAAACGAACCAGATAATGCTTGAGATTCACCGATACACTCATAGGTGGATGAACCGCAGACAAATTACTATGTCCTTGTCTCAGCTCCTGAATTACCATTACCGAAATGTAGATCTAGAAAATTTCCACTTCCTGCCTACCTTGAGAAACACCATGCGCCTATTTATGACCTTTAGGTCATCAGCCCTCCCACCTCGACTCATGGAGATAAAGGATACCCTATGGTGGTTCCATTCTCTCCACCCAGTGAGGGTATTTAAGGATGAAACTAGGAGGCAATTGGTCCCTTGCATAGAGTCAAAGCTAATGCGGATAAAGGAAACCAAGCTCAACACTAGAAATACTAATTGCCCGAAGGAAGAAAAGAACTCTGTAAGCCTAGAATTACAAGACCTGAAGAAGAGGCTAATGAGTATAAAGACTGAGATTTCTACCCAAAATATAAGGACAGTAGAGCCTAGAGCACAATATTTAAAGACGTCCAACAGCTCTTTATCCCATAGAAAGACATCAGTGCAACTCCCTGTTCCCTTTTCAAACGACACCAAATTAGATGAGGAATTTGGCGCCTCCGACATTTCTATGGCAACAACACCTAAAGAACTCTATGTTGCTGACAATCTGGAGATATCCAGCACCAAATCTACATCTGCACCTTTGCCTAATGTTCCAAAAACTTATCAGAATGATCAGCCTTCTCTACTGTACTCCTGGCGAGACAGGATGGACAGATCTTCCGAATTCAAATCTGGCTCTTTGTTGGCCAGTGATCCACATTTTATAACACATACCTCATTAATACTTCCACAGCCACAGATAGAACCAACAATCTTCCAATTAACCCAGGAGGGAGAGGGGGATTGACAGTTAATGAAACACCATGGGACTGTGTCCCCCACTTGGGGTGCGGTTGGTTGGGTTTTATCTTCTAGGGATACTTATCCTATCAGACCTCCACCTCTTTCCCATACCATTTTGACCCAGGAGTCCTGGCCCAAGGATGACTTGTTATTGAGGAGATGTTACCCATCTATTGGGGAGGCTAGTATGGGATCTGGGATTTCCACAATTGAAGGGCTAGGGAGGAATGGCGGTGGGGCTAGATATCTCTATCGGTGAAGAGTTTCGAGATGCAGTGATCCTCGAACCCCTTCCAATCTACGCCCCATCCCAAGGGATGAGGGTAGGGAGAGCAAGGATTACACACCTCATTGGTGCTGTGCAATGCCAGGTCCATAGGCAACAAAACCGCCACAATGCGTGACTTTTTTGTCTCGCAGGGGATTGACCTGGCTTGCGTGATGGAGACCTGGGTACGGGAAGGCGAAGTAGTCTCCCTACATGAGATAACACTCCCAGGTTTCTCTGTCCTCCATCAATCGCGGACTGTGGGTCGGGGGGGAGGAGTAGCGTTGTTATTCTGGGAGGATTGCTCTTTCAGAGCTCTGCCATCACCGGCGATCTCCGGCATTGAATGTGTTGGTCTCATGTGGGGCACCAAGGAGAGCTTGGCTGTCTGGCTGGTGTACCGACCACCCAGCACACCTGCAGCCACCCTGTCAGACCTGCTGGAGGTGGTGACGGGCTGGGCCTTGGAGTTCCCAAACCTACTGGTTTTGGGAGACTTCAACGTCCATGCCGATGCTGCTCCCTCCTCACAGGCTCTGGACCTAGTGACTTCCATGGCAACACTAGGGCTCTCCCAGTTTGTTTTGGGCCCCACTCATCAAGCAGGCCACACGCTGGATCTGATCTTTGGGGCTGGCATAGATGTGATCATGCTCCCCACTGTGGAAGTGCCATGGTCTGATCACTACGCTCTGAAAGCCAAGATTGACTTCCTGCTCCTCCCCTGCTCGGGTGGCGAACCTATTTGGGCTCGTCCGCGAAAACTGATGGATCCTGATAGATTCCGACAAGCCTTGCGGAACCCTGCTCCTCCTGGCGACTCATTAGATGTCTTTGTTGAGGACTGGAATAACCGGCTCTTGGCAGCCATTGATGAGATCGCACCTAAGCGCCCTCTGCAACCCCGTCGAAACCAGGCCCCTTGGTTTACTGAGGAGCTCCGGAAAATGAAGCGGAATCTCAGAGGGCTAGAGCGAGTATGGTGACGGACTCGTGACGGAGCCTCAAGAACATCTTATAGGACGCTTATGAAAGCCTATGAGATGGCTATGAGAGCTGCTAAGAAATCTTACTTTGCAGCTTCCAATGCATCCACTAGCTCTCGCCCGGCACAACTTTTTAGAATAATTAGGTCAATAACGTCCTTAGGAGGACAACCAAATTTAAGCACAAATTCGACCTACAGCTGTGAGGCATTCGCGAGCTTTTTTGTGGAGAAAGTCCTGTTGCTCCGCCGTGACCTCCCTGCCAATTTAGATACAATGACTGAACTGGAGGCCCCTCGACTGACTTCAGGTCCAGTGTTGGACCATTTTGATCGGATACTCCCTACTGATGTGGATAGATTCCTCCAAGTTGGTAGGCCCACCACCTGCCTCCTTGATCCGTGCCCATCTTGGCTGATTAGGGAGTGTCCAGATGTTGCGCGGACCCCCCTGGTTGAAATTTATCAATTTGTCCCTTGACACGGGGACATTCCCAGGGGAACTGAAGGAAGCAGTGGTGTGTCCACTCTTAAAGAAAACTTCATTAGATCCCTTAGACCTATCCAATTACCGCCCAGTTTCAAATCTTCCATACCTGGGTAAGGTAATTGAGAGAGCGGTTGCTGAACAGCTTGGTAGGTTTCTGGAGGAAACATCAGCATTAGATCCATTTCAGTCCGGTTTCCGTCCTGGTTTTGGGACGGAGACGGCTCTGGTTGCCCTAACAGATGATCTCCGTACACAACTGGATCGAGGCGGGTCAGGACTACTGATCTTTTTAGATTTGTCAGCAGCCTTCGACATGGTCGATCATGATCTTCTGGACCACCGCCTCGCAGACGTGGGGTACAGGGCATAGCCCGTAACTGGTTGTGCTCTTTTATCTCTAGTCGGGGACAGAGGGTGGCACTAGGGAGGGAAATGTCGCGCCACTCCTTGGTGTGTGGAGTGCCGCAGAGCGCAATTCTCTCCCCGATGCTTTTTAACATCTTTATGCACCCCTCTTGCCCAGTTTATCTGGAGCTTGGGGCTGGGCTGTCACCAATATGCTGATGACACTCAGCTCTATCTGCTGATGGATGGCCACACCGACTCGGCCCCTTACACACTCACCAGATGCTTTGAAGCTGTGGCTGGATGGTTTCGTGGGAGCCTATTGAAACTAAATCCTTCGAAGACAGAGGTCCTATGGCTAGGTCGGGATGGCATGGCGATGAGGGACTAACTCCCTTCTCTTGCGGGGGCCCAATTAGTGCCATTGCCTTCCGTTAAGAGTTTGGGTGTAATCCTTGACGCCTCCCTTTCCATGGAGGCGCAAGTTACAGCAACAGCCAAGGCAACATTTTCCCACCTTCGCCGCATCAAGCAGTTGGTCCCTTACCTTTCCCGCCCCGACCTGGCCACAGTGATCCATGCAACGGTCATCTCCAGGTTTGACTACTGTAATTCGCTCTATGCGGGGCTGCCCTTGAAGCTGTCCCAGAAACTCCAGCGGGTACAGAATGCTGCAGTGAGGCTCCTCATGGGATCTCTGCCATGGGAGCATATTCACCCAGTGCTTTTCAAGCTGCACTGGCTCCCGGTGGAGTACAGGGTCAGATTTAAGGTGCTGCTTTTGACCTTTAAAGCCCTTCACGGCCTAGGACCCTCATACCTACAGGACCGCCTCTCCTGGTATGCCCCACAGAGAGCCTCAAGCTCTATAAATAACAACACCCTAGTGGTCCCAGGCCCTAAGGAAGTTAGATTGGCTTCAACCAGAGCCAGGGCCTTTTCAACTCTGGCTCTAGCCTGGTGGAACGCTCTGCCTCATGAGACCAGGGCCCTGCAGGATCTGATTTCTTTCCGCAGGGCCTGTAAGACAGAGTTGTTCCGCCTGGCCTTTGGCTTGGAGCCAATTTGATTCCCTCCGTCCCTCCGTCCCTCCCTTTCTTTTTTCTTTTCCTTCTCCTCCTGCGATGAGGCTACATTTTAATATTTTAATGTTCCATTATTTTAATGTTGTATTTTATTTTTGTTTTTAAGTTGTAATCATTCATCTTGTTTTTATTATTGCTTGTAAGCCGCTCTGAGCCCGGCCTTGGCTGGGGAGGGCGGGGTATAAATAAATTATTATTATTATTATTATTATTATTATTATTATTATTATTATTTATGTTGTTGGACTACAACACCCATGAGGACCCTTAACCCTTCTGACTGGAGCTGACAGGAAATGGAGTTCAATCAGACCTGGAGGGCAACACATTGGCTTCCCAATTCTAGCATTTTTGTGAATGAGTGCCAACATTTTAGAGCAATTATTTATCCCTATTCTTTCCATGCTTCAGAGTACACTGCTGAGACACAAACACAGAGAGCTTTTCTGCTGGAGGTTCTTAGTAAATATTTCCAGTATCTATTTCATTCAAAGCCATGCTTCCATTTCCTTACTCTGATTTCAACGGAATACATTTGTGTTGTTAAGCAGACAGTTCTCCCCCAACTTTCCTTTGCTTTCCCCATACAGTAAATGAAGACACACACCCCTCCCAAGACTAGATTAAGGAAAAGATCCAGGCACAGCTTTTTCCTAAACTATTGTGAATGGATTTAGCATGAACCCTGAAAGACAATATCTAGTCTGGCATGACGAGATATGAAAACTCGCAGCCTAATTAATGTGGTTGTGGCCCGCAGTTTTATAGAGGATTCTAGGAACTGAAGTAGAAGACATTGTGTTTCTTTAATCCTTGACTGATTGCTGTTCTTCTTATCCACATGTTGTTTTTACCTGATAGCAGGAAAATGCACTAGCAGAGCTCTGTTTTATAATTGCAGGGATGATTATGAAGCTATGCATTCTTGGAATGACAATACTTCTAAAGGAGGTTCAAAGTTTCATCTCTCTTACTGAGAAAAAGTGCTAGACCTGATCCAGTGAAGTAGCTCTCTTGCATACAAAAATAAATACTCTTAATCTGAAAGGGATTTCAACACATTATTATGAAGCAGTGTGTCTTTCTGGAATATTAACTCTATCCACCCTTTCACTGAAGTATTGTGTTGTCTTTCAAAACTCTGATCTGATAAATAGCATGTATTGTATTCATGTGTCTTCCCTGTTCATACAGAAAACAGAGAGTTGTGGACTCCCCCTTTTTAAATGTTGAAGGGCAGGGTTGAGGGAAGCCAAGCCCTGATCCGTTTCCTTACCTCGCTTCACCGCTCTCCACTATTTTGAGCCATCTTGTGCCAGTCTTATGCCTAAACTAGATGAGATACCATTCATTCAGTTAGCAATGTCTTTTATTTAACAAGTCTAGGGCCCCATCTGTACTATGATGCCACATTAAACAGGCAGGGTTTCCCCCAAAGAATCCTGGGAACTACAGCTTGCTAAGGAAGCTGAGAGTTGTTAGGAGCAGGGCCGTTTTTAGCATATGCAGCGCCGGGGTACAAAAAACTGCCCAGCGCCCCCAATTTTTTTGTGGGGGGAGGCCAACGTTATTGAGCTTTGGGGAGCCATGCAACTCTCTCCCATGCCACTGCGGGTGGAGGGAGGAGAGCAAGCTTGGGAGGGAAGCTACATGCCTCATGTGAGCAGCATGCGTGGACTGGGTGGGCCTCTTGATGGCCCGCCAATCTCAGGAGCCGGCCAGCTGCTTCAGCGCCCGCAGCAGAAAAGTGTATGGCACTCTGATGGGTTCTGCTCCGCTCGGCTGTTGGCTGGCCTGGCTCTTCAATCCCCAGTCTCCAAATCTCAGCCCTGGACTCTTGGCCTGGTGCCCCTGAGAGCCCGCACCCAGGTGCCCCGCACCCCTAGCGCCTATGGGTAAGCTGGCCCTGGTTAGTAGACCCCTATTGCTCTCAGAGAGCTATAATTCCCAGAGTGGTTTAACAATCAATCCTCTTCCCAGGGAACTCTGTGAATTGTGGCTTTCTGAAAGGGATTAAAGGACCCCAGCAACTCTTAGCACTCTTAACAAGCTATAGTTACCAGGATTCTTTGAGGGAAGCCATGGTATGAGACTGCTTTAAATGTTTAATGCAAATAGGACCTTTATCAGAAACAGGGGTAAAGGTTTTCATCCACTGTCCCCTGACATGGTATTGATCTTAATTGGGCCATGCTGCCTGCTGCTTCTCATATAATATAGTCCTGCATTACATCTGGACTGGGCTAAAGTTTACAGGATGTCAGGAAATGGTCTGAAGATGAGGACTGGGGAATGCATTCTATGGTGCAGCAGCTTCTCTCTGATGGAGAGCTGGAGGGGGAAGAGTCATCCCCCTTCTCCACAGCGTGTTCAGAAGCAGAGAGAGAGATAGGAGCTGAACAGCTTAGGGGGGAGTTACCCAGTTATGAGATAATGACAACAGAACCAGAAGGGAGGGGCAGCTAGTTGAGACTTGGGAGCGTGGGGGACTCCCCTCACCACGGACTTGGAGGTCCAAACGTATCAGAGAGCAAAGGAGTCAGAGGGAGGGAGGAACTTCCCGTTGGTGCCCAAAATGCTGCGGAAGTCAGAAGGAAGATTAGATTAGCCATCTGCCCTCCTTGTGGAGAGCTGTTTATTTGTGCTCGCAAAATGATGCTGTAATAAAATCTATCAACTGCTCGTTAATTCTTATCTGTGAAGTTACCGAAGAGAGGGGAGGACTCTCCATGCCTGACACAGGAGGTTGGACTAGAAGACACTCATGGTCCCTTCCAACTCTACAATTCTGATTCTTGAAACCTAAAGGTCACTTCTACTGAGTCTGTCAAATACAGGGGCAAGGCTCTTTTCTCAGTACTACAGATACACATGTGGCTGGGTCTCTACACAAACATTAGTATTGAATGGCAGATTATGGATACGTGTGCAAATTATAGTTTTTATTTGTGAATTGGAAAACTGGGCAGGCTTTCATCTCTCTTACCTAGTGAGTGGAGGGGCGAAACCTTCAGAATGGGCTAGATTAGTGCCATTCCCACCAGTTGGCAACTGTATATGCTGCATAGATTAGTTTGATCTAATGGAGGTGGGGGTCAAGAGCACTCGTCGGAATTGTCTCCATATTTTTGGTATTTCGAGCTTGATCTAGAAGCCTGGATCCAATCTCTGCACTGTGCGAAGATAACAAACAACAGATAAGACAGTGCTTTGAAACCAGGCACTCAGCAACATTACAGAGCACATATTTTTCTGCCTTTTAATTAGAGTTCCAGCAGCTCTGCTGGCATGTACTATTTTATCTAATTATTTCTGCCATTTCATCTGTCACATTCTTACCTTTCATCAAGCGACAGCAAAGATATATTGTCTCCTTGGTAGCAAAGTACAAAGCAGTCTCTCTAGAGAAGAAATGCTACTGGAGTATCTTCCTTTTTTAAAAAACAAAACAAAACCCTGCTTTGTGTGCATATATTAAAGAACCCTGTAAGTAAATGGCAAAACGTTTGCATTCAGTTTTCATGGACACAGCAGTCTTTTCAATCTGCTTTTCGCTTTCTTGAGAAATCAAATCTGAGGAGTCAGACGAACCTTGCACAGTAGTGTATTTGCATAAGCAGGCTGCTCTTCTGAATCTGCTCCCATGTGTCCAAATGGCTGTTGTGGGATTGCATATTCCAAGCACACAGCTGCATAGGCAATGCCTTTGTACCACCTCTGGGTGCACCAGCTTCCAAACAGACAAATCACTTGCTGTTGGAGAAAGAGTGCAGCCCTTTGACTGCATTGGCAGCAGCTGCACGATTTACTGCTGTGCAAGGGCGTCCAATCTCCCATGCCGCCTTTTCTTAGTCAAAGATGGTCCTCTGCTTGCTTGCTCTACATTGTCAGGCTTCAAGGAATTGACTTCCTCCCCCCTTGGTTGGTATATAAGCAGAACAAAGTGAACAGTCTTCTTATCAGTTAGAATTCTTTAATAATCACAGCAAGGGATAATGAACGTCTCCCTCTAATAATGGTGGAGCTTCCAATTAAGGCTACCTGCCCATCCCTCTCAATCCATGTTACCCCTACCTCTGGTAACCTGAGCCTTTAGTCACTGTGCCTTCTGTTCAGCAACTTTTTCAGCTCTCCTAGAATGTGTGGAGGGGAGGGGAGGGGGATGCTATCCAGCAACTGTGAATCTGTTAACCCTCTCTCTTACAGTGTTTCGTCTCTTAGCTGCTCTTCATCCAGTTTCCTCCCCGGCTTTTCCCTTCTGGACTATGCCCCTCTGCAAACCACTGTTCTAAATCTATACTGTCCTCCTACTCTTGGGGAGATTCAGGCTTAGGGGGAGAAGGCAGCACTCACCATGCCTCCTCACTGTAGCCCTCCTCAGCACGGTCTCTGACATACATATTCTTGGGAAAGACAAGAATGAGTTAAGTAGGCATAGTCTACATCAGAACCTTAGGAATGATACTTTGTGTTCTTCTGATCTGCCTCATTCCTAGCCATTCCCTTTCCTCTAATATTAACATGGGAAGCACTCATTCAAGATATACCCTACTTACATCAGTGCAGACATCCATAGTAATGGCATGGGAAGACACTAAATAAAACATATGGCAGAAGCTAAGTGCATATGTGGGGGTTTTTTGGAACTGGCTGGATGCTTTGGGAACTGGGGGACTGATGTTTGAGGCAAGGAGAAGAACAGGAGACAGAGAGGATATGAGGAAAGACTTCAGTCTTCTTACCACCTGCAGCTACACCCTCCCTTCTGCTAGCTTTCAGCACCTTTCCCCCTCTGCAGAGGTGGGGGGCCTATGAGGATGGTCTGCCCTTGGAGGCTGATGGATCCAATTGGTATCCAGGTGGTTCTGGTGGATTTCTGGCTGATATAACTGGCACTTCTGTCGAAGCCCTGGCCGAACTTAGAGTGAGGAAAAAAGCTTGGAGATGGCTTGGCTGTTATAATGTGCTTTGGATGACTTTGAGACAATGGGCCAAGCTAGATGGTGTGAGAAATGTGGGATCACATTCCATGTGCCTTGTTTCTTAAAATAAAGAAAAAGAACAATATGGAGAGGGAACATGGCATGTGGGAAGTGGGTATTTAATCATTCCTGTCATCAATCCAATGAACAAAATTGAAGGGAGGGTGCTGTTATTAGTGTCAATTGCATATTCTATTCTAAAGCAAATATAAGAAGAGATTTAATTTATAGGGCATCATATACTATTTAGTATCCATGTTATCAGTAAACCATTAAAACTTAATTTAATAAATTTCAGCATAAACATTTCATCAATTGGAAGTCAAACAGCACAGTGGAAAATATCTATCACTAGCAGTATATGACAGATCTGTAATTCAGTAGATTCTAAAGTTCTCAGTTTAAATGTCTCTCTCTCTCTCTCTCTCTCTCTGTGTGTGTGTGTGTGTGTGTGTGTGTGTAAGCAAGCCTCTCTGATAGGGACATTCCATCACTGTGATGTCACCATGAAGAAGACCTTTTGACCAGTGTCCACTCATTATACTGGAGTGGAGACACACTGATGATGATCCCAGGATTTTGGTGGGTTTGTGTGAGAGGAGCTGCTCCTGCAGACAACCTTGTCCCAAGCCCATTTATAGGGCTCTAACAGGCATGAGTAGAATCCCTCCCAAATCTCAAGCACATACATTATTTTGTTTACTCAAGAAAGACACATAATGACTTTCTTGCCTTCCAGTCTCACTGCCCAAACTCCAGGGTGGGAAGGAAATGTTCATTGGTTGTGCAAGTTTTATGTTAGTTGCCTTCTTTTATATTCAGCATCCTTGTTTCAAGCAAAAAGGAAAAAATATTAAAGTTTACATATTCAGAGATGAAGCGTGGCAAAAATATTGACAGAGGCATTACCTCAGAAGCATTGTAATTGTGATTTTCAATGATTTCCTGGCTGGCTGAGGCATATGATTTGGAAAGCAAACAGTATAGTCGCAGCAAGGTTATGTTATGTTAAATACGCCTTTAAGCTGTGAGTGAACCTTGCACATTGTCTATAATCCACAGTAAGAAAATGAAATAGGAAAGAGGGCCTAGCTGCTATAGCATTTTGAGGTGAAGGCCTGGACCTTGTAATACCTTCCTCTCTGTAGGGATTTGTGTTTGTTTATTCCCTCTTCCCATTCATCTCACCTTTGCTACTGGATTGAAACATAGTACATTTAGCAAGGCATGCCTTGTATTGATTACATTCGATAGCCCAGCAGGTATTTCTTATGTTTTTATCTATTATTGACTCTGGCTGACAGTGCTTCTCCAGGGCTTCAGGCAGTGGTCTCTTCTAGCGTGGCCTAGAGATGTGAGGAACTGAACCTGCGAAACTAATTTTCTACTACTGAGCTATGGCTCATTTTCATGTTCTGTTCTGTATGTTTAAATGCACACGCACTTGTAATCTTGAGATAGAGCCTGCTACTACAATATCTACCATTCTTGCGGTATTCATTGAATTCAATGTCTGTAAGTGGTTTTCGTTTCACTGTTTCAGGACTGATATGCCCCCCCCTCACCCCCAAAACAACAATATATGATTGCAGGGCTTTTTTCAGCTGGAACTCACTGGAACTCAGTTCTGGCGCCTCTCAGGTGGGCACCATTGCCATTATAAGAGGAAAAAATGAGGCATTCATGGTAAGTTCCAGAACCGCTTATTCTACAAAAATAGCACTGATATCAAGCTATACAAACTACAGCTTAGGGCCCCACTCTCTTGGGCCCCCCCAAAATATACTTCTTCTTAATTGTATTTCACTATTAATATACTACTTAATTGTATTTCAGTTCAACAATTACTTTGATAAAATACATAATTTGTTATGTACAAATGGCTTTAGATATCTGTTAGTTCCATAAATTACCATATAGCATATATTCAACACAAAAAACCATGACAATTTGTTGTTGACAAAAGACAGCTGGACATATAAAGGGCCCCATTACCTTCAGTAGCTTAGGGCCTCATCAAACATAAATCTGGCCCTGATTGATTAAACAGGAGCATATCAAAAAATATCAGATGCAAACCCTTAATGTATCAAAGCACTGCCTAAATCTTGATGTGATAGCAGTTCCTTTGGGGAAATACACATGCCATTGAAGCAAATGGCAAAGTACCACTGATATTATTGGAGTTGCATCACATCTTTTATGCACCACATATTTCTTAAGGGTGCAGTTCACACATCATATATGATGATAAAATTCTCTTTCCTTCAACGGGAGCTAAGTCAAAGTAAGTGATCAATGAACTTGACCCTATAGTGGCACAGTATTTAGGTTAATCCATGGATCTGAAACTATATTGTCAATCAGGGTTTGTTGTAGCTCCTGGTACAGCAGATCAGATAGCAGTCTGTGGCTTAGCATGCTGTGACATTTATTTATTATACCTGACAAGGTAAATGGCAGTGACTATCTCAGACACACTGATGTTAAAAGTCTAACAAAAGAAATATAAGCCAAGAATCGACATGCTCATCACTGCCATGCTGATAACTGTTTGAGCAAGGTAAACGCTTCATTCATGCTTGCTACAAATGTGTTTTGATGAATGATGGGATTAAAAAAATAAATAAATCCGACAAGGAAGCACATTTGAACTTTACAGAGACAAAAGATGCTACAGTTTCATTCACTTCGCTGTTGAAGTTAATTAAGTTTGACTGTATTTTCAATACATCGTGGCTGCTGCAATAACAAGGTACTTTAGAAATGGTAAAACATTTATGGAATGTTTGAGAAGCATTAACTGCAGTTGAAGGAAAATATTCTACTGTCCAAGGGGACTGCGATGTAATCTATCCCAGTACCATAAACACATTTTGAATTCCCAGTGGAGGCACAAGCAGGCTAATACCTGAAGATGTATCACAGAGATGAAGATGGGGAACCTGTATCTTTCTGCTTCCTCCACATGGTTGGCAGGCAAATAACCAGTTGAGCAGGGTGAATCCCATCATTCCCTTTCTCCCTCCTGTTTTTTAATGTACCTTCGTGGAGCTGAGCAACTGCCCGCCTTCAAGGTCCACATGGCTGCTGGGTAACAAATGGCCAAGCTTTTTCTTCTGTCCCACCCCAATACTTAATAAAGCTCCTCACAGTGAGACACAAGAAGAAGCGACTTGATTGGGAGATGCCCCTGGTTTCCTCTGGGATTCCAAGAAAGACCTTTGTGAGGACCAGAGTTGGTGAGCCCCACTGTACAGGACTGAAGCCTCTGTGTACTTCTCTGTCCCCTTGATCTTATCAGTCCGGCATTAGTAGTTCTGCTCTAGGAAAAAAAGATTAAGCTCTTGAGAAGTACTGTGCACAACATTTTCCAATACTTGTTGATTTTTGATAAGTTTTATAGTATCAACTGCAGTTGGCATACTTAATATTTTAGTGCTTTGGCTTGTAGTCCTGGGCCAAAGGAGAAAGAGCGGAGATGCATAAAAAATTCATAATATGTACATAAAGTGAAACCTCGTGAATTATAAACATTTTGGAACTTCCACAATTGTTCTGAGTAAGTTTAAACTAAGGTTGAATAAGAAACAATGCAAAAAACACCAAAACAAAAGCCGAAACCTTCACACCACTTGTCAGTGGTGAAATTTGAGTGTGTCTGTGGGAAGGTAGGATTTCACCTCAAAGGGAGAACTAAAATCTAAATAAATTCAGGAGGAATTAGAAAAATAAAAATTTAAAAAATTGTTAGACATGTATTTTCAGACAAATTTTAGGTCACTTAATGTTGAATGAATATTGTGAGTCTATATATGATGGATGAAGGAATAACTGTTATTAACAT
Source organism: Podarcis raffonei (assembly GCF_027172205.1). Classification (NCBI taxonomy): domain Eukaryota; kingdom Metazoa; phylum Chordata; class Lepidosauria; order Squamata; family Lacertidae; genus Podarcis; species Podarcis raffonei. Next base: position 38,519,402 of record NC_070612.1, read on the forward strand.
TTATTACATATGTTTTCTGCACTTTAGGATGGTTATACAACATCATAAATACTACTACTATTATTATTGATAATAAATTATTAAACACCATGTACAGTATAATGCATTTTGCATGCTATTTTCACTAATATATGCATTTTTATGCATATTTTACCCTAGCATATATATATTATTTTACACATCACACGCTTGTAGAACTGCATTGCAAAATTCAAAACAGTGCAATTTTCAAAGGATGGCTATGTTCAAATTTGCAATTTGAACTGAATTGAATCCCCCCTCATCCCTTCCCAAGTATGTGGTGTTGAGTTTTCAGACCTAGTATGTATTTTCTTACACATTTTTACTACAGATATTTGGGTTGGAAAACTGCATTGCAATATTCAGATAACTGCAAATTTTGAATTACATTTTTGTTTTTTAAGAAGAGTGAATTATGTAGCTTTGGGTGAATGTGGGGTCTGAACTGAATTTATCGCCATCCTCCATTCCTGTGTTGAACTGCTGCAATTTCTACTGAAATTGCTGCAACACAACATGCTCAAGTTGGAGGAAGCCCTTGGCAAAGGTAAAGGTAAAAAGGTAAAGGACCCCTGGACAGTTAAGTCCAGTCAAAGGCAACTATAGGGTTGCAGCACTCATCTTGCTTTCAGGCCAAGGGAGCCGGTGTTTGTCCACAGACAACTTTCCGGGTCATGTGGCCAGCATGACTAAACCGCATCTGGCTCAATTGGACACTATGACAGAAACCAGAGCACACGGAAACACCATTTACCTTCCCGCCACAGTAGTTGATCTACTTGCACTGGCGTGCTTTCAAACTGCTAGGTTGGCAGGAGCTGGGACAGAGCAATGGGAGCTCACTCGGGGATTCGAACCACAAACCTTCTGATCGGCAAGTCCAAGAGGCTCAGTGGTTTAGACCACAGCGCCACCCGCGTCCCCTTGGCAAAATATCTGTCATCTCCCCATGTGAGTATACCTGGTGGCAGGAATTGGTGGCCTTGAGGGTGGATGAAGCCAGCATCTTCCTTCTCAGCATAAAATAATTAAGAGAAAATAATTAAGAGAAGCCATGATTAGCAATGATGAGCCATTTGGCATCTCTTGGCCCTGACATTTGTCCACCTATGTCAGGTGCTGATGTCAGGCTTGAGGAAAACAGAAAAGAGGGCTTCTACACATCACACTTCTTACATGAAGGACCCTTTCCCATCCAGCAAGCGATGGCATTGGTCTAAGACAGTGTTTCCCAACCTTGGGCCTCCAGCTGTTTTTGGACTACAACTCCCATCATCCCTAGCTAGCAAGGCCAGTGGTCAGGGATGATGGGAATTGTAGTTCAAAAACAGCTGGAGGCCCAAGGTTGGGGAACACTGGTCTAAGATGCCATTGCAGTGCCACCAATGCCTCTTTGAACTGAGTTTTATGCACTGTAGTCGCAAGCACTGGCTACAAAGACCATGCTTTGAAATGTAGAAATGAACTGAGTGGATCGTTCATTTTTTAGTAGAATTCGTGCATTTGAATCATTGCAATGACTTTCACATAAAAAAGGAAGAGCCCTCTTTATGGAAAAAATATGCTTTATTTATTCTTGCTTTGAATTTCTGAGTAAACTTTGAAGTATTATGTTCTACTCCTTAACTTCATTGTACCTATCATCTCTTTTATATTGAGTTTCACTGAAAGCACAGCATAGGCATTTACTGCTCATTATATTTGAAGGGATTGAATTTAAATCCAACATTATTCTCACCTGAGTAATTGATTCAGGTAATGTCACTGTTCAGTCACTGATCTGGACATTCCTCTTTTCTTCCTAAAATATTATTTCACTGTTTTTTTCAAGAAAGAAGTGACTTCCATGCATTAATATGGATCTCATCAGCTCAGTGATAGAGTTCTACACCTGGATGCCTATAACCTCCCTTCTTTCCCACTTCAATATCATGCACCACATTTGCCCCCATCTCCTTAAAATGAATACAGTGGTACCTCAGGTTACATATGCTTCAGGTTACAGACTCCACTAACTCAGAAATAGTACCTCAGGTTAAGAACTTTGCTTCAGGATGAGAACAGAAATTTTGCTCTGGCAGCGCAGCGGCAGCAGGAGGCCCCATTAGCTAAAGTGGTACTTCAGGTTAAGAACAGTTTCAGGTTAAGAACGGACCTTCAGAACAAATTAAGTACTTAACCTGAGGTACCACTGTACTCATTCTTAAAGTCCAAAGATGTGTCATAAAAATGGATATGCTGTAGGGTGGCCAGATGCAGAAGAAGACAGGACTCTTGCACCTTGAACAGAAGATGGAACGTCATCTGGTGGAGCTTTCATGAGAAGCTACAATGGCTGACATTCCCTTTTAGATTAAGAATTTCATGCTCTACAAAGGTGGAGGATCCCAGTCCTCTTCCGCATCTGGCTAACCAGGTGTTATTCACATATTCCAAATTAGAAAATGGGATTACATGGGGAATAGTTAAACTATGGAACTTGCTCCTGCAGGAGGCAATGATGACCACTAATTTGAATGGATTTAAAAGAGAATTAGAGAAATTCAGGTAGGACAAGGCTATCAAAGGCCAGGATGGCCATATTCTTTCTCCAGGGCCAGAGCCATTATACCTCTGAATACCAGTTCCTGGGAACTGCAGGTGGGAATAATAGTGGTGTCCATCTTGCAGGCTTCTCCCAGGCATCTGACCATGAGAACAGGGTGCTCAACTAGATGGGTCATTGGCCTGATCCAGCAGTCACCTCTTATGTTCTTAATGTCTATATCCAGACGATCCTCTTCCTGGTGATCTTCCTTTTGCTATGATGCTTGAAACATTTAAAGATGTGAGCTTCTATTTCAAAGCCATGGGACCCCATTCTAAACATACCCCCTGCTTCAGCATATTGAAGGATAAATTGAATTGGAAGCTTTCTTTGACTGTGTCAAGCCATTAGCCCATTAAGCGCAGTGGTTTTTACATTGACTGGTATCAGATTTCTAGGGTTTCAGGCAGGGAGCATTCCCAGCCTTATCTGGAGATCCAAAGCATGCATCTAAAGCAACTGCTTTACCACTGAACTATGGTTGCTCCCTGAAGAGACAAAAAGCGGAGGGGATCATAACAACTGGATTGATGTTGAAGAAGGTGCTGTTTCTGCTACCAGCCAACTGCGCTTTCAAACAGAACAGAGCAGCAGGTCTTTGTCCATTCACCAAATTGCTGTCACTTCTCTTAACTGATCAGATAATGTTGTGTGGATGTGCTGTGTAGTATGACTTGATTGTAGGTCTTTCCTAACTTGCAGATACACTCAAGAGGGTGACAGGCGCTATATGCTGTCAGAGAGTGTTAGGACTTGAGATGTGACCTAAAGGGACCGATGGCAATCATTGCACTGGTTCCCAGCTGACTCTAATCTAGCATAGAAGTCACAAGGTAGTCATCCTGCACCTCTCCTTCTAGGGATCTGATAGGCTGGTTTTGGCAAGCTACATGCATTTCCACAGCAGCTCCCAGACTTTCACTGAGCTTATGGTGAGCAAAAAGCAACAGAAGTCATACTGGTCCATAAGAAAGATCCCAAATTGGGGAATACTTTTATTAGGACCAACCAACAATCCCCCTCCCTTGTTCTGGGGCTGGATATCACACTATGTGGGGACACATAGAAAGACACACTCAGTCTCTGCCTCTGTAATGGGTTTTTAAAAAATGTTTTCTGCACCATTATTTTAATAGTCAGGTGGACCATAGCCTCATTTGGGGGAAAGGAGCTTCCACACACAATGCATTCAGGGAGCCATTTTTTGTGCACTCAGATGAAAGCAGCTACCATTTTTAAAGTTTCAAAAATTGCTCTATGAATTATCCCCAGAGTGTTCATCAGGGATATTGTGTGGCAGCAACTGAAGGTTCGTCTGATTGCTGATTAGCGTTCTAGCTATGCTATTTATTTTATCCAAAACTCTGCTTCTCTCAGCATTACTTTACCAAAAGAGAACTGTACCCTTGCCTGGTACAGTAACTTATATATGTGTAGTTTTGCATGTTTGCAGCTCTTCATATGAATTGAAAAGAAAGAAAAAGGCCATCTGTTTCAGAACAGTAAAGGGTAGAGGTTCTAAGGAAAGAAATGCAGGATGCATATCTTATTTTGACTAGATTTTATTCTTCTTTGCAGTTAAATTGTTAGCAATGGAAGTTACCTCTGGTGACAAAGTGCCCAAGGTAATGGCGTTCAGTGAGCCAACAGGATGGTAGGATGAATCAAAATGATGGGACTGTTCACTTTCATTTTCTTACAAAAAGTGTTCCATTATTTTCTCACGTTGCAATAACTTCTGGGAGCTGCTAAATCCCAGAAGGAAAGGAGATGGATCACTTGAGGAGGAGAAGCCAAGGAAGTTATGTGGCTTTTTGGAAACGAAAGCTCAGCTAAAATCGGTTTTGTAAACATGCAAGTGTAATATATCCCTTTATTTGAGTGGAAGGGGAGGCGAAAGAATGGCATAATGACAAGCACAACACAAGTGACCCCAAAGCAAAATATATCAAGCTATGAAGACATCTTCTCACGGGTTCTCGGTCCTGGGGCATGTGTGTGTGCTGGGGTGGGGTGGGGCACAGAGGGTGGCTGTGCCAGCCCAAGCCCTCATCACTGACCGAGCCGTGGCAGTGTTTATAGAGTTTACAGCAGGGGTCAGCAACCTGTGGCCCATGGGCCACAAGCAGCCCATGGGGGTTGTTTAAATGGCCCCCAAGCCACCCCCGAACTGAGCCGACCACTCGGCGAGTCCCCGCATGCTGCGCTAAACTGGTGCAGCACGGAGCGGGGACTTGCTTCTGTGGCGCCAGAAATCACGTCCGTGCAGATGCGATCCGGCCCACAGAGCGATCTCCACAGGAGTGAACCGGCCTAGGCGAGGTAAACCTTGCCGACTCCTGGTTTACAGTGTTTACAGAGTTAAACTTTCTGTGCCTACCTACATTTCAATTACCATATTTTTCCATGTATAAGACTAGGTTTCCCCCCCAAAAAATAATGTCAAAAATTAGGGGGGCGTCTTATACATGGATACATCTCCTCCCCATTTTCTTAAATCTGAGTCCCCCAAAACAGGGGGAGTCTTATACATGGGGATGTCTTATAGAAGGAAAAATATGGTTATCCTGTGCTATATTACTGATAAATTGATATTTTTGTTTTATATGATAAATCAAGACACCTTCAGATACCTAGAATAGTACAGATAAAATGGTGACACCACTAATTAACCTAGGAAACAGCTGATGGTACAATTTGAGATGTTGGTTTATATATGGCTTTGATCGCTCACATTCTACAGCTGAGACATTCAGAGAGACTTTAGTTTTTGCTTGCACCAAATATTTTAAAACATCTTGCGAGGCATACACTCCATCAAACACTTATGGAAAATGATTGTTGGCCCAGCAATGCACACATTCTGTTATTTATTCAGAGGTTCTGTTTGCTTCCAACATGCCCATGCTTTTGAATGTTCCCCTTAGTGTTCCAGCTGGCAAACCTCCACATCAATAGAGCACTTTAATCCAGCGAAGAGAGAGAAAAGTCAGACATTTATGTGCTGAAACAACCAGGCAAGACAAACTAGATAAACAGGAAAACATTGCAAAGCTAACACTGATTTTGGCAAAATAGAAACAAGCTTGCTTGAGTAGGTGTGTTTTCCTTCTAAAATACCGACCAAGAACAGAAGAGCTTTGGCACACATTCTGTTCATTCACAGAAGTCAATTGACCCTAAATTTAAAAGATTTAAAACCAATCTACAAATTAGGACAATCCAAGAATTCATTTGAAACAAAACTAACAATGAAGATCACTCAGTCCTCAGCTGAGGGACATTCTTAAGGCTGGCTTATAAAAATAAAGGAAGAACTTAAGCAATCTTTCAGTACTGTTGAAATACATCTCCAATGTAATTTCACACCAATTAGCAGAAGTTTTTAATCCGCATAGTGAAAACGCATTCTGCGATCATTTTTTTAAAGACTGGCAGTGCTGCCAGCAATAGTACACGCCCAGCTTGGCTCAAGGAGCCAGGGCTAAATGCCAAAGCTCTCACTCACAGTTCAAAACCGGTTGCTAACACACTGAGTCTGTTTCCAACGTGGAATCCCCTCTAATGAATTTAAAGAACCAGACATCTGCAAGCACACCAAGCAACGAGAAACAAAAGCTCACTTTGTATTAAGGCGCAGATGCTGTCCTCTGCTCTACAAGGCTAAAGAGCAGTCATATGGCAGATCCATTGGTAGCTGGGTACCACTTGTGGCCCCCGCCTCCATTTGAAACTAGGATCTGCTGTTACTTAATTCTGAATATATGATGACACTTGCAGAGGAAACAAAGGGAAGCAGCTGGGCCTGACCTGCGCCATGCTGTTTCCGGTTTCTGTTTTGGGAACCATGGTACCTGGTGGAAACTCTTCCACTCAGACCCGCCAAGTGTCCCTATTTTCAAGGGACAGTCCCAGATTTACAGAAGCCATCCCAGTTTTTGATTTGATCCCAGAATGTCCCACTTTGCCTTAGGATGTCCCTATTTTTATCACAGAAATGTTGGAGAGCATGGAATAGGATGCCCCTATTTTCACTGGAAGAGACGCGGGTGGCACTCTGGGTTAAACCACAGAGCCTAGAACTTGCCGATCAGAAGGTCGGTGGTTCGAATCCCCGCAACAGGGGTGAGCTCCCGTTGCTCAGTCCCTGCTCCTGCCAACCTAGCAGTTCGAAAGCACGTCAAAGTGCAAGTAGATAAATAGGTACTGCTCCAGCAGGAAGGTAAACAGCGTTTCCGTGCGCTGCTCTGGTTCACCAGAAGCGGCTTAGTCATGCTGGCCAATTGACCCGGAAGCTGTACGCCGTTTCCCTCAGCCAATAAAGCGAGATGAGGGCCGCAACCCCAGAATCGGCCACGACTGGACCTAATGGTCAGGGGTCCCTTTACCTTTATTTTCACTGGAGAAATGTTTGAGGGTACATCCACCAGTTTCTAGAGGCAACGACACATTTCTTTCCCTCTGAATCTGCCATTGCGCAGACTTTGGTAGACACTCCCACAACTGTCAAAGAAAAAACAACAATAGTCAGGACAACCCCGATTTCTGTTGATAAGACTGAACAATTTTGTAATCCACTGAAACTCCCTGCGGAATATTTTATTGAGTTGTAAATCAACCCACTCAACATCTTTCTCTGCTCTCATGTTCTGGCAGCCTCTAATGTTCCAGGCATCTGTTTATCACAGTATCGCCTGCTTTTAACAGAGGCATGCTGCCGGAAAAGAAAGTACCAGTTTCTGAGCAATCAAACATCTTTTTTTTTTTTTGCCTCCTCTTAAAAAACAGAACTTTATTTGTCCTATACTACATTTTGCCCTTGATCCACTTGATGCTTAATTTGTCTACCACTCCAGGGGAGCACACATTTTCCAGAATACAGAATGGAGAAATGGTGGCTTGTTTCTTAATTAATGAATCCCTCATGCTACATAGTTTGGGGCCATATTCCGTAACAGCCACACAGAGATTGGGTACATAGCGATAAGCCATCTGTCTGCTCTGCAATGGCTTCTTTTCACCTTTGCGAGTGGCTCTATGCCACATTATCTCATTGTCACTTTTCTTATTGGTTGGGTATTTTGTTCCTTGACTGCTCTTTGCTAGGCATAAAGTTTCATTTTTATGTATTATACTTGCATTATTCCCCCCCCCCAATAAAATAAAATAAATTTCCTAGTCGACCATTTCAATGAAATCCATCACAGCGAGAAAGGGGAATAAGCCTTCCTCAAAAGTCAACTAACAGTCAAACATACCTTACGGACAGGAACAGAAAATAGATTGCACAAAATCCCAGCACTGCAGCTAAAAGTAGAACAGCTACATGTTGGAAAATGAGGTGAGGGCGGTTGAAAACGCTGCTTGTAGAAAATGTACTATTTTGTCACACTGATTTCAGAGAATTCAGTATTATTTATTTTGCCACTGAAGCCTCAAATATAAACAATATTTCAGCACTCTGCCTAGCCCCCTCTTCTCAATAGACATTGACCTGGTAACAGGTTTGTGAATTGCTGGCTCTCTCTCTCATTGAATGTAGTCCCAGGGATATGAGCAGGATCAAATCCCTAGACTGCTGGGGAACCCAAATGCAATTTCCATCCTCTCTGTACCTATTCTTCCTCTGATATTGTGGCTGTCCACTCACAGGCATAATTTCATGAAATGCTGATTCATGACAACTTGCCCCAGATTGCTCATTCAGTTCCCAGATTTTATTTAAGATGTCAGTTCTGTTTTCCTGGCAGGCCAGGTATCAACAAAAGAGATTTAAAGACTGTCTCAAGGCAAATCTAAAAAAATGTAGTATAAACACCAACAATTGGGAAACACTGGCCCGTGAGTGCTCCAGTTGGAGAACAGCCTTTACCAAAGGTGTCATGGGCTTTGAAGACGCTCAAACTCAGGACGCAAGGGAGAAACGTGCTAGGAGGAAGGCACGCTTGGCAAATCCACACCATGATCAACTCCCACCCGGAAACCAATGTCCCCACTGTGGAAGGACATGTGGATCCAGAATTGGCCTCCACAGTAACTTATGGACTCATTGTTAAAACTGTTTTTATGGAAGACAATCTTACTCGGCTACGAAGAAAGAAGAAGACTGTAAAAAGGTTGAAATAATGTACATTGCTCATCCCAAATCTGCCTCTCATCCCACCCACCACTGTTATGCTTCCCTTGGCAGTTTGCCTAGTAAGGAATGTGTCCCTCAGGCTCATATGGTTCTTCATACCTTCTTGAAGTAGCGCTGCCACCACAACTGTCATATAAGTCTGAGGGGAACCATCATCATAAGAGACTGAAAACCATCAGGCATTTTTCCCAGGGCCCCCTCAAACCTGGAGCCAGCCCCTGGATCTTAGCCTGAACATGTTGGACTTTATGTGTGTTTGGGGCCTAGTCAACCTTTACTCCTCTCACATAGACATCTGGTGGCATCAGCTGCAGGAGAAGCACATCACAGGCAGGTGGATGAGAAGGAAATATGTGTTTTGCTCCCAACCAAATGTAGAGGAGCAATATGGGAAAATATCATCTGATTAAGTCCTTCCTGTGTTTTACTTCCATGTGGAATGTGATCTTTTACAAACAAGGCAGCCACACTCTAGAGGCTGAATTAAAATGTTTGCATGACAATAACAACTTCATCAATCTACCATTGGGTTCATCCGTGGATATTATATCTGTTCACTTCTTGAACAGTCATTTATAATGTTACTCCCCCCCTTTTTTTGAACAGTCTAAAGCAGTATTTAGCTTTATCTCTAGCATTTTGATGCTGAGGTACAAGTCAATCTCAAGAATCCAAGATAAAGGAGTTTTAAAAGTGAGAATATCTGTTAAAACACATTGCATTCCTCTGTGAGTTCGTCAAACCTAAATGTTAATGAAATTCTCCCTTTCAAATTACATCCACAAGGCAAACATTGATAAGAGGCCTAGTTATCAAGGGTAAAATGTGATTGTATTGCTTGTTTTACATTTGAGAATCCACATCAAAAGCTGTAGGTCATGGGGGGGGGTGGTATTTTAAGAGTTTTCTATTGTGTCATTAAAGTGACACTTTTCCCCAAAGGCAAGATCTGCCTGGCAATTCATTCCCACATGATAATTTAAAACATAGTAGCTGCTACAGGGCTAGATGTGAAGAAGTGCCAATATCTGTTCCCACCTTATTGCATGCTCTTTCCCCCTTAGCAGAAAAGGGAAGGGCAGAGCAAGGGTTTAAGGCTCCTTACCATCTGCATTGCTGAACTATGTACAAAATATGCACATATACATGCCACCATGAGCAGGAATGCATGTCTTGGCAATGGAATGCCTACTCCTCATATAATTGTGTAATATGTATGTAATGTAAGGAAAGCTTCCTTTTGTACACCCTTCTACAATGCTATGACCTTCATGAGCAGCAGCAGCTAACCTAGAGCCAGTGTGGTGTAGTGGTTAGGAGCGGTAGTCTCGTAATCTGGGGAACCAGGTTCGCGTCTCCGCTCCTCCACATGCAGCTGCTGGGTGACCTTGGGCCAGTCACACTTCTTTGAAGTCTCTCAGCCCCACTCACCTCACAGAGTGTTTGTTGTGGGGGAGGAAGGGAAAGGAGAATGTTAGCCGCTTTGAGACTCCTTAAAAGGGAGTGAAAGGCGGGATATCAAATCCAAACTCCTCCTCTTCTTCTTCTTCTTCTTCTTCTTCTTCTTCTTCTTCGGTTGCCATATTTCAAACGGTTGTTGAGCTTTTTTTTTTTGGAAAAAGTTTAGTTCTGCCTAAAGTTTTTGAGCTTCTTTGGCAAAATGGACGTCAGAATGGATGGTTCTTCAACCCTTACCCAACTTTGGTTTCTCAGATGTTGTAGGATTACAATCCAACTTGGACCATTGGCCATGCTGGCTGGGGATCATCCAACAGCATCTGGGGACCCAAGGCTGGTCTAGAGCAATATTATTGCCAGGTTAGGCCACAACTATTCTCTCTTGCATTTCCTGTTTAGTGATGCTGCATGCAATCCAGGCCAATGAGCTTTGGATCAACTTCAAGAGCCTCCTTTCTCACCACCAACTCTCCTCTTCTAAGCTCCTTCTGTTGCTTCTACTGAGCCAGTGCTGAGGCTAGAATTGTTTCCTCCCAGTGCTGGCACAAGGAAGTGGATCCTTGCCACCTGGCACAACAAACAGATCCCTCCACCCGGCAGCTCATCACAGTACTGGGCCATTAGACCAGCAATTCTAAATATCCAGGATAGCATCATGCAAAGACTGTTGTTGTGCTGGTTTTTAAAAACCCTCTACAGTGAAATGGTGAACACTTAATGCACCTATAGGATGCTCCTCATAGATTACCTTCCCATATACCCTCTTCACTAAATTGCAGTTTGTAGGATGGTCAGAGCCAAGTGGGATGGGAAATTATGCTTCAGTTTTAATCAATAACATAATACAATTAACACAATTTGAGTCATACCTAGATATGATTTTTTTTTCAATAAGAAAAAATGTAAAGATGCCCTTTACAGCTAGTTTTTTTTTTGCCTCCGTAAGCAATAATACATTGATGATCAGGTTGTTTTTCCAGGGGAGAAAAGTTGGCTGGCATTCAGAAATGTGTGTAATGAGCTTCAGTGTAATTATCCAGATACCAGATTGTGTGTGAATTGTTATGAGGTCTCAGATTTCTGTTCTGTCAAGTACAGCTGCGCTAATCAAGCGAGCATCAAATGGCTCCCTGGTTTCTTTTGCCTCTCACTAGCTTTTTGCACAAATTCTGAGAATTCCAGAGTAAAACCAAATGCATAGCTAAGCTTAACCACAATTGTTTTTTCTCACATGTTTACAACATGGTATTAGTTAATTTTGCTCTCAACAGAGAGCACACTAGAATTAACATCATTAAAACAAGGGCATTTTGTAGAAAAGTTGTTAGACTGAGGGTAAGTGGGTGATAAACTAATTTTTATTTCCATGATGGCAGTCCCATAAATAAGTGGATAACTTCCCCATAAAATCAAGTGGTCTGTTATTATACAACCACAGGGATTTCAGCAGATAGAATTAGTATAAGTCATATTGTAGCAGCAAAAACATACAGGAAGCAACAATGAGGATTGTTCAGGAATAAGATATCCGCTAAGTCACTCCCTTTTTTCTCCATTGCCAGTCACTTTATATTTAACATAATTAACCCATTGACTTTATCAAAGCTCTAGTGTTAAGTTCAAAAAGCATGACTAATATGCAACATATATATTGTACCTGAAAAAAATGAAATTATATGTTTCCCACAACACATAAATACAAGAAAGAAATAAGAAGCTCTCTCTTGCCTGCCTGCCTGCCTGCCTGCCTGCCTGCCTTCCTTCCTTCCTTCCTTCCTTCCTTCCTTCCAGCCATCATTTTGTCATCTAGATATCACTGCTGGAAGCCTAGGTTCTTCTCTTAGGCAGATACACTGTTCCATTACAGCACACATTCAGTATTATGTAGCAAAGACTGGATTTTCTACAAGAAATGATAACTGGCTGCTATGGTAATCAAGGTTGGTTTGAGTGCAGTTCCTCTATACCCACCATACTGCATGTTTAATGACTACATAGATAACTGAACATGCTTAGAAATCACCACCAGTATTTGAGCCATGGTTTAATGGGGTTAGCAATCACTGGCAGAGTTTTACAATGTTTTATTGAAATCTGCTCTGAAATTCTTCAAATAAATGAAGTGGGATATAAACACTTCTCAACGAAATAATAATAAAAAAACACCACTTCCAACAAGATATGTAGCAGAAGAGTGACAGTTTAATCAGTATTGTCTCCCTACTGTGTCTTCAGAAATAATGGGTAACATTTTAGGTTACAGGTTTCTAACAGAGAAATAGAACTGACCTGTCACCCACAGCCTGGGTGAGGCAATCACTCTCATCCTAGGGATACTAAACCTCTTCAAGTTATCAGTTCAGGTTTCTGTCCTGAGCATGTAGGAAGAAGGAGAGAAAGAAGGGGATGCCAGAAAGACAATAGACTGAGACAGAAGGAAGTAGCAGAAAGAGAGAGAAAAGGGGTGGTCCCCATGTGGGCCCTGATGGATTACACCCAAGGAAATGTGGCCCTCCACAGAAAAAAAAGGATTTTCCACCCCTGCCTTACAAGGAGAGGGGTGTTTTGGCTGAGGATTGTAATAGCTGTAAAGAGTATTAGTTCACTTTCTTTGTTGTACCTGTCCTATAGCAAATAAAGCCCTGGATTCATTCTCATATTGCCTTTTCAATGTGCTTCTTCCCTTGTCTGGGTCGGCATTGCCGTGTTAGCCATGCTTGGTGTAAATTCTCCAGGAGTAAGTCTCTGTCCAAGGTACTGAAATTACAATGCTTAAATATGTGGTGAGCTGCTGAGCAGAGGTATCACTCCTGTGGAGTGCTGCTTTGCAAGAGGTTTTCCTGCTTGAAAAGGAGCACCCTAAAATAAAGGATTGGGGCCTCCACTCAGCAGTTATTTGGCTAAGGCATCGATCCTGTGGGGTGCTGGTTCAGGAATGGGGCAAAAGACTGCATTGGCAAGACTCTCAGAAAGTTGCAGCTGCTGGTTGCCTTTCTGTCTAATGTGTTCCTCTCTTTCCTGCCTAATATCCTATCTTCTCATATCTCATATCTCTCTGAGGCAACCCACCCACGCCACTGTGATACATGACTGTCTCACTTTGACTTGGTCAATGCCCAAATCCCTTTAAATAGGCTCAATTTGGCTCAAGAACTGAGTAAGTTAGGGTGGGATGTGGGGTTGGGAATAATGACAATGACAGTGACAATGACAATTTATTATTTCTACCCTGCCCATCTGGCTGGGTTTCCCCTGCCACTCTGGGCGGCTTTCAACAGAACATTAAAAACATAATAAAACTTCAAACATTAAAAACTTCCCTAAACAGGGCTGCCTTCAGGTGTCTTCTAAAAGTCAGATAGTTGTTTATTTCCTTGACATCTGATGGGAGGGCATTTCACAGGGCAGACACCACTACCAAGAAGACCCTCTACCTGGTTCCCTGTAACCTCACTTCTCACAGTGAGAGAACCACCAGAAGGCCCTCAGCGCTGGACCTCAGTGTCCAGGCTGAATGATGGGGGTGAAGATGGTCCTTCAGGTATACTGGGCCAAGGCTTTTTAGGGCTTTAAAGGTCAGTACCAACACTTTGAATTGTGTCTGGACCTTTGTATACTTTCTGTCTTTCCACATTCAATCTGGATAGCTGAAGAGGGCTGCTGTTTTCCTTATTGCACATGCTTCTCTGCCTTTTTGCTCCACTGTTTCCACCACCCCATTCCTATGCATGTATTAACTTTCCAAGTCCTTTCATGAAAATGATAAAGTGGGTTCCAGCTCATGAAAACTCATGATTCAGTAAGCGTGCTTGTCTTTAAAATGGATGTGACGATTGCTGTTTTGCTGTTATCTGGCTATTCCCATTTTAGATTGTTTAGTTGTATGTTATTGCTTTTAATATGACTCAGCTGCCTTGAGGGTCCCAACTGGAATAGAAATTGGAATTGAGCATAAATATTTTAATTAATTAACAAGGAGCAGGCCCTCGTAGTAACTAAGCCTACATAAAATGGACATTAATAATATTCTGTAGAGTTTTATTCACTGGAATTCCTCAAGCAGTTTCCTGCTAACTCTTGCCTTAGGAAATTTCCCAGTAGGATATCGCATGACATGAAGTGCTATAGAAATGCCTGGCCTATGTGGCTTCCTAATGAGATTTGCTATAAATAGATCTTGCCTATCAGGCCACTTTGCTTTAAAATGACTCCACCCACCGCAGAAAGGAGGTCACAGAATCTGCCAAGTTCTGTCTCCTGACAATGTAAAGTTATCATTGCAAAAATTGCTACCAGGCATTTGGAGCCTTAAGGAACACCTGAAATCTACATGATGATACTTGCTGGCTTGTAACATAGTAAAGGTAAAGGTACCCCTGCCCATACGGGCCAGTCTTGACAGACTCTGGGGTTGTGCGCCCATCTCACTCAAGAGGCCGGGGGCCAGCGCTGTCTGGAGACACTTCCGGGTCACGTGGCCAGCGTGACAAAGCTGCATCTGGCGAGCCAGCGCAGCACACGGAAACGCCGTTTACCTTCCCGACAGTAAGCAGTCCCTATTTATCTACTTGCACCCGGGGGTGCTTTCGAACTGCTAGGTTGGCAGGCGCTGGGACCGAGCAGCGGGAGCACACCCTGCCACAGGGATTCAAACCGCCGACCTTTCGATCAGCAAGCCCTAGGCGCTGAGGCTTTTACCCACAGCGCCACCATTCATCCTATAAGTGCTTGTAACAAAAATAAGTCAATTATACTAGCAGAAGAGTCTAAAAACATGACGGAACTTAAGGGAAAGCACTGATGCACCCAATGTGGAAAAAGTAAGAGCAACTAAATCAATAGAAACAACAAAAGCAGATAATTCAGTTAGGACTTGGACAGATATATTAGAAGGCAGGCCATATCTTCCTAAGAAATGCATTGAGATAAATGCAGGGCAAGTGACAGGAGTCTTGTCTTCCTGAACTAAGCAATTGCTAAAATTATGCACCCCTTCTACTGAACTGGCATAGAAAGCTGTATCTCCAGTGCTGTGGTCAATGGGAATTCCTTCCTGGCCAAGCAAATGATGAGTACTAATCAGCTCTGATTACCTGTTGATTTAAGAGGCAAAGGGTCTTTGGCATAAGCCTATCTTTAGCAGGTGATCAGAGCCATCAGAGTCAACTTTGTCATGTCTTCAAGATAAATTAAAAAATTAATTTATATTTATTTTGACTGCGTCAGACCAACACAACTACCTACCTGAATCTAAGCCCTTTGTGGCTTAGGGCTCTCATATTTACGGGACCACCTCTCCTGGTATGCCCTGCAGAGGACCTTAAGGTTCATGAATAACCATAGTTTAGAGGTCCCGGGCCCTAAGGAAGTCATACTATCCTCTACCAGGGCCAGGGCCTTTTCAGTGATGACTCTGACCTGGTGGAATGCTCGGTCCCATGAGACTAGGGCCCTTCAGGATTTAACCTCCTTCCGCCGAGCCTGTAAGACAGAGCTATTCCACCTGGCCTTTAATTTGAATTCAGCCTGATCTTTTATTTCCCTCCCCTCCCCTCCCCTCCCCTTTTATGAAGATTACCACTGTGAGACCCCACAGCTAATTCTCCCCGGCCTCCTTGCTGGCCCAAGTAGGACTAATTCAGCCAGCTAGCCCTGGTGACTATCTAATGCTTATTGGATGGATTTTCCCCAAACTGATTTTTTATTTTTATTGTTATTCATGCTTTTATACTGTATTTCATGCTGTTTCTATGTTGTATTACAATTAAGTGTTTTAAATTTGTTGTTAGCCACCTTGAGCCCAGTTTTTTGAACCGGGAAGGGCGGGGTATAAATAAAAATTTATTATTAATTATTATTAATGTCTTGAAGATGTTTACCTTGTGCAGAGGACAAGGGAACAGTTTTTAAGTGTAGCAGTTCAGTTCTTGCTTCATACTTCACGAAAGCTAGTCATAGATTAGCCAATTACAGCCAGCTATGATAACATGATGTTGCACAGGGATCAGAGTCGGAGCAAGAATATACTTTGCAGTTAAACCTGTCCTGTTGTGTTCAAGTGGGGATGGGTGAATTTGTCAGTTTTGGCTACTTTCAGTGGAGAGTCCCAATGGCCAGCTAGAGATGCATGGAGTGCTGTCATTGGCTCCTGGACCTGAAAATTCCCATCCCAGTGTTAGAAGGTTCAAGGTTCAGTCTCTCCCATCTACATACACAGCAAGCATTCTACCACTGAGCAAGGCTTGCCATTGTATCATTATTACCTTGTCATAATGCTCTTGTGGCTTCATATTCTCTCGCGGCAAACAACTGGCTAGGATAATTAATGCATTTTTATATTTTATGTGGCTATTGTGGGATGTATTGCCTGATGAGGAAGGCTTCGCTCATGGCAGTGATGTAGTCAAGAAGCTGAGGGAGGGGGGGATTAATTGCATTATTATAATATTTCATCCTGAAAAGAAAAGAAAAGCTTGTGAGTTGTGCCTGATACAAAATCCTGCGCGAAGCCTGACTAATTTTAACTTGAGGTGATTAGCCAAGCAAAACATTTTGAAAACACTTTAGAAGAAGCATAATCTGAAACAACTAGCATGAATATAATCATATACTGAATCAGAATTTCCTGAATGATTGTGTTGTGAATACCAAACACTGGGAGTACAACATTTTAATAGTTGTCTATCATTATGTATTACTCAGGGCCTCTGTTCTAAATGAGATGTTTACCTAAATGAGCTTATTCCCTCCTGGTAAAAAGAAAATAGATAAATAAACCAGATGCTTGGAATTCATTAAGATCACTGAGCACACTGAAATCATCTTTCAAACTTCCTTTTGACACTGTAATAAAGTATCAGTATTTATGAGCAAAAGCATATACCTGGATGGTAGTCATGGAAAACTGATTCCCTTATACTTACAATTTCTGGATATATTAAGACCCAGTTGTCACAATCTGGGAGCTCCTGTACGCAGGCAGAGTCTTATAGGAGCACACAGCTTCTCCTGAGTTGGGGGTTCTCGCAGTCTCATCAGTGTAACACTGAATGATGAGTGACATCGTCAGAAGATAATGTGAGAACATAAATAAAAAAAGGTAAAGGTACCCCTGACTGTTAGGTCCAGTTGCGGACGACTCTTGGGTTGTGCGCTCAATCTAGTTCAGGACCTGCTCTCGTAGGGGCCAATCAGATATCTATAGGATGCCTGCAAGCTCAACAGCATTTTCCCCACTTGTATTTTCCAGCAACTAGTATCCAGAAGCATACAGTGGTCCCTCAGGTTACATGCGCTTCAGGTTACATATGCTTCAGGTTACAGACTCTGCTAACCCAGAAATAGTGCTTCAGGTTGAGAACTTTGCTTCAGGATAAGAACAGAAATCGTGATCCGGTGGTGCAGCAGCAGCAGGAGGCCCCATTAGCTAAAGTGGTGCTTCAGGTTAAGAACAGTTTCAGGTTAAGAACGGACCTCCGGAATGACTTAAGTACTTAACCCGAGGTACCACTGTACTGTCTCTGACAGAGGAGGGAGAAAATAGCCAACATGACTAATAGCCATTGACAGCTTTGTCCTCCATGAAGTTGTCTCTTTGAAAGCCATCCAAGTTGGTGGCCACTGCTGTGTCTTATGGAACCAAGTTCATTCCAGTCAAGCAAAAACACTCAGGGTGCAAAGTAAAGGGGTATAGCCTGGGATGGGCCAGACAGAGCAGTCTGGAGTGCTGTATTTGGACTCTGCACCTGAAACTCCTCACCCCTGGCCTACTGAATAGCAGTGTAATGTGGGCACCATGCCCTCTGCTTAAGCCCTGCTACCAATAAGCTCTCATGCTGGTTAGTGTACTAGACAGAATGAAGAAGGCATGAGGCAATCCTCTAGCTGCATCACAAAGCCATTTTCATCTTCCTCTCAGAAAGAGGTGGCCAAGCCAGTCATACATGCAGCATCAAGCATGGCATCACTCAGGGGAAGTTCCACATATATTAATTGTTTGGTAGGAAAAGGAGGTGATTTCACTGATAGTACTTTTCACAATGGCAAATAAGGTTGGAGTGAAAGAGCTGGTTGCCATATCCTTGCCCTGGATATACTGTTTTAAAAGCTATCACGGATGCATACAAAAGAAAATATGTTTGCATTGTATTATTGCATATAGATGGCGCAGCACAGCATAGCATAGCACAGCACAGCACAGCAGAATAATGTTTTATGAAATTGCCCGAGAACAATGCACATAAAGTGCGTGGTTGGAATAATAAGTTATCCATGCCAAGAGACTACCATTCCCTCCCCCTGCAAGAGGCATTTTGTGTTAAAATAATGAGAGGAATTATTTTGTTATACTGCGTGCTGTACAAAGTAGTTTATCACGTCATATACACAAAATCTAATTTGCAGTGAGAAATTTTCAGAGTTAGTTATTATAAATAGGAGATTCTATAATTGCAGAAAGTACAATGTAAAGTGAGCAAAATTATACAGGCGCTCAAGGATCTAATTTTCTCAAAAAGGTGAGAGAAATTAAACCTGCATTCTCCAGGAGAAATAAAGGCATATGGGGACAAGGTGAAGTTTATGCAGCCTAGAGTTTCTATTCACTGCATGAGCAAAGAATAATTTAGAAGCAGTAGAATAAATCCTTAATATGTGTCTATATTTCCCACAAATTGCATTATTACTTAGAAACTATTCCAAGCTATAGATCTTGGTTCTTTTTAGTAAACCTTTGCAATCTAAAATTATTGATATTATAAACTAATTTTGTTTAGATTGTGCCTTTATTTGCTGAATCAATAAATGTCAGAGCAGGACAGAGCCGCATTGAAATGTTGTTTGGCCAAGTACGAGCTGTGAGAAAGACTCTCCTCCCTGGAAGAGAGGGGAGTGGTTGTGGGCGGGAGCCCAAGCTCCGCCCCTGGCTGGGGGCCTTAGCCCCCGCCCCTCCTCACCTGGCTGGCGCCCACGCCCACCAGAGGCAGCCAACCAGGTGTCTCCGGGGGGCGTGTTTAGCAGCTTAATGCTGCGGCTCCAGCTCCGCCTCCTCCTCAGTCGTCGTCGTCCCGCAGCGAGTCACCCACCCTCCACTCCCATTTAGCTCAGGGTCTAGGTTTTTTGGCCTTGCTATGGACCTTAGGTTGGTCGCCCCGGTTGTCTGGGGGGCCTGGTAGGAATTTTTCCATTTGGCATTAGGCTTTTTGGTTTTTTCGCCTACCTCGTAGCAATCGTCACAACTTTTGTGGTATTGGTGGGTAGGTTAGGCATTGGATTCATGTGTGTCAAGGGCTAGGTGTGGCCATCGATTATGCTATCTACCGTGGGTTATTCCGTTAAAGGAATCTGGCGGTCGTGTATTCCGTCCGATGCCTGCTTGGCGGGAGGCCATGGCACGACCCTCGGTGACATCAGGGGGGAGCCTATAGTTGGATTAGCATCAACAGGCTCCACCTACTGTTGAATAAACCCACCTCCTATAGTCATCCAATGCCTAAGCCAATACCTTTTCACTGCTGTAATCAATAAAGTTGTGGCCTTTTCTTGCCCATTAACCTTATATCACGTGTCCTTGTGTGTTTATTTCACATAGCGGGGGTCGGGCCCTCGATCCACAAAATCATATAATCTTGTAAGATAAGCAGTTCTTAGTATAATAAGGCTGCAATCATATACAGGGGAAGGGCCATAAGTGTAGTGGTGGACTATCTGCTTTCCATGCAGAAGCTCTCAGGTTCAAACACTGACACCAGGGTAGGGGGTCTCCCATATCAAACCCTGGAAAGCCACAGCCTCTCATTGTCAACAACACTGGTTGGATGGACTAGTATTCTAACTCGGCAGTTTCCTATGTTGCTGAACCTACTTACTTTAGGGTAAGCCCCATTTAATTCAATACAATTTGCTTCTGAGCAGACACGTATGGTACTGCACTGTAAAATGTGCAACAAAGTCAGCACTGACATCCATTTATGGAGTACAATCCCAGCAAATAAATGCACTCCAGATGAGGGTAGCCGATAGGTCTCAAACCCTCAGTGATTTAGGAACTTCCCCTGCATGCAAAGGCAGGTTCCAGAGGCTTGAGTGGATGAGAACAATAGTGGGTCCAGTGGTCAAGAAGGCGGTTTCTACATGTGTTATAAAAGGAAGTGAGGAGCAAATGGGGCTTGTCAACCTGGGATGGCAGCCCATCTGGGAGAAGGAAAACTCTGATCCTAAATCTCTGCTGCCTTGCAGGATATCTTCAGGAGAAGAAAAGGCTAAGGAGTAAACTCTACCCACATCCGGAGTAGAGTCCCTAAGACAGTTGGATGGCACCTTGTATGCCTCCTTCCAGCAAGTCCTGCAACCAAGCTGGTGCCGAACATATTGCTCTGCTTTCCTTGGGGCTGCACAGCGAGACTGAGAGGGAGGTCCTGTTGTCTGGGCAGCCCAGGACCTCCATATACACTGCCCAGGCTTGTGTCCCAGAGAGGGTATTTAGGGAAAACAGGCAGGATATAAATTCAATAAATAAATACTTTTGGGTCTAACCATGCTCACCTTTGACCCAGGCTCCACTTCTCACTGGCTCCAACACCACCCACCATCACACCCACCCAACAGACTGTTCCCAGGGAATCTTGAACTTTGGCAGATAATAGTGTCCCAACACTGCTCTCAGGAAACCCAAGTCTTGCCTAGGCTTTTAAAGGTAAAGCTAAAGGGACCCCTGACCATTAGGTCCAGTTGCGGACAACTCTGGGGTTGCAGTGCTCATCTCGCTTTACTGGCCCAGGGAGCCGGTGTACAGCTTCTGGGTCATGTGGCCAGCATGACTAAGCCGCTTCTGGCGAAACCAGAGCAGCGCATGGAAATGCTGTTTACCTTCCCACCGGAGCGGTATCTATTTATCTACTTGCACTTTGATGTGCTTTCGAACTGCTAGGTTGGCAGGAGCTGGGACCGAGCAACAGGAGCTCACCCCATCGTGGGGATTTGAACCGCTGACCTTCTGATTGGCAAGTCCTAGGCTCTGTGGTTTAACCCACAGCGCCACCCACGTCTCTTGACTAGGCTTTTAGCTCTGTGCAATTCCAGCATAATACATGCTCAGTCTGAATAGAGTCAAGGCCCAAAACAAGTAATTTGGATAGTTTATATTACTAATAAACACAGCCATATTTTTCTTTCCCCCCAAAGGGCTATTTGAAGAGAAAACGGCCACCATTGCCTAAAAATGTTTACTATCTTTGTATGTGTCCCACAGGATGACTCTTACAGAGCTATAAACTAATGGGAGCAGTGTTTTAAAACAAACAAACAAACAAAAATCCCCCAAAAGCCATCCTTAAATATTGTGTTGCAAGGTGTGACACCGCAATGCATGCACCAAGCTACCCAAAGCAATAAAAAAGAGCCACTCGTATAAATTGTTTTAAAACTGGAGATGAGCAAGTATTTGGAGAAAAGAAATATTATCAGGGCATGCCTGTTAAATCAAAGGGAGCACTGCACAGTAAATGCCAAAGCACAGTGCCTGTAGGAGATTTACTGCGAAATTTCAAGGTAGCTCAGTTTTTCTCTTTGAGGAAAATGGAATTATGACATGACACCATGCCAGATCTCACGAAGTGCCAGGATAAAGATGTGATAAATTGACATTTATGGTGAGGAGCCAATGAATCTGTGCTCCTGGTATCCTTCGGGGTTTTATCTTGATGTTAAAAGGGTGTCCAAGGCACAATGTGGCTGAAATGTTTCTACTGTATGCTGTGTCTGCAACACAGGAGTAGATTTCAAAGATCAAATTCACAAGTCAGACTACGTGTATGAATTGCTACATATTTGCTTTGTCCAGCAACCCTAATATTTGGTTCTTTGATAGTCCTCTTTGAGTATTCAGGGAACTGTGTCTACCAAGCGTAAGGAATCTCAGACTCTGGGGCCGTAGGCAGCCCTCTCAGCCTCTTTATCTGGTCCCTGTGAATCTCCCCGGGCCCTAATCCCTCCTAAGACACACCCCTTGTCTCATTGATTCGCATTCTTCTTGAGTATTTTTGCCTGACTGGAATGTGTCCAGCACTGATAATGGTGGTGTGTGTGTGTGTGTGTGTGTGTGTGTGTGTGTGTGTGTGTAAAAAGTAGCCTTCTGTACAGAGGTAAAATTCTGGCCCTGCCCACTACAGGCATGATGCTGACCAACAGTTGACCAGAAGGCAATGCAACCTTTGTGGTGAAAAGGATTCCTCTTGTGTGGTGTAACCTAACATCTGAGGGGCGTGGCACAAGAATAGAGCTGGACAATATCTGGTTTTCAACATTGTGATATATCATTAGCTAAATACTGCCAGATGAGCAACTATATAAACTTTAGAAGACATCTGAAGGCAGCCCTTAATATACATTAAGCCTTTTAATGTGTAATATTTTATCATGTTTTTATATATGTTGGAATCCGCCCAGAGTGGCTGGGGCAACTCAGTCAGATGGGTGGGGTACAAATGTTGTGATGTTGTTGTTGTTGTTGATGATGATGATGATTGTATCTTGGCTGTTTCTTCCACTCCCCACCTTAGGGGAGGAAGTAGCAGCTGAGAAACATCGTCCAGCCCTACACAGTGAGTGAGCCCTGATGCATCAGGGCCTCCTCAAACTGCTTAGCTGGGTGGAAGAAGCCTCCTGCCCCCCAGCTGAGTGAGCCCTGATGCTTCCCCCAGCTGAGTGGTTTGAGGAAATTGCAGTGCCATACAAGCCAGAAAGGCATCAGGGCTCCCTCAAAGGTGTCTGCATCTTTCTTCCTAGAGCAACTGACAGCCCCAAGAGGAAAGATGCAGCCCGTCCACTCAGGCAAAGGGAATTTGAGCTGCTGATACATCGTGGTGGTTGGGGAGCTGCAATGTATCAGTAGCTGAAAAAGTCTGAAACCGGTATCATGATGTGGACACCATACCGGTTTCAGACAATAAATCGGAGTATTGCCCAGTCCTACATACACAGGTCCACTAGCTCTGCCCTCCCAATCCCTGCCACCCTTTGCAGGTAGGAGAGTGACCACGTGAAGAGGGGAGCCTGCTTCTATTTACATAGACATACACAATAACACACCCTGACCTTGTGAAGAGGCTATATAAGTAGAACTCTGGGTGCCCTCTTCAAGCCATATTTGCCACTGGAGGCCTAGGTAATCATAGTGGGTCAAGAGTGCCTTCTACCAGCTTTGGTTGGTGCCCCAACCACAACCATCCATGGTGTCAGGAGTGTGTGTAGGAGCCAGGACTGGGGCCTTCCTGAGTTTGGCCTGGAAGGGGAAGGAGCGGCCACACAGGTGAGGCTTGACAGAAGACTTGTAGCACCTGATGGCAAGGGCCGGGAGGGGTATATAAGACCAGCATTTCCCTCTGGCTTTTTGCCACAGCAACACGCTACCCACCTAGCTGTGCTTTGGCTTCCTGACTCCTAGTATCCTGACTCTTGGACCCTTGGCTTCCTGACTCCTGGTTTCCTGACTCTCAGACCCTTGACTTCCTGACTCCTGGTTTTCTGATTCGTGGACTTTTGGCTTCCTGTCCCCTGGACTGCTGACCCTGGACTGCTGATTCCTGCTTCCCGACCTCTACCCCAGTCCCGATGTACCAAGCCAGGACTCTGACTGCCTGTAACCCAGACCGTGACACATTGACTGCCATAGTCTAGCCACAGTTATCTGTGCATGGCAATTAATACCATCTAATTGTCCTGAGAGTAATGGAGGAAAGAGGCAGAGAGAAAGATGGGGGAAGTGATATAGCCTATGGGCCTTACAATGTCTTCTCTCATTCTGAATGTATCCAAGATAAGGTCAATCTTTTTGCAGTCAAAAGCACAATGTGCATGTCCCTATTGCTCTATTTCAGTGTTCTGCCCTTCCTTTCCTAATAGCTCAGGATGGGTAATAAC
Organism: Podarcis raffonei; assembly: GCF_027172205.1. Lineage (NCBI taxonomy): Eukaryota > Metazoa > Chordata > Lepidosauria > Squamata > Lacertidae > Podarcis > Podarcis raffonei. Next base: position 38,543,524 of record NC_070612.1, read on the forward strand.
AAGGGCACACGAAAACTTATCCTGGAAGAGCTTTGCATTGTTGATTATTTGTTCGTTCATAGCCTCATTTTGCATCTCCCAGGATCCTGTACGAAAATGGTAGCAGCAAGCATTTAAGAATGACATGCCCCCCCCCATGAGCAAAGCTTAATCTATTTTGTTAGCCATGGGGGTCAGTGACCTCTGATAGAAAATAAGCATTACTATATAAATTTGGAGTAACCTAATCTATTTAATAATGATGATCCTTTCCACTTTTGCGCTGAATTATTTCTACCAAAACTAGTAGTATCCGCTTTGGAGGAAAACTCTTGCATTAGCCACTGGGCTTGCAAATGTACCTTTTGAATAAGTCAGTAATAGGATTTAGCCTTCTGGATAAACTAAATTCCCGTTGAATGGGTTCTAGGGCCACTACAAAAGGTTATCTCGTCATCTAATGCATGCTGGAGTACTGAGCTTGAATCAAGTAGCATCACACCAGTCACAAATTATGTATTAACATTTTATTGGCTTTCCCCAGATTCCTACATATAAAAAGAACTAAATTAATGTGGTTGGATGATCATACAGGACTGGGTGACTTACAAATCAGCAACACGGAAGCTTGCAGATAGCAATAACGAAAAGGTATAAATCTCAGCTTGTAAGTAGAATCTCAGAGTCGGTGGACTCAGTCTGATAGGATCTTGATTGCTCAAGTCCAGCACTAATTGAACAGCATTTTGTACAAATTTCAATCACCATTGAATGAAGGCCTAAATCAGCTGAAGGAAAATGGAAAGAGCAAAACACTTCAGGCCTCTTTCGAAGGCTGTGATAGAAATGTGTGCATGAAGTTCAGGCAGGCAATAAAACAGGCTGGATAACAAAACAAGGTCAAGGGCAGTTTCAGACAACAAACTTCTTAGTACACACACATGGTGGTGGAAGTCCAGAGTTTTCCCTAAAAGATTAAGTGAAAAATAAATGGACTAATACTATGCAAGCAAGCAAGCAAGCAAGCAAGTAAAGGGATATTAAGTCAGTAATGTTAAACCGGGAAGTGGAAGTAGTGAAACCATCTCAGAATGTTAAATGTGATTGACTTCCATCTTTATTCTAGCATCAGCAGGCAGCTTCTGCATATGCATCCATGTTATTTGGTCAGCTGCAGTATAATCAAGAGAGAATACAAATCTGCCCAGAGGCAGCTCATGGGGAGACTCAATGCGCAAAATTGATAATGTTGCAGAGATTATAAACACATCAGGAGGAATACAAAGCTTTACACTTTTCATTAATGAGCTCATTATAACAACACCCCAGCATTACAAAGCAGCTGTTCACACATTTTCAGATTTCTTCACTCTAATAAACTTGGCAGCTTTCTCCAAAGCAGCTTAACCATGACGCTTTCTAGATCTTTGGGCAAAATAGATAGACGGATGTAAACATTTGCCACAGTTATTTTGATTTCAACGTTATTATCAGGATGGATACTAAGCACGCTTTCCAAGAAATACATTTTGCTGTTCTCTCCGAATCACATTAGAAAGAACTTTTACACGACACAGAGATGGTTCAAAGAAATGAATAACTTGTCATTCCTTCAGTCTGAGCCAAATTAAAATCTTCTCACAAATGAAAGCATTATACTTCTCATGCGCCACATCCCACACCTCCTTTGCAAAGCTAGCTCCTACTTCAGTGAACTTGATGTAAATGCAGATCTATTATTTAGGACTTGGTTTTAGTATCATACATTTTCCATAGCAGTAATTTAATTCTTTCAAGCAAAGACGTGCTTCTGGATTTATCCCCTAAACGTAGAATAGTATATAATAGGCCTCTGCCGGCTGGGTTTCTTTACAAGAGCTCTGGTTACCTAAGATCAGTGGAAAGCAAAGCTTCTGATCTCCCCAGGCCCTTTTATTTTGGTGTGGGTGGGTGTCTATATCTGTGCTATAACACTGCATACCACTGTAATTGTTCCAGACAGATTTTAAAATTGTTCTTCTTACATAGATGTTTATATAGATTGCATTAAACAGATGTCAGTATCTAGGAGGAAGGCTCTTTTCAGTCTTACCCAAAGCTAAAATGTCAGGAGGACCAGAAGAATCTCTAATACAGAGGATGGTCACTGTTTTAGATCATGGAATCCTAGAAGTATCTAGTCAGAAGGAACAGCAAAGGTCATCTTGCCTTACCCCTGAAATGCAGGAATTGCTACTTCTGTTCTCCCTAATTTACTTGCTTTCACCAGCCTATACCTGATGTTGCTGATCTCTCTCCTCAGGACCACTGAATCCCTTGCCTGCTTCCTCTCACTGCTTATGGGAGTCTTTGTTGCCTGTCCCTCCCTGGTCCGTTGGTAGGCAGCAACAGGACCTTCATCTGCTGCAGCAGATGCACTTGCAAGTGAAAGTGAAGAGAGAAAGCACTTTCCGCCTGCTGCTTCAAAGCAGTTAGCCCTGACAGCTACCAGGTGTAGGCTACTCAAGCACAGCAGTGTAGGCTGGAGGAGGAGCACCGGGCTAAGCAAAATGGATTGGGAAAGGGAGAGTGACGTGAACATACTGGATTGTTGGAATGAATGCCTATACAGTGGTGCCTCGAGTTACAAATGCCTCAGGTTACAAACGCTTCAGGTTACAAACTCCGCTAACCTGAAAGAGTCACCTCGAGTTGAGAACGGAAATCGTGTGCCAGCGGCACAGTGGCAGCAAGAGGCCCCATTAGCGAAAGCATGCCTCTAGTTCAGAACAGTTTTAGGTTAAAAACGGACCTCCAGAACGAATTAAGGTCATAACTAGAGGTACCACTGTAGTGCATCTGGATTGTATTCATGAGACACACACAAAGGACCAGAGTGGGTTATGAATGCTGGACAGTCCTTCTTGTATACCAGCTCTCTGGTCCAAAGGGATTCTTGTGCACTTATGGGTCATTGATTTTCAATGGTCTGAGGCTTAGAAAACAAGATAACTTTGCTAGTAAAACTTCTAGCTTGTCCTGCAACAAATTATGGATGTTTGTCATGCTGAACAATGTCCCCTGCCTTCTTAAGGCAGCTTGCCCATTTCTTCAGGAAATGTTCTGCTAAAGTGGTGAGAGAAGTACTATTGAAAGGAAAGTCTGAGGAGACTGCTCGAGGAAGCTATCATCTAAAACAGAGCTCCCTAACTACCTCTTCTTCCAAGGGCTCAGGCAGGGAAGCCTAATCTGTGGTCCTCCAGACTTTGATTCTTCTTCTATCTGTGTCAGCCCCAGATAGCACGCCAATTGTCTGTGATGATGGGAGTTGTAGTCCAACGATATCTGTAGGACTGCAGATTCTCCACCCTTGACATAAGTGAACCTCACTAGGGGGGTTTCCCCAATTTTAGGAAGTCATCAGTGCCTTTGTGTCAGCAGCAGCCATTACACTCATTCCCAGCCTCAACTCAAACCTATTGGCATGCTTGCCAATCAACACACCTCACCCTAAAGAACAGGCAAAGACTGCCATACTTAGCAGGCCTAAAAATAAGGGATCAAGATTGCATGGGGCATATATAGATGAGTAAGCCGCTCATACATATCCCTATTATTTCACAGATATTTCACTAGTATCTTGATTTTTCTAAGATTGGGCTGGGTGGGATTCTACATTTACCACCACTCAGTGGGGAGAATAAAATGCTGCAATCAGCAATTCAAATGAAAAGCAATGTTTTGCACCACCCTAAATAGGAGGAAAATGGTTCTAGATGAAAATGATTGCTTGGTTATGTTTCCTGGCCAGTAAACATCCTGCTCGATGAGACACAACACAGCAAGAATAGATGCAATTAACAGGTTATAGATTAGTTTTGTTAGTCAGGAGAATTAACTAACATGATGCTGAGATAATGTGGCTGGGACAAAATTATATGATTAAAAAAACAAAACACAAAACACATTTCATTTTTTCCCATCAGGACCCATTGCATAGTAAAGTAACCCCAATATTAATAGAGATTGATATCTACCTATCTACTTAGCTACACACAAACACATCTTACCCTATTATGAGTGCTGAATGCTTCTTCTGCTGCTGTCTTAAAAGAAAATGTCACAAAAGCAAAACTATTATTGTCTTATTCACGTCTTCTCTTTTGAGAGCAATCTTTAGAAATTATATTATATCTCCTCAAAGAAATATTTATTTTAAGACATGAAGCAGTTTGTGAGACAAAAGCTCAATTGTGCTTTAATTCTTTTAAAGGATAATCTAGCTTACATAAAACCACCTAAAACAAGCTTGTTAAAAGCAAGCTTTGCATCAGACATTCTGGACCAGGGTAAGATCTAACATTTGGAGCTTTTTAAAACAAGACTGAGAGATCAGGAGAAGAGCACTAAGAAATAACTGGACATGGGTCATTCAGGCAGCCAAATCCAACAGTCCCACTCACTTCTGGAATACAACAAGACTCTCCCAAACTAACAGATTGTCATAACCCATCAAGGATCTGGGCGGCACATTTTCAGGAACTGTACAAGGATAGTGATGGTAGGAGAGGCCAAATCCCTCAAAACATAGTGGACCTTCCAAAGTGGGTCCCTGTAACAAGGACAGAGACTGAGAGCCTGGTAGCTCAGCTGAAACAGGGGGAAGCCCCAGGAGCAGATTTAAAACCCACAAAGCTCTTCTGTGGCTGCAGAGACCTGTAACTTGAAACTGCTGCCTCCCACATTGTTTTTTGCTGCATTAGCAGCATGGAAGTGACCTTTCTGAGGCACAGAACACTGGTGTTCAGATTCAGAGACATCCTGCCTCTGCTAGTGGTGGTAGAACAGGACAGTCATGGCTAGTATCCATTGATAGCTTTATGAATTTGCCTAATCCTCTAAAAGCCAATTCTGTTCTGCTGTAAGTCCTGCAATAGAGATGTTCCTATTGACAGCCGAACCTTTAAATGTTGTCCCCATAGCTCTTCACTTTTTAATCACTAGCGGATCTCTCGGTGGATAAATGAATCTTAAGCGGAATTAATTTGCTTGTAAATGTTGGCATTTTATAGGGGCATATATCTGACCAAGGATAGCTTGCATTCTCTGTGTGCTATTTCCATTTTAAAAATCTGTTTAGGAAGAGAGAGAAAAAACCAAGCCTGAACTTTCAATTTCAGAAAAAAAAGCAGTTTGAGTATACCAGAGTCAAGATTTGAACTCCAAGTATCCTTCCACGTATTTAAACCTAATGTTTCTATTGCCTTTTTCATCCTTGCTCTCTCGGTAAAGGCAGATGAGGACAACAGAAGTTAGGCTATCACTTTCCAGTTAGAGGTGTAGCAGGCCCACCAGTTGAAGCTGATGGAAGGCTTTTTGTGCTACTGAAGCTACTTGAGCTTCAAGAGACAGTAATGCATATAGAAGTAACCCCAAGCTACATACCTGCTCCTTCATAGGCAGCAGAACCCATCCTGAGCAGTCTACATCCCCTACAACCAGCCTAGGGAACCACCCACTAACAATGCCTCAGTCTTGTCGGGATTAAGCTTCAGTTTATTGGTTCTCATCCAGTCCATTGGTCTCATCCAGAAGGCTCTTATTATGTTCTTGTGTTCTCCTAGTGAAACCAGAATTCAGGAGGAGTAGAACTTATATCAGAGACATTTCACAGTACAAGACAGAAATGGAATAGAGGAAAGTGGCCCATCTATGGAATTCTTACGCATGGCCTTTGCTGTTTTAAAATGCTCTGGGCAGACTCAGAACAAACTGCTATGCAGTGGGTGTTTTGCTGGCCTTAGGGCTGTAGAAATACTCTATTAACTGTATCATTCTCTGGAGCCAGACTGGTTGAAAGCTGCACATAGTTTTGCAGAGATTTTTTGCCGACAGCCATCAAAGCAGTGTCACAAGCGGAGCAGTTGTTCTTAAGGACTTCTCTATTGAGCTCTGTGGCAATGTCTAGACAGAGAAACCCAGACTGAAAACTTCATTCAGTCATAAAGCTCACCTGGTAGACTGAGGTATAAGCTACTGGGTTTGATCCAGGGTGTCTTTTCTGTAAATTAAAAGTCTTCCATTCATGGAAAGGCCTGCCATTCCTCCTCCTTTTATAGGAATGGGGGGCTGTGTGATTTCACATACCTCTTTCCCTTGCAACCCCCATTTTCACATCCACATTGTTCTGGATGGTCCTTCAGTCCTGTTTATTGAAGTATCTATAGATACCCTTTCATGTTGAGAGAATACATTTGCTTGTGAAATGTACCTTATAATTGAAGGTCTTCAATTATTTCGTTCAGAGGAATCAGTTATTTTTGAACATATATTTAGCATTTTAAAAACCATACCCAAAAGTTAACTGGATCTTTGGCCAAGACTAGGTGATTTTATCTCCTCTAGATTTAATCACTGCTTCAATCAAATAACCTTCATAAAATGCTTAACAGTTAGTAGAATAAATATTAGAACAAGGTTCTTTATGAGGCTGGATTAATTTTTATTTGGTGCCCCTATAAACCTTATCTTGACACTGTGCCCAAAACATATGAGGTAAAATATCAATAAGATGCAATATAAATGAACAGTCCATTATGTTTTAATATCCTTTTAAAAGCGTAACGGCTTTAATGCTATTTTATCGGTCCTTGGGGACTGCTGATGCATAGACAAGCACATCTAATTCCTGATGTTGTTTAAAAACCAGGTTATGTGTTTCCATATCTCTTGTCATCTGGGGATCAAGGAGTACTGAAGTGTCAGTAAATTATTCATGTATTTTGCCCAGCCTCTTTTTTATTGATTAATCCACTACTAAGTTAAAGTCTAATTCGCAATCACTGTTAAGTTGAAGCACTCAGATGTAAGTCCTTTTCACCTCGTTAAATCCAAGGTTCCTGGTCTAAATCTCCACACATACTCTTATGTGTACATGGAGCTCTTGCAAGAGTGGGCTATATGAAATATGAAATGTCTCCTAAGACTATGGACCCTCAGTTTTCCAAGCCAGAAACATCCCCCTCAGCATTCATCTCTAGAATGCCTTTTGCCAGGGAGGTCCATCTAGTCTTTAGTCATGTTTAGCACCAACATCAATTGGCATATTTTTGAATTATAGCGATACGAGCAGACAACTGCAACAATACCAATATGAATGTGGTGGCTTGGTCATTTTTCTCTGGCTGCATAATTCAATGTCTTCTTTCACTGCTGAAACAGAAAAGGCAGCTTATCATACATACTGCCTGAACTTGCCGTTCTAGCAAGAAAGTGCTTTGTGGTTATTCTTCATCAGCAAGACATCTACAGACTCTGTTTTCCGCCATTACAGTGAATTAAGATGTCACTTCCAGAATTACGCAAAAATCCCTTTCCTTCATCATGTACCAAATGTGAATTTAAATAATAATGTTTTTGTTTGTTTGTATTCAGAGAGACAGACTCTAACAAAGCAATCTTAACTCTAGGAAGCCAGTATAATTTAGGCTGATATAATTCACAGCAGCATAAATTACCCTTTATTCCAAACTCTGTTCAGGAACCTCTGCGAGAGAAGCTACTTCTGGCTGAGCAAGCAAATTATTCTAGCTTTGAGGTTTGAGGATGGGACCCTAGGTCACACGACCAACCTAAAAGGGGGTTTAAAGAGGTGTAATCCTCTGCTTGCTCCATCCTGCCATGCCCCCTTCTTTGGTTTATGCTGACATAAATTACACCATCTTAAATTCCACTGTCCGAGCCAAGATTAGGGACTTTATCAGTGGCTTGGTTGGGGTAAATACTGTAACTTACCCCTTCCCAGTTGGCAAAGCTCAAGTTCTGCCAAATCCAACCCCTCTCATCCTGGTGGATCTAAGGTTTGGATTGCACTGTAAATGCAAGCAGGACAAATAATAATAATAATAATAATAATAATAATAATAATAATAATGGCCTTCTCACCAGTGGTGTCCTCCTTGTGGAATGCCCTCCCATCAGATGTCCAGGAGATAAAAAGCCACATAACTTTTAGAAGACATCTGAAGGCAGCCCTGTATCTTTTTGTTTTTTAAATGTTTAATGTTTTATCATGTTTTTAAATGTGCCGGAAGCCGGCCAGAGTGGCTGGGACAACCAGCCAGATGAGTGGGGTATTATTATTATTATTATTATTATTATTATTATTATTATTATTATTGACATGCTGGTGGCAAGGGAAGGAGGACTTGTATTTTTCTAAAAGAATCCTTTAAATTTTACACATGCAAACTCCAAGATCAGAGAACGAAGCAGCTGAAAACTAGCAATGAACAGTGAAAACAAAAGGGAACAAGGGGTATTATTCAATGTCCTCCTCCTCCTCCTCCCTCTCTCCCTGAATCCCACTTTTGTCTCAGACAACTTATTTTCCAAAAATGAAAACGGTGCAACCATACAGAAATTCAGGTTGCGCCTGACATGCAGTGGGCTTTTATCTCAACGAATGTGTTGGTGCTTTTTTTTTAAGGCAGGATAGTCCTTTATGTACATATAGTCTGAAGATGTTAGTCACTTGTGAAAACATCCTTATTCAAGTATTTAGAGCATGGAAGACATAGTTAATTAAATCATTTTATGGAAAGCTTTTATTTGGTGCTTGGAATCCCTTAATATATGTCAAGCAATACAATAATGAGAAAATAAACCTTCCCCTTGAGAAAGAAATCTCTTTCTAAATCTCGCCACCATCAATTGTTTGGGTATGATTTGCGCTGTTAAAATGAAGTTTTTGAGTTCCATCCCAGTACATTTCCATTGAGATTTTATATGTCACTGGTGCAGTCTGGGTTTGTTTCCATCCCTACCAGATATCACGTACTCCGTTGGGCAGAAAATTATTGTTATATAGTCCACAATAGACAGACACATTAACCGGAAAATGTACATCTCAAAGGCAGAAGAAGGTGTTGCAGAAAGAGAAGTAAAAGTTAGATGAAGCGATTATATTTGGCATAAGATGTAGGAGCGCCTGCTCAGCGCATGTTTCCAAATTGTACATTGGATAGAAAATCTAGCAAAATAAATTGCAATAGATTCTGCTTATGTGGCTGATCCTCCTTTTATAACACAAATGGTTATTATGCTGCTATAACTTAAGCTACAGGACACCGGCATGGTTACAGCTTAATGGGTTATAGCTGCAGAGGGGAGAGTGGTGTCACATGTGGGTTGTCCACCACAATTTCTCTGGCTGGTATATGGGCCTATGGGCCCCCCAAAGACTGGCAACCCCCAACTTAAGCAGTACCCACTTTCGATTAGATAACAGACCTTCCAAGTGTCCCTATTTTCCAGGGACAGTGCTGGATCTACAGAAGCTGTCTTGGTTTCTGATTTGATCCTGGAATGTCCCGCTTTTCCTTAGATTTCCGTATTTCCACCAGTGAAATGTTGGAGGGCATGAAATTGCGCAAACACCAAGCCAAGGAGATAAGTAACTATACAACCTTTAGAAGACATCTGGACAGGGAAGGTTTTTTTTAATCTTTAATGTTTTATTAATGTTTTATTTTTATTAGGGTAAATTCTTCGTGGCCTTCATGGATCTGAAATCAGTGTTTGATTCAATCCCCAGATCCCAGCTATGGTCCAAATTAAGTCTAATTTTGCAGGACAAACAACTCCTCCTTCTCATAAAAGCCCTGTACAATGGAACCAAACTGCAGGTCCGATGCGGTCGACAGCGACAGCTATTGAACAGCATCGAGATGACTAGGGGGATGAGACAGGGTTGTATTTTGGCCCCCACAGTGTTTTGTCTATTCTTAAATGACCTAGAAGAGAACTTAATGGACCCAGATGGACACATTCCAAAAATAGGAATGAGAAGGACCCCCTTGTTGTTATATGCTGATGACGCGGCCATCATCTCACGTTCCAGACCGGGTTTGAATTATCTGTTGAGAAAATTCTCTGATTACTGTTCTGGAAATGGTTTATCCATTAATTATGAAAAATCTAAAATTTTAGTCTTCGAAAGAAGATTCTCCTGGGCTAAATGGGTGCTGGATGGCCATAACCTTGAACAGGTAAAATACTTCAGTTATCTAGGGCTCACATTCCATCATACAGGATCTTGGAAGCACCATTGGCAAACCTCCCTTCAAAAGGCGGAGATTACAAAGCTAGCCATACTTATTTTTTAAAAAAAGATATTTATTAAAGTTTTACAAAAAGAAGATTACAAAGTAAAAAGAAAACAACGAAACAGTGAAAGAAAGAAAATACAAAAAATACAAAAATACAAAAAACACGATAAAAGAAATACAGAAAAAAATAGAAAAACAAAAAAGTAGTTAAGAACAAATCAAATTTTCATATTTTAAATTTCCTTTGCTTATTTCCCTGACCTCCTCACACCTCCCTTTTTTGTATTCCCATTCACATAATTAATTCAGCAAATCCTTACCCTCTTTCTTTTATCTTAACTCAATGTCTCAACATTTTGTAACTTTATATTTTCATCCGTTATCAATCCATTTTTACATATTCTTGTTAACCTTGTTGCTAAGACCACTTGATTTCAATCCAACATCATTTTAACATTCATTAATTTTACAATGTTTCTGCAAATAGTCTTTAAATTTCTTCCAATCTTCTTCCACCAACTCTTCTCCCTGGTCTCGGATTCTGCCAGTCATTTCCGCCAGCTCCAGATTCTGGCTCCTGTAACGTCAGTACTAAATCATCTGCAAAAGCTTTCAATTTGTATTGTTTAGCTCCGACCTGTATACCTTTAATCAAACCGTCCCTTCTGATCATATTTAGCAAAACCTCCAGGACCGAAATAAAAAGCAATGGGGAAATTGGGCAGCCTTGTCGTGTCCCTTTATCTTAAATTCCTCTGTCACCACGTTATTAACTATTAGTTTAGCCTTTTGTTCTGAGTAAATTGCACTTATACCATTTTCAAACCCTTGACCAACCCCCACCCCCTGAAGATTTTTCTTCATAAAACTCCAGGAAATATTATCAAAGGCTTTCTCCGCATCTACAAAGATTAAAACTGCTTTAGTATTAATGTTCACTTGCAACTTCTCCAAAATGTTAATGATATTCCTCGTATTATCTGACAAGTGTCTACCAGGGAGAAAGCCAGCTTGGTCTTTATGTATCTCTTCCACTAATACTTTTTTTAGCCTTTTAGCCAAAATATCTGCAAAAATTTTGTAATCCACATTGAGCAGGGATATGGGGCGGTAGTTCTTAAGTTGTGTCTTTTCAGCCTCATTTTTCGGTATAAGTGTAATATAAGCTTCCTTCCACGACTCTGGCGCTTTTTCCCCCTCCAAAATTTCATTGCAAACCTCCTTTAGTGGTTGAATTATCCAATCTTTCAAAGATCTATAGTATTTTGCAGTTAAACCATCCGGCCCTGGAGATTTGCCCAACTGCATATTCTGTATGGCACCTTCCACCTCCTGTTCTGTTATCTTATAGTTCAACATTAACTTATTTTCTTGAGAGATTTTCTGTAGCAAAGCTAGCCATACTTAGATTCTTCTTCACAAAGGGTGGCAAATATGTTCCAGCAGCCTTAAGGGTTTTCAACGCAAAGCCCGTTTCCCAACTCCTGTATGCAGCAAATGTCTGGCATAATGGGGACCTGCCAAAACTAGATGGCTTCCAGGCAAAATTTCTACGATCTCTGCTGCAGGTATCTAACTGCGTCCCCAACTCCGTACTTCTGTTAGAAGCTGGTGAATGCCCAATTTCAACTAAAGTGTGGTGGGCTGCCCTAAAACATTGGCTCAGGATTTCAGTGTTTAATCTAGGGAAGGGTTTGTACCAACACCTGACCAGTAAGGAATTTGTCAGCAAATGGCAGAAAACCATGGCTAAAAAAAGCCACCTCTATTGGTCTGTCTCCCCGCCCCCAACTGTATTACCTGGGTTATGAAGGTGCCCAAAAGATTTTAAAGCAAAGATTATGGGATAATGCACACAGTGACTTGCGATCTCGATCACACACAGTCTGTAGTCCACAGGCAGTAGGAGTTCAATATGGGTATGTCTTTAAGTTAACATCTTACATAAAAAACCTGACAGTACCAAACTACTGAAGGCTTTTCACCAAAGCCAGACTAAATGTCTTTCCCTCTGCAGTGTTGGATGGCAGGTTGAGAGGAGTTCCCTACCAGGACAGACTTTGCTCGTGTGCTCAAGACATCGATTCCATAAAGCATATTTTGTTGCATTGTGCAAAATATGAGCAGGCCAGGGCTGAACTGATACTACCCTTGCTGGTATCTTTCCCGGGAAAATCAGAGGCTCACTATGTCAGGTTCCTACTGGAAGACCGGACAAATGCTAGAACATTAGCAGTGGCAAAGTTTTTATTGGTGGTTGCAAGAACAAATGAGCTCTATATTCTAAACAAAATGCTTGATTAACCTGGAGGCAGGCTGTATGAATTGTGTATTGATTTGTAATGATTTGTTGGGTCTCTGGACCGTACTAAAGATTGATTGATTGATTGATTGATTGTTTTTATATATGTTGGAAAGCCGCCCAGAGTGGCTGGGGTAACCCAGTTAGATGGGCAGGGTAATAATAATAATAATAATAATAATAATAATAATAATAATAAATAATGGAATAGGATGTCCCTATTTTATCAGAGAAATGTTGGAGGGTATGAGATAAGGCATGCACATGAGCCAGATTTTCTCTTCCTTGGTGGCTAGTGCAAAATAGATCAGACCTGCTCAGGTCCCAGGTCAATTATTCCCAATATTTAAGAGGAGTTTGAGTGTGTGTGTGTGTGTGTGTAGAGAGAGAGGAAGGAGGGAAGGAAGGAAGGAAACAGAAGCTTCAGAATATTGTCAAGTCAATGGTCCATCCATAACAATACTTTCTTATCTGTCTGGTTATGCTCCTCCAGAATCTCAAGGTGAATTGCTTATTGAAATCCTTTAAAACAGAGATACCAGTAATTAGAACTGGGATTTTCTACATCAGGGGTAGCAACATGGTGCCTTCCACCAACTACATCCCCCATCAGCCCCAGGGGACATGGTCAAATAGAAGAGATTGTGGTCCTGAATATCCGGAGAGCACCAAAATGCTTACCCTTAACATACACTCCGCCATCAAGCTACAGTCATTATCGGGGATCAACACAGAAATACTTTTCGCCATGCAATACCGTCTTTTCATCTCTGCTTAAGTCACAATCCCTTGCCATTGCCAGGCCCAGAGCCAGCCACTAGCACAATGGCATGAGCTTTGTTGTTGGCAGATGGATGCAGAGGGAGCCTGAGCCTCTGTCCTGCAGTGCTTGGCTCAATGAAAGTGTAACTACAAGCAATATGCTTGTGGCCTCTTCCCTAGTCAAGGTATCCAACAAGGTATCCACCAGCATCGGAATCAAAGCCTGGCCAGAGCATGCTACTAAATGTGGAGCAGGGAAGTCACACTGATAACTCATCCTTTGAATGTTAAATGGATGTGGTAATCACTTTGGAAAACAGATAATGACACAATGGGCACAGCATGTGAAAATAAAGGAATAATTGTGCCCCTAGGGCATTGAATGGGACTTAAAACATAACAATGTGTGTGCCTGGATTCTAAAGATATGATTAATATGTATCTCAGAAATAGCCCTGATTAAAAAGTATTCTTTATCACTGAAAATTCATTTTGTGGGGAAGAGAAGGGTGAGCCAACAGTGCAATGCAGTTAAAGGAAGCTGCTCTTTTATTTCTCAAAAACTATAATGTGGATTTGTAGAATATTAACTCATAAGTAGCTTTATCTGAATATGGCCAACAAGTCAGAGTACTTCACAAAAGCACAAGTCAATTGCAGAAGAACTGTCTTCTGTTATTTTTTGCAGTGACAGCAACCACTTCTCAGTCAAGGAAACAGCCACAGGCGACGTGTCAAATAGTCTCTCCAATTGTCTACACTCCATATTGTTCAAGAGATACTAGACTGCTACCATCCCAAAGATGCCTATGTTATCAGATCTAGATGTTTTCAAACTCTGTTCTTTCTTTCAAACTACCATACAGAATAGGTTATGCTATCTAGTGATATACAAACGTATCTGCTTTCCAGCAAGTGAGTCCATGGCATACTGATCTGATCTTTGCTTTTCTTCGCTTTTCTTTTTAGCTTGCAGCAGATATAGATTTGTTTTCTCCTTTCTAGTCTCAAAAAGATAAATGGGCAAAAAACAACAACAAAAATTCTAGCATCAGTTCACTGTTGTGTTGGGCTTGATAAATTTCCCAATAGGCTCTTTAATGCATTGTGCAAATTCTTTTAGCTTACAATGATCAGGTTTAGCTTCATTGATAATTATTTTGATTTAACTACTGTATAACTAATGCTGTCCACATAGAATTTGTAATCACAGAATAACACGCAGTTGCTGGTTGAACCAACAACTATAGAAACTACTTACAATATTTACACTGAAAACAAACTCAGAATCTTTTTCTTTCCATTAATTTCACCAATTAATAACAGCAACAACAACCCAGGACTGAATCCTTATGCCTATCCTATGCTTATTTTCATTTCATTATAATGCTAGGGGAATGATAAATGATGCAAGCCACTTGCTCACATTACGGTTTGGCCATTTTAAATTGTTTTAAGAATTATTCTGGAAGTGTTCGTCAGGGATATTATATGGTAGTTACCAGTGCTATTTTTCTAGAAAAAGAGGTGCCAGAACTCACAATGAAAACTCCCTTGTTTTCTTATAATAGCAATGGCACCCATCTGAGATGTGCCAGAACTGAGTTCCATCGAGTTCTGGCTGAAACAAAAGCCCAAGATATGTGCTCTAAAGGCAACCACAGCTAGTAATCTGGCTGCTGCACTATGTGAGATGCAGTGATATTGAATCCCTACCATCTACCTGGTAACCAAGCCTCTTTTTCTACCATAGAATAATAATCTTCTCAGGAAAGAACTTGTGGCTAAGGAAGACTAAGGGTATTCTTTTCTACTGTAGAACTGGGAAGATATCCCTGATCAACTTGGAAGCATCTGAAATGGTGAAGAGGAAAGTTCTTCCCAAGAGATGTGTCTATGTGTCTTATCTGCTCCACCTGTACCTTGGAGAATGACTACTTGAGCAGCTGTGTCATTGAACCAAAGTCCTCTGAACCAACAGCGCCTAAGGGAGCATCCAAATTGCTGTGGTGACTGATCTCTCTTAGCTTTATCCCATATGGTGGAGCACTTTGCAGGGGCCCTGCCAATGACTGGAATAATTCCCGATATTTCCCGGTAACCTGTGATAACAAGAAAAACTATGTAGTTCATTCTAAAAGGCCTACAGTCTCCATGCCAGTTCGCTGAAAGGGCTATGCTTTTTGTGTGCAGGGTCTGTAATGATGCTGCCAGAGGGTTTCATTTATATGCCTTCTGACACCTCTTGAATGTGTGGTTGTACACCTTCAGATCTGGCCTTACTACTGACGTAAAGAATTGCTTTTATCTTGGCCAGGGCATGACCTGCACTGGTTTCCTGGATGCGGCCTTTCCTGGTGTTCTAAAGTGGCTTGTTGTAGAATCTCTCCCCATTGCCACAGAAACATGATCAGCTCTTTAGCCTCCTGTCCTCTGGCCTTTGTAATTTGCCACAGCAGGTTCTGCCATTTCTCTGACTGAAACATTCCTCAGGCCCATCGCCCCTCACTCTCCATATTTTCATTACGCAGTAGTGGAATAGGGTATGATCACTCTGCTATCCTGCATTCAGGATGGGAAATTCTACATCTGCCTGTGGGATACTTGTTCAGCATTCCAGCTACAGTGGTACCTCGGGTTAAGTACCCGAGGTACTATTTCTGGGTTAGCAGAGTCTGTAACCTGAAGCGTCTGTAATCTGAAGTGTCTGTAACACGAGGTACCACTGTACCTTGGGTTAAGAACTTTGCTTCAGGATGAGAACAGAAATTGTGCTCCAGCGGCGCAGCAGCAGCAGCAGGAGGCCCCATTAGCTAAAGTGGTGCTTCAGGTTAAGAACAGTTTCAGGTTAAGAACAGACCTCCAGAACGAATTAAGTACTTAACCCGAGGTACCACTGTACTCCATTCCATGCCCCCTCTTTCCTCTCTCCCTCCCTTCCTCCCTCTCTCCATCTCCCCCCACCCTCTCTCTGACAGTAAGCATGTTGGGCCAACATGAGCATACATAGTCTTTAATGTGCCCAGTCCCCACAACATTAAAAGCATGGCTTTCTCCATTGACACTTAAGCTTTCTCTCTTCCATCCTGGGAATATTTTAAAATAGCTTATTGGTGTAAACCAGGAAATAAGGTATCCAGACAATGGGATGGTTCTTTTCCTACCATTTTTATATTGAATAGTCTCTTCCCTCTTCTTTTCTTTTCAGACATTACATTCCATAAGAACTTAAGGAGAGACTGCTGGATGAGGTCAAGGACCCATCTAGTCTAGCATCTTGTTCTCACAGTGGCCAACCAGAAACACACAAGCCGGACCTGAGCACAAGAGCTTTCTCCCCATTTGCGATTTCCAGCAACTGGCATTCAGAGGCATACTACATACAGTGGAGGTCGATTTCCCACCTGCTTGCCAATTTTCTCCTTTTCTGTCAGTCAACATTCCATGTCAGTCAACATTCCAGAGCCAGTGTGGTGTAGTGGTTAAGAGCGGTAGTCTCGTAATCTGGGGAACCGGGTTCGCTTTCCCGCTCCTCCATATGCAGCTGCTGGGTGACCTTGGGCTAGTCACACTTCTTTGAAGTCTCTCAGCCTCACTCACCTCACAGAATGTTTGTTGTGGGGGAGGAAGGGAAAGGAGAATGTTAGCCGCTTTGAGACTCCTTAAAGGAAGTGAAAGGTGGGATATCAAATCCAAACTCCTCCTCTTCTTCTTCTTCTTCTTCTTCTTCTTCTTCTTCTTCTTCTTCTTCATGTCACTGACTATTTATGGAATTATTTTTAGGTTCCCCCCACTAAAAGATGCTTTGTGCTTACCCCGAGTCTGTGATACCTATAGTACCATTTTGGTTGCACCATTGTAAATACAGTGAGACATGAGTCAGATATAGTGGGAATGAAGATGACACAGAACAATAACTTCATGGAATTGCTTGCAATATATTTGTAATACATTAAAGTTAACAGGCAGCTTCCTGCCAAGCATTTGGGGTCAAAAGCCTACTGTTAACATATACTTATTTGCATCTCTGCCCAGGCTGAGTTGTACACTCTTATTTGAATCATTTGGCATGCATCCTTTGAGACAGGAAGATGAGTTTAGCTTTTCTTGCAGAACAAATATTGTTGAAGCTTGCTCTGCAGTGGCGTACGGCTACTTTGTTATGCTTAATTCTCGTGATACAGATTACAGAGCTGCTTTGCCACTTCCTCTAATGAGAAAGAAAACTTTCCTCCTGTGTTAGGACAATAGGGGAGCTATTAAATGTGAAGGCAAGCTACATTTCCTGTGGCATAATTTTAATAATTAAAAAACAAATGCTGCTTCTATAACTCAGCTAATTTACTCTGGTTTACAGTTGCGCCGAAGATTTGCTAACAAAGAGTAAATAATTAACTAAAAATAAGAGTACATTGTCCCAATAATTGCATACAGTGAAAAATGGTTTATGCTGCTGGGCTAATAGCATTCCTCCACTTCGTCGTCATTGTCGTCCTCCTCCTCCTCCTCTCTCTCTCTCTCTCTCTCTCTCTCTCTCTCTCTCTTTCTTTGTACTTGATTTGCAAGGAGGGGGAGTTTTCCTCCCTTAATAAAAAAGAAGAGTTATTGTGGTATGATTTGGAGATACTTTCCTATTATAATTCAGAACTACTTATGCACAAGCCCCAATACACAACTGCCATCTACCTTGTATAGCCATATTCTCAGCACATAAGGCAATATCCAACCAGGCACAGCATTACAATTTCCTGGAGACTTGTTATTCATATTTTACAGTTGAGGAGAAGCAACTGGCTGCATTAAGTTGAGCCAAAGAATATTTCAAGGCAAATAATCGTTGTTTTCTTAGGGCCCAGTCTACTCAGCAGCTGTGCAGGCTTCCACCCCTCTCAAGCACCACTGGAAAGAGTGAGGTGCTAAGAATCAGTGCCAAAGAAGCAAACAGAAAGCCTGGACCTAAATGCCAAGCTTTCTAGGACACACATTTCGTTACTTCCTCGTTGATGTATTCATTGTAATACAAGGATAGCAGACAGTGGGGTGCCACCACTCACCTGATCTCCAGTGGTTGCGCTGCTTACTAGGAGGTAGATAAAGGTAAAGGACCCTGGACAGTTAAGTCCAGTCAAAGGCGACTTTGGGGTGCAGCTCTCCTCTCGCTTTTCAGGCTGAGGGAGCCAGTGTTTGTCCACAGACAGCTTTCTGGGTCATGTGGCCAGCATGACTAAACCACTACTGGTGCAACGGGACACTGTGATGAGTGCCAGAGTGCATGGAAATGCCGTTTACCTACTACTAGGAGGTAGAAGGAGCAAGAAGATTGGCAAGGTGCAAATGCACCACACCAACCACACCACTCCCCCTCTACCTCCCAGTAAGCAGCAGCGATGTAATAAAAGAAAGGTCAGGTAAGGTGTAATATGCTAAGGATGGAGGAGAAATTCACATTTCGTTGTGAACTTACCTAATTCACACTTCCCAAGACAAGGCTTGGATCAAAATGCGTCATCCTTCAAAATTCCCACACCTCCAAATTTTGTAATGCCATTCTCTAGCCATATAATGAGTACAAAAATACCTATACGAGTGTAAAGGGTGAATATAAATGCATATACTAATGAAAATGACATACAGAAATGCATTATATTGTGGGGAATTGCTTGCAAAATTGTATATGTTACTGAAAACTGTACGTATTACTCATAATTGTGTACAAAAATGCACTTAGGAGAAATTCTCACTAATATGCTGATATAGGTACATGAGGATTTATTTATTTATTTTTTTAAAAAAGAAGAAAAACACAGCTTGCTGCAGAAATATGGAGAACTGAATTTAAGATTTGGGGGAGGGGGCAGAGAAACAAAATGGTCAGATTCTTCCATTCCTCATCGCCAACTGCCATTATATATATGTGTGTGTGTGTGTGTGTGTGTGTGTGTGTGTGTGTATCCCTTTTCCATTTTAGATGCCCAATGAGGTGAAGAGTAACATCACCATTAAAAAAAACCCTCTACAATAAAATAACATAACAGAAATGCAGAGAGAGAGAGAAGGAAAGCATCTGCCAGCTAAAATATAAGACCATAAACCAAAGACTGAAAAAAGCCAACTGAAAAAACCAAAGACCTGATGAAAGAGGACCGTCTTTGCATTTCAGCAAAAGGTCATCAGAGACAGGGACAGATGGGTCTTCTCAGAGGAGTTACATAGCCTATGTGAAGCCATTGAGATGTTCCTCTCCTGCTTCCTTTTCTGACGCTCTTCAGTAATATAATTTTATGTGTTTTATAAGATTTATGCCAACTCATAAGGAAAAACACCTCATGGTGGTGTACAATAAAATCACCAGAACACTGTAAGATTACAATATCATAAAATATGAAACAAACAACCAATACTTAATCAAATCAATGCTCTAACAAAAAACACAACTTGGTGAAACAAAAACATTTTCAGCAGGCGATGAAATATCAAAATTGTAGGTCCCTGTATGATCTCAGTAGGAACCAGTGTTCCAAAATACCAGTGCCACTGTGCTAAAAAGTCTTAGCTTACATAGAAACTATGAGGTATAACTGTAGGAGAGTCATGAGGGCATCTTCAGATGATCTCAGTGATCCGGCTGAAGTAGCAGTAAAGGTGGTCCTTCAAGGAACCTGGTTCTAAGCTATTAAGAGCTTTATGCACCAATAGCTCAGTAATATACTGGTGGTCAGTGCAGAACTTTCAGGGTGATATGCTGACATGGTGCTGCTCTGCCCATATCATAACAGAATCATAGAGTTTGAAGTGACCTCAGAAGTCCTCTAGCCCTATCTACTTCCAATTCAGGAAAATCACTATTACAACAGAAGATAGGGGGATACAGAGGAGAACCAAATATCTTAAGACTTGGGCTGGAGAAGACAATCTTCCAGGTAGCCTGGCTCTAAGCTCCCATGATCATATAAAGCTCACAGTAGGCAGACCTTACTCTATTCAGTGTTAGGCAAAGGTCTGTGTATGTAGTCTTATGCATACAGTCTCACAGCATTTCCTACTCCTAAAAGAGAACAGAATACACAAAGCTATGCTTCTGTACCAGAGCCAAATTTCTCTGCTCTGGAGC
Source organism: Podarcis raffonei (assembly GCF_027172205.1). Taxonomy (NCBI): domain Eukaryota; kingdom Metazoa; phylum Chordata; class Lepidosauria; order Squamata; family Lacertidae; genus Podarcis; species Podarcis raffonei. Next base: position 38,563,766 of record NC_070612.1, read on the forward strand.
CTCTAGATCAGGGCACCAATGTTAAATCAATGATGCTGTTCTAGGAAATACAAAAGAGGACTCATCATCTCTGACCTTGCATTAAACTCTGTCACTGTTGCTGTCATTTTACATGTTGCAAAAACTCTGTGGGATTGAATAAATTAGCAAAATGAATTGATGTGAAAACAATCACAGCTTGACAACATATTATTAACATCAGTCCCTTAGTGGCCCAAATCTTCTAAAAATGCTCATCTAACGTCAGTGGACTGTGTAAATCTCCTCTTTGAATGCAAAACTGAAAGATGGCTTGTGGGTGCCTCTGTGAGACTGAAGAACTGAACAAAGAATGCTGGGACATGGGTGGCCACCCACAAATAAATCTTAAACTGCTTAATATAAATGGCATGCTATTTGTGGCTTAGTAATTATCCAACAATGCCAAAAAAATATGTAAAGATTGACAGTTTTTGGGATGGTTTTGCTTTTATGGGAGGTTATTACTTGTAAACATCTTCAATAATGACTTGTGAAAATAATTGAAGAACAAAATGCAAAATATCATCTCCAAGTCTATTTGAAGGGGCTTGCAAGGATTATTGATTTTGACCTCATACTCAGGATTAATATATGTTATTTAAAAAAAGGAAATGAATGCATGCAATTGTATTTCCAACAAGGAAGTTCAACAGTAGGAACAGGAGAGAAATTCAGTTCAGTTCACGTTTAAGGTGAACCTGCATGTCCCCTCTCCCGGGGGGGGGGGATATATTAACCAAGACACAGCTGTCCTTTAAAATTCACACTTCCCCCAAATTTTGCAATACAGTTCTTCAGCCATGAAATGTGTTTTAAAAACGCATATAGTAGAGTATGGCATGTATAAAAATGGCTATATTGGTGAGAAAAATATGTGTGGGGCACCATTTTGTGTTTTGCCTCAGATGCCAAAATGCCTTGGGCTACCCCTGGTCACTGATAAAGCTGAGTACAGGGGTGAGTGGGAAGGAACATCCATAATTTCTTTCCAGAGATTTGCAGGCATTCAGAAGCTTTTCAAAAAACAAAGTGCTGAGTTGGAAGTCTGGATGATCTTCAGTCTTCCTGGCAAAACAAGTCTGGATGTTACAATGAATTGTTTCCCAATGGCAAGAGCTACCTTGCTTACTTTCCCTTTCTCTTTGCATTAGGTGGTTGCGGTGCATGGAATCATTCTTGCTCAACTCGATGAGGGGAATAGTTCTTGAGATATTCAAAACCAAGGTCTATTTAGAAAGCACTAAGGTTTTTAGAAGTAATTTCTGCCTAGTACATCAGGCTGCCATTTGAAAGGGGTAATCGTGCACAACTTGTCTCTCTGAGAGTTCATGCTTCCTAATTAAATCAAAGGAAAATATCTATCAAAGCAGCAACATTCTGCACCCCACCAGGGTGCTGGAAGCTGGTGTAATAAAAAGCAGAATAGAAAATGTTTGTTCAGTTCATAAAGATCTAATATACAGTTGTTCTTTAAAAAGGGGGAGGGACTTAAGCCACTCACAAATTGGGAACCTGTGGCCCTCCAGATGTTCTTGAACTAGAATCATCCCTGACCATTGCACTGAGGCTGATGGGAGATTGAGTCCAACCATTGCTGCCATCAATCATATAATCACTATTTCATTTTGAAACTGTAAACCACGTTTCCTTTCTCCCTTCTACCCTCCCTTTCCTCAACCCAGAAACCTCTGTAAAAAAATTATCTCCAGGTCATCTTCCTGAAGTTTAGATATTTCCCTCCTTGTTCACTGGTGGTATCAGCTGGAAACTGTAGAGAACCTTCCTCATTTCTTTGGCTTCTATCCAACCATGACAGCTGGATATTGCAGGAGCTTCCTCCACTGCTGCTGACAGATACTTGTTCATCCTTTTCTTGTAAATGTCTAGGGAAGAAGAGCATTCCCCAGGCAGCCAATCCACAGCTTAACTGCTCTTCTAATTAGGGCATTTGTTTCTCTCGTGTTTAACCTAATTGCCTCATCTTGTGGTTTGAACCTATCATTAACAGGTTCACCCTCAATGAGTAGGGTGAAACTGGTTTCCCATTTCTACCTTTTAATATCTATGGGGAGGGACAGAACCAGTCACAACCCCTCCCCCACAACCTTGGTTTTCTGCAGTGCCTCAAAATAAATCTCATTTCCTTCACACAGCTTGTTTTCTAGACTATTTTGCATCCCTGTTGTAGCTCTCCTCAGAATCCTTTCAAACGTGTTGACATCCCCCCTGTCCTTCTCAATGTGTTTTGTAGGAAAGATATATATTTGAATGATGAGGCAGGCATGCTGCATGTAAAGGCCCCCTCCTCTTGCCAAGGTGAGAAGGTGAGATACATTCTTTGAAGAATGAATTTATAACTCACACTGCATGTGCATCCATTAAAGGTGTGCTGAAAATCAGCCTGTGAGCCAGTGAGTCAAATGACAAGTGGCAGGTGCTGATACCTGGACCCAGCCCTAAAATCCCCAAGAGCTATGCTCCTCATTTTAAATGAGATGTGTGTATGTGTGTGAGTGTGTGAGAGATTAATAATAATAAGAGCCTCTGAGAACTTTACAGCCTGAACCAAGATCAAAGAAACTCCTCTAAGCTGCTCTTCCTTCTTGAGCAAAAGTGATTGAAATTCCCAGCATCTAAGATCATTTTAAGGAAGAAAGTCCCTTGCATAAAAATTGTTCACCCATTGGAGCAGGACAAGCAGGTCTCAGCCTTTCAGCTCCAGGGAGAGCAGATTTTTCATGTCTACTGCAAGTGTTAACTGCACTACAAGCTTAGGCGGCTTCAACTTTCAAGGCTCTCTCAACGAAGCGACCTTCAGAATTGTGGTCGAAAGCGTGGAAGTTGGGGGATTTCAAAAAAGCATGCTCTCCCATATCACAAAACAAGCCTGGATAGCTCAGTTGGTTAGAGCATGGTGCTGATAATGCCAAGGTTGCAAGTTTGATCCCCGTATAGGGCAGCTGCATATTCCTGCATTGCAGGGGGTTGAACTAGATGATCCTCAGCGTCCCTTCCAGCTCTACAATTCAATGATTCTACAATTCCCAGATATCCATAGGGAGAGCTACAATTGTCAGAACAGTTAGAAACCAAACTGGTCCATCTAACTCAATAGTAATGTCTACACTGGCAGGCAGTGAGCATCTTTGAAGGAGTTGTTCCTTGCCACCAAGGATTGAACGTGGGGCTTTCTGTATACAAGACAAGACAGATGCTCTACCATTGAGCTATAGCCCTTCTCTGTTTGGATGTGAGTTTGATATAGCTACAGTATCCATCACCCCATTGATCACCAGGATTGATTTGCCTGCTCTAGCTGGCTAGCTGGGTGCTCCCTTCTCTCCTTGCAAAGAGGTCAAGAAAAACCCACTGACTGAAGGATTCTGCTTACTGGGACTGGTAGTACTGCACAGTGAGGATTCTTGAGCTATATCAAAGGGGGAAAGGGAGAAGGGTCCTCACCACTCAAGCACATTTGGGGATCCAGGCTGTTCTATACAACCTGATGTGACATGGCCTGATTTGTCATTAGTCCTTAAAGGTTGAAGGAGAGCAGAGTCATCCCAACATAGAGGACAGCTCAAAAGTCTTACTGAATTTAGTCACTGAATCTTACCTCCATGTAAGTGGCCAACTACATATGGCACTATTGCCTTTGTCTCAAGCTGTGAGCAACATATGACTTGTTAATTAACATATGACTATGTTAATTAAAAGTTCCACTGTTCCATATTATGCCCAGGTGCAATGCCCCCTTGCCCTAATAATGCAGTGCAAGGACCCTGATCTCACAGTCTAAGGGCTGAGAGACCAATAACATATTTGATTAAATTAGCTCTTGCTAATTTTCAGAATTACCACCTATTACTGTTCTAACCCATTTCAAAGAATCCTTCGCATAAGAAACTGTGGGATCAAATCCTTGATTCTAAATTGCAAGGAACACTAATGAATTTTGTTCCCTAGATGTATAGAGTTAAAATAAAAAATCACCTGGCACTCAAAGCTCTTGGCAATGCATTAAAATAATATTCCTTTCATGCTTGAATTGACTCTTACTTGTCAGTCTTTAACAGACGATAAAGCGAGTTGCATTTGGCAAAGGCAGATAAATATATAGATGCAACTCATCTATATAAATGCTAGCAAGAACAAAATGCTAGCAAGCAAACACATGCATACAGAGTGAACATGTCACTGACATCCATAAGCCTGGCAAGCTGGGAATTAATTGCCATCATAAAAATTAATTGCCATCGCTTACTTTGTCAAAAAGAAGAAATCTGACAGGTTGGTAGAGTTTTTTTAAACAAAGTTTTACTTTAAAAGTATGGTTTTAGGAACTAAAGTAAAGAGAATGCACTATTCCTCAATGAAAAAGGTTTGCGGCTCAGAGGTGGAGAACATGTTTTGCATATGAAATGTACCATGTTCAATCCTGTGCATCTCCAAGCAAGTTTGGGGAAGATTCCTGTCTGAAATCCTGTCTGAAATCCTGGAGATCCACTGCCAGTCTGTGTAGACAGTGCCAAGCACTTGGCTCTGGCAGGCACATGGAGGTTTGGATCAGTACAAATACTAAGACATTGGGCTATTATTAGAATCTTGTGTCCTACACAAGATTGAGAGTAAATCCATTGAATTCAACTGTACTTCCAAGCAGATATGTACAGGATCAAGCTGACATTCTATTAAGTCCCCAAGTGATCCATGTTTAGGGTCAGATTCACATCTAGTTATTCAAAACATAGTGATGCATCCCAGAAATGGCTCCATTCAATTGTTTTAGGCCAAAGTGAAGTTATGTTCATTTTAATCTAGACTTTCCCATTCAACGATAACAGTCTCTCCATGTGTATTTTGACTGAAGATTGTAATAGTAGTGAATTTCATGGCACAGATTAATTACCAGTGGGACTGGACTATTTGTGGGCAAACAGATTTTGGCAGAGGAAGGGATTTCATTGATCTAGTAATGCAAGGAGAGGGTTAATTGAATATTATACTCAGTCTTGGTTACTGGAAGACAGATGTCTCAGCTGAGATTTACTTGAAGTGCTTGGAGTTCAAAGAGAATTACATTAGCGAATGGAAGTCAAGATAATGTGGAAATAGGTACCGTACCATTAATACCAATTATACCATTATTACCCTAGATTTAGGAAGCATTTGAAAAGAACCTGAGAGTCAGTAAGACTGGGAAATAAATTATTAAGAAGGATGCAATTATAGTGCCAGTCAATACTTTTTCTTTTACTACAAAAGAGTGATGTGGATTTGGGGTTCTTTGTAACTTCAAAGGCCAATAGAATTTAAAGTTAAAAAGAGATTCCTAATAACTACATAGTACAAGTGCTTCCAGACAGGATCTTAAAGTTACAAACAGGTTGTTGAGACATATACTTTTTTTAACAAATTGGCTTTTTCCCAGAAAGGGAGAATTCTAATTAAATTTGTGTGTGTGTGTGTTTTGTGATATGGGCTGGCATTTTGATGTCACAATATCATCATGTAGATGCTGAGTGTGTGTGGAAGTGTATGCATGAGGAGCAGCAATACAACAATAAATGCCCATTTGGAAACAGTCTAGAAGGTTGGAGTGGTAGAACATCCATTGTCTCTAACAGCAATAACAAGTCATGGTGAGATGAACTTAGCCCATGCTAAGGCACTGGTGAGATAATGTTGATGCAATAGTTAAAAGGCAAAAATAACAATCCCGTCAATGAGAATCTCAGAATCATTCTGCGATCCGTTATGAAAGAGACTCAGTCAATCAGATTTCATTCTGAACCAAAACTTCACAGACACTGGCACACTGCTTTTCTTACACCCAGGGCACCGGGATTCCAGGAGATGTTGTTGTTTAGTCATTTAGTCGTGTCCAACTCTTCATGACCCCATGGACCAGAGCACGCCAGGCACTCATGTCTTTCACGGCCTCCCGCAGTTTGGTCAAATTCATGCTGGTAGCTTCGAGAACACTGTCCAGCCATCTCGTCCCCTGTCATCCCCTTCTCCTTGTGCCCTCCATCTTTCCCAACATCAGGGTCTTTTCCAGGGAGTCTTCTGTTCTCATGAGGTGGCCAAAGTACTGGAGCCTCAGCTTCACAATCTGTCCTTCCAGTGAGCACTCAGGGCTGATTTCCTTCAGAATGGAGAGGTTTGATCTTCTAGCAGTCCATGGGATTCTCAAGAGAGATTCCAGGAGATAACAGATAGTAATACAGATGTCTGTGTTCACTTTTATAAATTTTTTACGTAACTCAGATGGCTTTCCAGACTACTGAGGTTTTCTCTTCTGCATGATATTTGATGATCAGATGAGAGTCTTGAGTAGTCCAGGGAAAACATAGGAACTGTGTAACAAAAGTAAAATTTATTCAGGAAAATACACTGTAAAATCAGTTACTTTTTTGCTTTTGTAAGGCCTTTGAACAGGTTGACTGAGCACAGGGTGCAATGTTGTTATAAAGAACTGACAACCCGCCTGCACACATGTATTGCCCAAAGGGGGATCCTTTGTAGAAATGAGCTGCAGGGCTGCACTTCAGCTGCTGCGGCCATGCTGCTTTGCTGGTCTCTCCCCCCCCCCCCCCGATGACCATGTATTAGATATGGGCGCCTGCAAATGAAAGCTGACTGGTGTGGACCTCTATGTGCATATTTATTTCCTTTCCAGAAAAAGAAAAAGAAAAAAGAACTATATTGACAACATCAAGGGGTCGGAAAAGAAAGAAAGAAAAGAAAATCACAACAGTGAACAGCAGAAAACCAATAGTAAAATTTCCTTTAAAAACTAGGACATAATAGATCATGTATCTGTAGAATTGCATAGGCTTTCCCCGCACCCCCAAACCCTGAACAATCAGAGTTCCTGAATATAGAAAAAGCCTATATCCAGGCTTCCCTTTGAAGATTACTATTCCTAGTGCATGGATCCTGAAAGTGGGGTTAACAATTCCTAGGGGACAAGGTCACAAACTGAAGCTGGCAGCCCTGTTCCAGCTGTAATTCCCTTGTGATGTGCATTTGAAGGGGACTGAAGTTTATTCAGTTTTTAAAAGAAAGGTTAACACTGTCTCTCCACTGACAGAGGGAGGCAATCCTTGTGTTCTCTATTTGGCTGGTTCATGAAGATGATGCAAAGACCTGATGGCTGTTTGTTCGATTTGATCCTATGCATATATGATTTGTTTGGAACAGAATAGCATCACATCCCCTGGAATGTTTTGGAAAGCCAGTCTCATAGTGTGAATTGTATGAGGAATAAGAAGAAAAATAGACTGGTGGATAACCCTATTTAACATATGACTAGCTTTGGTATCACAGATACCAGCAGTTCTCTTAGGAGAAATCGTATCAAGTTTAAAGATTGGGCAGAGCATAATTAAGAATCAGTTTGTGTTTACTTATTAATCAACAACAGCAAGGACTCAAAGACATAACCTTTGATCCCATGCAGATTTATCTGCCCAGACCATTGCAAAGCTGTCATACAGCATTGGCTTCCTGCTTTATCTGCTACTGGCACAAAATTGGTCTATAGCAGTGTTTCCCAAACTTGGGTCTCCAGCTGTTTTTGGACTACAACTCCCATCATCCCTAGCTAGCAGGACGAGTGGTCAGGGAAGATGGGAACTGTAGTCCAAAAACAGCTGGAGACCCAAGCTTGGGAAACACTGGTCTACAGCCACACAGTGAATACAGTGTGGGTTGGAACCAAATAACTGAGTTGAAGGGGAAATAGCCATTAGCACTGTTCCACAATGCTTGCACAACGCTTTGCAAAATTAGGTGGCCTACTTAGCCCTGTGGGGGTTCTCATCTTTCCATTAGTCCAGAAGTTTGCAGAAGCTCTTGCATAAGCAGAAGAATATTCATGGGTTTAGTTCAGCTTCTTCTTTCATGGGTTTAGTTTAGCTTCTTCTTACAGAACACTCTAGCCAGCATGGGGTATAAAAACAACAACACCAACCTTCCATGAATGGAAAACTCTTTTGTGCATGTTGGTGCATATTTGAACCTACCCCAATTTCTCTTATTATTCATAGGATACTGGTTAGAAATAGGGCTGGTCGAGGTTCCTGCCCAATCATAATCTGGGGAGCCATTTTAGCCATAGTGTCAAATTTGTATTGGCAGGAAATGATGTACATGCAGTGTCTTTCAACATTCATTAGAGCAGCGTTGGCAACAGCACCTGCCATCCTTCAGCAACTGCCAGTATCCCGACAGGACCCATCATCAATGGCTGCTCAAAGTCTGTTTGTCCTGCTGCTCTGGGTGGCTTCATACAGCCAGCATTTTAATTTCCCACAATGCCCTGACATAGCCTTGCTCCAAAGAATTGTAGCAGCTGGGCCCTGCTGCTTGGAGCATTGACTGCCCACCACTGCCAGGTAAGCTTACCAGCACCCACCAAAGGAGAAGAGGTTGAGGTTACTTTGTCCAGGGCTCCCTCAAACCTTGAGCTGACTTGCTGTAGATGACTAATCTCACTTGCTGGATCATCACCTTGTCATAGTGAGTGGGCTTGCACGTTCCTATGACCCTTGTGAGCGAAGACGTCAGGAATCTTGTACTCCCAGCAGGGTCATCCAAGGCGGTAAGGTCAAAGGGAAGGAGCTAGACCAAGAATGATCCAAGAAGTCCTCAATGGCAGAACAGGCTGATGATAACAAGCGGTATGTCACAATGGCTGTGAAGGCAGATGAAGGCTGCAGCAGATAAGAATCTACTGGTTCACCACAACTACTCATGCTATTGGAACAGAGCCTTACTGCGAAGACTGTGTGTTGGTCAGTGTGCACTGATCTACACACATAAGACAAATTCACGCACAGGCATCTTCCAAAAACCCATCCCAAACCAACAATTGGGAAACACTTGCCTGCTAGCGCTCCAATTGGAGACAGCCTTTGCCAAAGGTGTCATGGGCTTTGAAGACACACAAACTCAGGACGCAAGGGAGAAACGTGCTAAGAGGAAGGCATGCTTGGCAAATCCACACCATGATCAACTCCTGCCCGGAACCCAATGTCCCCACTGTGGAAGGATGTGTGGTTCCATAATTGGCCTCCACAGTCACTTATGTACTCATTGTTAAAACCATGTTTATGGAAGACAATCTTACTCGGCTATGAGTGATCGCCAAAGAAGAAGAAGAAAGAAGAAGATGACTAGATGGTCAGAGCTTGTAGGGCAGCGGCTGAAGAAGGAACAAAAAGGGTTTTCTTGTGTGAGTTTCTTGTGGCTGATTAGCTGCTTTCTCTGTGCAAAGGTCAGAGGGGGCAGGGCTTCTGTTGAGGTAGGGGATTAGCTGTGGGAGGAGCTTGTCAGAGCTTGTAGGGCAGCGGCTGAAGAAGGAACAAAAAGGGTTTTCTTGTGTGAGTTTCTTGTGGCTGATTAGCTGCTTTCTCTGTGCAAAGGTCAGAGGGGGCAGGGCTTCTGTTGAGGTAGGGGATTAGCTGTGGGAGGAGCTTGTCAGAGCTTGTAGGGCAGCGGCTGAAGAAGGAACAAAAAGGGTTTTCTTGTGTGAGTTTCTTGTGGCTGATTAGCTGCTTTCTCTGTGCAAAGGTCAGAGGGGGCAGGGCTTCTGTTGAGGTAGGGGATTAGCTGTGGGAGGAGCTTGTCAGAGCTTGTAGGGCAGCGGCTGAAGAAGGAACAAAAAGGGTTTTCTTGTGTGAGTTTCTTGTGGCTGATTAGCTGCTTTCTCTGTGCAAAGGTCAGAGGGGGCAGGGCTTCTGTTGAGGTAGGGGATTAGCTGTGGGAGGAGCTTGTCAGAGCTTGTAGGGCAGCGGCTGAAGAAGGAACAAAAAGGGTTTTCTTGTGTGAGTTTCTTGTGGCTGATTAGCTGCTTTCTCTGTGCAAAGGTCAGAGGGGGCAGGGCTTCTGTTGAGGTAGGGGATTAGCTGTGGGAGGAGCTTGTCAGAGCTTGTAGGGCAGCGGCTGAAGAAGGAACAAAAAGGGTTTTCTTGTGTGAGTTTCTTGTGGCTGATTAGCTGCTTTCTCTGTGCAAAGGTCAGAGGGGGCAGGGCTTCTGTTGAGGTAGGGGATTAGCTGTGGGAGGAGCTTGTCAGAGCTTGTAGGGCAGCGGCGCGCGCCTAGCGGCGCGCACAGTTTGATCCATCTTTTAGATTTAGGGGAGCTAGTCTCAAACGTTTGTTGGGGGAGATATAGGTTTATTTGGGGGGATTTATTTGTCCTGTCTTCACGCTTTTTATGATGGAGGACCGCTGTAGTCACCCCCAACGACACCTTCTCAAGATGGAGGGTGAGGGAACAGCTGCAGTCGCCTGTGGTTCCTGCGCAATGTTTGCCATCTTGCCAAAGGTTGCAGGCAGCTTTACCTGCAGCAATTGCATGTTGATTGCCCTCTTAAAAGACAAAGTCCAGCAACTGGAGGAACGTGTAGCTACGCTCCAAAGAATTAGAGAGCTGGAGCTCTTCTTGGAAGCAACAGAGCACACCGTCTCCACCAAGGAGGAGACAGGGGACTCCCCTGAGAAGGAGGCTAGTTCACCAACACAGGAGCCAGATATATGGAGAAACGTGACTCAAAGAAGTAGGAGGCCCAGGGTTCGCTCTGATTGTTTAGAAATACGCAATCGCTTTGAGGTCCTTTCCCCTAGCATGGAAGACGAAGAGCAGACTCCATTTGAGGATCTCTCCCTCATTACAGTCGATCAGGTATATGAAGACGAGCAGCAAAGGCAGTCTTCAGGGAATGTGCAGGCGACCTTGGAACGGACAGCTCACGGAAGAACCCCGACCAGACCTAAGAGGAGGCATGTAGTGGTGATAGGGGATTCCCTACTGAGGGGAACAGAAGCAGTGATCTGTGGGCCTGACAAGATGTCTCGGGAAGTGTGCTGTCTCCCCGGGGCTAAGATCCAAGATGTAACTGAACGACTGCAAGGAATCATAAAACCCACTGACAAATACCCCTTCCTCTTGGTTCATGTGGGAACCAATGACACTGCAAGCAATAGCCTCCAGAAGATCAAAAGAGATTACGAGGCTCTGGGCAGGAAATTGAAGCAATTAAATGCACAAATTGTCATCTCATCTGTCCTCCCAGTTGAACGACGTGGCCCAGGGAGAGAGGGAAAAATAGTGGAAGTGAACAACTGGCTTCGCAAATGGTGTAAACAGGAACGGTTTGGATTCTTAGATCACGGAATGCAGTTTCTTGAAGATGGACTTCTGGCAAGCGATGGGCTGCACCTCACAACGGTTGGTAGGAATGTTTTTGCAAAAAATCTCAGAAACCTCATCAGGAGGGCTTTAAACTGACTAATGTGGGGGAGGGAGACAGTGCTCCTGAAGGTAGGAGTCTATCAATTGATGAAGATGATCATCCAAATGTCATAGACCGAATGGAGCAAACAGCACGCAGACCTAGTGGTGGGAGGAAAAAATCCTTAAATAAGAGACACGGGGGAATGATTAATGGACTTCAATGTCTGTACACTAATGCGCAAAGTATGGGAAATAAACAAGATGAGCTTGAGCTCTTGGTACAGCAAACTAAATATGACATAATAGGCATCACTGAAACCTGGTGGGATAAGTCCCACGATTGGAATGTAATAATGGAGGGATACAATCTATTTCAGAGAAACAGACCAGACAAGAAAGGAGGAGGAGTGGCGTTATATGTCAGGGATGTGTATACCTGTGAAGAGATCCAAGATTTAGAACCTCAAAGCCAAAGTGAGAGCATTTGGGTCAAAATTAAGGGAGAGAAGAATAACAGTGACCTCATTGTGGGAGTTTACTATAGATCCCCAAGCCAAACGGAGGACATAGATGATGCCTTCCTGGAACAGATGGCCAAGCATGCAAAAGGAAGGGAGATAGTAGTAATGGGGGACTTCAATTACCCGGATATTTGTTGGATGTCAAACTCAGCCAAGAGCATAAGGTCAAACAGATTCCTCACTGGCCTTGCAGACAACTTCATTGTCCAGAAAGTGGGAGAAGCTACAAGAGGAACAGCCATTTTAGATCTGGTCCTAACCAATGTTGATGACCTGGTTAGTGGGGTAGAAGTGGAAGGATCATTAGGCGTGAGTGATCATGCTCTTCTGAAGTTTACTATACAGCGGAAAGGAGCAGCCAAGCATACTAGGACTCAATTTCTCGACTTTAAGAAAGCCGACTTCATAAAACTTAGGGAAGTGCTGGGTGAGATCCCATGGACAGTAATACTAAAAGGAAAGGGAGTTCATGATGGCTGGGAGTTTGTTAAGAGGGAGATAGTAAAAGCACAACTTCAGGCAATACCAATGAGACGGAAACATGGAAGGTGCCTAAAGAAGCCAGGGTGGCTATCTAAAGAACTTTTAACTGAGTTAAGATTAAAAAAGGATGTGTACAAAAAATGGAAAAGGGGGGAAACCACCAAAGAGGAATTCAAACAAATAGCCAGCACGTGTAGACACAAAGTCAGAAAAGCTAAAGCACAGAATGAACTCAGGCTTGCTAGAGAGGTTAAAAGCAACAAAAAAGGCTTTTATGGGTATGTTCGTAGCAAAAGGAAGAACAAAGAAACAGTGGGGTCACTCAGAGGAGAAGATGGTGAAATGCAAACAGGGGACACAGAAAGGGCTGAACTCCTCAATGCCTTCTTTGCCTCAGTCTTCTCCGATAAAGAAAACAATGCCCGACCTGAAGAATTTGGAGCAAATGATTCAGCAGAGGAAACACAGCCCAGAATAACTAAGGAGATAGTACAAGAATACTTGGCTAGTCTAGATGTATTCAAGTCTCCAGGGCCAGATGAACTGCATCCAAGAGTATTAAAAGAACTGGCAGATGTGATTTCAGAACCACTGGCAGTCATCTTTGAGAATTCCTGGAGAACAGGCGAAGTCCCGGCAGACTGGAGGAGGGCAAATGTTGTCCCTATTTTCAAAAAGGGGAAAAGAGAGGACCCAAATAATTACCGCCCAGTCAGTCTGACATCAATACCAGGGAAGATTCTGGAGCAGATCATTAAGCAAACAGTCTGTGAGCACCTGGAAAGGAATGCTGTGATCACCAATAGTCAGCATGGATTTCTGAAAAATAAGTCATGTCAGACTAACCTGATCTCGTTTTTTGACAGAATTACAAGCCTGGTAGATGAAGGGAACGCAGTGGATGTAGCCTACCTTGATTTCAGCAAGGCATTTGACAAGGTGCCCCATGATATTCTTGTAAAGAAGCTGGTAAAATGCGGTCTTGACTATGCTACCACTCAGTGGATTTGTAACTGGCTGACTGACCGAACCCAAAGGGTGCTCATCAATGGTTCCTCTTCATCCTGGAGAAGAGTGACTAGTGGGGTGCCACAGGGTTCTGTCTTGGGCCCGGTCTTATTCAACATCTTTATCAACGACTTGGATGATGGACTCAAGGGCATCCTGATCAAATTTGCAGATGACACCAAACTGGGAGGGGTGGCTAACACCCCAGAGGACAGGAACACACTTCAAAACGACCTTGACAGATTAGAGAACTGGGCCAAAACAAACAAGATGAATTTTAACAGGGAGAAATGTAAAGTATTGCACTTGGGCAAAAAAAATGAGAGGCACAAATACAAGATGGGTGACACCTGGCTTGAGAGCACTACATGTGAAAAGGATCTAGGAGTCTTGGTTGACCACAAACTTGACATGAGCCAACAGTGTGACGCGGCAGCTAAAAAAGCCAATGCAATTCTGGGCTGCATCAATAGGAGTATAGCATCTAGATCAAGGGAAGTAATAGTGCCACTGTATTCTGCTCTGGTCAGACCTCACCTGGAGTACTGTGTCCAGTTCTGGGCACCACAGTTCAAGAAGGACACTGACAAACTGGAACGTGTCCAGAGGAGGGCAACCAAAATGGTCAAAGGCCTGGAAACGATGCCTTATGAGGAACGGCTAAGGGAGCTGGGCATGTTTAGCCTGGAGAAGAGGAGGTTAAGGGGTGATATGATAGCCATGTTCAAATATATAAAAGGATGTCACATAGAGGAGGGAGAAAGGTTGTTTTCTGCTGCTCCAGAGAAGCGGACACGGAGCAATGGATCCAAACTACAAGAAAGAAGATTCCACCTAAACATTAGGAAGAACTTCCTGACAGTAAGAGCTGTTCGACAGTGGAATTTGCTGCCAAGGAGTGTGGTGGAGTCTCCTTCTTTGGAGGTCTTTAAGCAGAGGCTTGACAACCATATGTCAGGAGTGCTCTGATGGTAGTTTCCTGCTTGGCAGGGGGTTGGACTCGATGGCCCTTGTGGTCTCTTCCAACTCTATGATTCTATGATTCTATGATTCTATGACTAATGTCTAGCATCAATAATTACCCATGGTGGTTAAATGGGATATCCATGGTTGAAGGCTTGATACCATGGGAAAGGGCCATAGCTCATTTTGTAGAACATTTGAGTCACAAAGGGGGAAAGCTGTTGCCTTCATTCCACCCTGTTGGAACCCAAAGACACCTGGCTGTTCATTGTGAAACTGGAAGCTAAGTTTGATCAACCATGGTTTGATCCAAAAGGGCTGAACTAGATGGTCTGACTTGGTATAAGGCCCTTTCTAGGTTCCTAAATTCCTATTTTCTTATGCTCATTTAGCAGCCATCTATCCACAACCTCCTTCCCTTCATTAATACAATGCTGGACAGTAACGACAATGCCATTAAACCTGCATTAAAATTAAGTGAGCAGCAATAATGTCTATTGAAGTGCATTATGCAATTGCTTCTTGGTAAGCAAATGGAATTAGGTATGAGTCACTTAACTGAGACAAACACTTCGGTAAGAAGGCCAGAAAACCTTTTCAAGGCTGCAAATAGATGTGGAGAAGTGCTGGGTATTTTGCGCCCTGGAATGCTTTCTGATCCATCTGATCCTTCTAGCGTGCAAATGTGCAATCTCAGTGATGACCTTTTTGAATTTCAAAAACACCCAGGAAGGCCTTGCTGAGTTCTGAAGCCCACCACAGTCCAGCAAACTTTAAATTTCAATCTGTAAGAGATTTTAATGGCTCCCACCCACACTGCACATCTAAAGTAGAAATGAATTATACAAGAAGAGCATGGGCCTGGCCTTCAGCCTGTATAAAAATGACCTGCCGACTTTCCTGTATCGTTTTACACTACAAAGAAAAACTATAAATTGATTTTGTTTAAAAAAAGATCTATTCAGATCCTCAACTTTGCTGTCCATTTTATCTGACAATAATGCTGATCTTATGTGTAAACTCCTTATAACTTACTTGCTTGTTGCTGCTCGGCTAACCATTGGCCAGATATGAAGGGCCAACGAGGCCTTTTCCCTTGATGACTGGTTTAAGAAGATCTCATTTGCTGCAATATCTGAAAAACTTACTAATTCTTTGAGTTTACAGGGGTAAAGCCAAACCTGTGAACTATACGGCTACAAGGCTGTCGTTCATGGACACACGCCAAGAGACAAACTTATAGCTGTTTAGTTCCTGCAAAGTACATTTTTAGCTGAATCTGGTTGTATTCCAGGATTTCCATGGAATCATTTTTTTTATTATTAATCTCAATGTTTTTATGTCTCTGCAATAACCATTTCTCTGCTCTGCGTCACTTTTTTATAATTAAGTTGTGGGCTATATGATGTCAGACAAGCCATTGTTCATTTATATCTCTCTCAAACTTTTGCATTGTTATATATAACAAAAATAAAAAAGATGGAGATTACCATTAGGATTAAGTTGATTTTATGCTGGTTTGTTCTTTCTGTACTTTATTTAAAAATCCAACCAATGAAACTGTTTACATCTAGTTAAAACGACACAAGCATCACTCTTCTGAGCTCAGCATCAAACTCATAATACAAACCCTCTTGGCAATGCTACCTTGCCTGTTTTTTTGGTGGTTTTTTTTTGGGGGGGAGGTTGATTGATTGGTGTCCTTTTTCTTTCTTTCCTTCCCTTTTCCTTTGCTGCTTACATTTCTTGCAGCCTTATTTGTATTTATAGGCAGACATGACAGTATGGCATGCTAGTATATTAATAAAGCACATGGGTGGGAAAAAAACCCCTTTAGATATTATTATTCTCTGTCCCTAAGAGTTAGGTAGGATCCAAGCCATTCCTACGTACACCACAAGCAGGTACCCATTTATTTAGTACAGGAATTGCAAAGGTGGTATTCTGCCAGGAAAATTACTACCATTTATTTGGAAGCAATCAGCATTTAAATCAATGGGGCTTATTTCGAGGTAAGCAGAAGATGTGGAATGAAAAAGCTGTGTCCCTTAATTAAATCCAATAATGTCCACCCTTGATTTCTTTTCCTTAGGAAAAATGGACAATTTTATCTCGAGGAAAAAGGAGGAGGCCCAAACATGCATCTATGACTGGACAAGTAATGACCAGCCACAGTTATTATATTCTTGTAGACATTTGAGATTAAGTTAGGTCTATAGTTCTTCTGCACTTTAGAAGGCTATTTCCATTCAGAACATAGGGCTCTGGTGAATTACACTTGCCTGAACAATTTATAAATAAAACCCTTGAAGAAATGAAGTTCCCGCTTGAAGCAATTCATCTTAGATGCCACAAAAGAATTATGAAGAGCAGCTGTTGCATGACTATGCAGAGCAAAAGGCGGAGTGCATTTTAGCAGCGTGTGATTTTTCTTCCCATACAACCTTCACCTTGGTCCTCCTTTGATACATGAGCTGACTACTAATCCTCTAAAGCAAACTGTGTGCCACATCATCAGGAATACTGTTTGGGAAAGAATAAACGAGAGCCAATGTGGTGTAGTGGTTTGGGTGCTGGTCTGTGACCCGAGAGACCAGGGTTCAAATCTCCACTCAGCTGTGAAGCCAGTCACCATCTCTCCATAGCTGTTAACTGTTCCCTTAAAAAAAAGAAATTCACTTATTCCAAATAGGATTCCTCGCAAAAAAAGGGAAGAGTTGACAGCTATGCATCTCTCAGCCTAAGGTACTTCACAGAGTTGCTGTGATAATAATGTGGAGAGGGGAGAGTCAGGAACCCCATCACAACTGGCATGCTGCCGACTCCAGCCTGCCTGTGGGGGAGAGCCACATGAGCTCCTTGGTGGAAAGGTGGGATTTTAAAGCAAAATGAAAACAAAAACAAACAGGTCTGAACAACTTCTCTAGAACTCCGCCTATCTTAGACTATGGCATCTGCAGCAGTCCTTTTGCATCCTTGTCTGCCTGCTCCAGAAGTTATCACTGCCCTGTTTGAACTTACTTGTTCCTAGCTCTGCTGGATTCTGATAAGATTATGAAAGATGTCCCTGAAAGATACCCAGCAGGGATTTTCCAGTGATGAATATTGTACAGATAATTTGGTTAAGTTAAGGCTATGGTTTTCCCAGTAGTGATGTATGGAAGTGAGAGCTGGACCATAAAGAAGGCTGAATTTATGCATTTGAATTATGGTGCTGGAGGAGACTCCCTGGAAAAGACCCTGATGTTGGGAAAGATGGAGGTCACAAGAAGAAGGGGACAACAGAGGATGAGATGGTTGGATAGTGTTCTTGAAGCAACCAGCATGAGTTTGACCAAACTGTGGGAGGCAGTGGAAGACAGGAGTGCCTGGCGTGCTCTGGTCCATGGGGTTATGAAGAGTTGGACACGACTAAACAACTAAACAACAACAACAATTTGGTTAAGAAGAAGTCTAAGTGGGATTCGGGGAGGAGAAAGCATGTGATGTGATCATCATCAAAATAATTGATATGCTATCTTTCATTTCAGGAAGAAATACCACAGTGGTTCACAAACAAATAAAAGCCAACAGCAGAATAACAAGGATAAAAACAAGGATAAGAATGCAACTACCCATAATTAAAAATACATAGTAAAACAATTACATTAGAGCATCCATAATTAAACTATGTAATTAACAAGCCCATTAAAACAGCGTAACATTTAAAACAGCTCAAAGTAAATCGAAGCCGGACATCAGGGAGATGCTTGTCAAAACAAAGGTGTCTTCAAGCGTCGGCAGAATGCCAATTGTGATGGGGGTTCCAATATATCAGCAGGTAGTGTATCCCACAACACTGGTGCCACCAGAAAAAGTCCACTTCTGCATTATCATAAGAGATATACACAGAGATAGGCTTTTAGACTCTGTAATAATTGGGAGCACCAGTGATGTGTTATTTATTGGCTTAGATTGTGTTTGTTTTAGGATGTGCCTGGTGTATTTGGTACGCATAGAGTTGTTTACTATGCCTTACTAAATGAATATTCTTTCTCAAATCCCATCAGTTGATTTATATAATAACTTCTCTATAGCTTTGGATTTACATAACAAACATTTTAGTGGCTCCTCAGTTTTTATTTATTTATCGTTTTGCTTGAGGCAGCAGCCAGCATCTCTCCTGTTGCATCTTTCTGTCAGTGTTAAGACCCTTAAAGCAAAAAACTCTGAAGGAAATGCTGCGTCAGTGCAGTGCCTCTTAGGACTGCTAATAAGATGGAATGAATTGCTAGCATTAATTGTGCTTGCCAATTTAAAACAATGTATACTTTATAGCCTAAGCAACTTTGTCAAGCAACACACCTGTTGAGCAGCCTGATCTTGCAAACGATTAGATAGAAGTCCCATTGAGTTCTGTGGGGATTTACCCTAAAGTATGTGAGCATAAAATTTCAGCCTAAATCAGGCATAGGCAAACTCGGCCCTCCAGATGTTTTGGGACTACAGTTCCCATCATCCCTGACCACTGGTCCTGTTAGCTAGGGATCATGGGAGTTGTAGTCCCAAAACATCTGGAGGGCCGAGTTTGCCTATGCCTGGCCTAAATGAACAGTTATTGTTAGATTGCACTCAGGAATGCAGCAAGTGCTGTGGTGGGGTGAGGTGGTGATGATGGTCTCATACCAGCAACTCCTTGGACATATGCTAAGCCTATGTGGAGAAGTAGCAAAACCAGGCATCCCTTTGGCCAAGCCACAGCAGACCTTCAACTCTGCCTACTGCCCTGCACAATACCTGAGCCATGCTCTGCTGCCATGTGCCACCTAGGTGCTAAGTGGGGCTGTGCTGGTGCCAAGCCTAGGGCAATGAGCGTGGTCTGCTTGTGTGCAGCCCCCACCCCTACCCCCAAAATCCTGACCCACTTGACACATTTCCTCGCTTCAGCTCCTGCAAGCTCTATGCTACCTGGTGCCTCCTACTAGAACCAGAACATCTAGAAACTCTTTTCTGAACTAGCTGAAGTTTCTGAGGCGGCCTCAAAAGCAACACCACATACAATAGTAATCTAGTCTGGATGCCACATAGACGTGGATAACTGTGCCCAGGCAAACTCTGTCAAGCAAGAGCTGCAGCTGGCACATCTGCCTCACTTTGGGAAAAGTACTATGTGCTATAGAAGCCACTTGGGTTCTCAAGGACAGGAGCCATCAACACCTCCAAATTGCAGCCTGATTCTTTAGGAGGTGCTCAGGCCTCTTCACCACCTTCCTCCCAGGTTACTACTCACTGGCTGTCAGGCTTCGGGAAAGCTTCCTCCCCCTGTGGCCGTAGATAAGACAATCAAAGAAAGGAACGTCTTACCAGATAGAAACTTTAATAATCACGGCGAGAGAACAAAGAACACATCTCCTAGAAATGGTGGTGCTCCCAGTTAAGGATCACACCCCCTTCTGTCCCTATTAATCAACGTCACTCCTTTGATTTGTAATCTGAGCTTGTGCCCTCTGTGCTTTCTGTTCTGACACTTTCTGAGCTCTTCTTGACCTTGGGCTGAGCGGAGGAATGCTGTCCAGAGACTGTGAATCTGTTAACCCCCTCTCTCCAAGGGTTTCTTCTCCTAGCTGTTCCACATACAGTATTTCCAAGCTTCTGCCTTCTGAACTGTGTCCCTCTGCAAACCACTGTTCCAAATCTATACTGTCCTTCTGCTCCTGAAAAGATTCAGGAGCAGGGGGTGGGGGATTCCTCCTCAGTGCAGCCCTCCTCAGCACAGTCCCTGACATCGGCAGGCCATCTGCTTTTCATGAAGAAGGTCCCAGGTAAAATCCCCAGCATCTCCAGGTACGTAGGGCTAGAAACCTCATGGAGTTGCTGCCAGTCAATGTAAATAATACTGAGCTAGATGGACCAGTGGTATAACCCTAGATAAGGTGCCTTCACATGTTCCTATGATACAAGAGACCTTTCTTCAATTCTCTTGGATCACAATCAATTTTTGATCTGGTTATATGCAGCAAGTCCAATTTATCATTATTGACCATGTTAGACTTCTCTTGGATGCCTGCGTTTATTGCACACCAACGATGTGGTTTCCTAATTTTTGTCTCCAACTGTTACTTCTGCTTCATAATTACAAAGCAAAAGCTAAAGAAAATCAAAAGATTCCAGGGCTCTCTCACAACAGATCCAAAGCTGCTTACACTTTTTGGTAAACTCGCTTTGTTAGGTGATCGACTTTAGTAGCTGCTTTAAACTCTAACATGCTATTTTCTCTTAAAAGACAAGATACATCTTTATGTCCTTAAAATAATAGGGGAGGCAAATGTCAATAGTTTGTTAAATGGAACATAGTGCATCTGTCTTTATTGGAAATGACAGCTTCAAGGCACACATTAAGCACTCCAGCAGGCCTGGTATTGACTTTTGGAGGGTGGGGGGAAACCTTACCACCCTCACAATAAAGACAAAACATTCAGTTATATAGAAAACTTTCC
Source organism: Podarcis raffonei (assembly GCF_027172205.1). Classification (NCBI taxonomy): domain Eukaryota; kingdom Metazoa; phylum Chordata; class Lepidosauria; order Squamata; family Lacertidae; genus Podarcis; species Podarcis raffonei. The sequence continues at coordinate 38,584,482 of NC_070612.1, forward strand.
AAATCGCTTTTGTTAAATCTGGGATAAATCAATACCTCTCACTTTCCTGAGCTTCAAAGTGTGGTCTGTGCAAGTCACACATGAAGGGAGCAGGAAAATTTTAGATCATTTCAGAATATGGCTTTGGCATGAATGTGAATGCTCAAGCGGTTACTGGAGTTTGCCTCAATAGACATATGCTTAGGAGGTGCTATGGCTCAGGAGGTTCTGTGGTCTAGCAGATAGCTTATTGTGCCTAAGGAGAGAGAAGTACTTCTAAAGGTACCACTTTCGCAGCAGGCTTTTCAGCATGTGAAGGAAGAACGACAAATTACATTAAACACATGGCATTCTCATATCAGGAGGTCTCCATCTCCCCTGCAATATACAGATACACCCACTCCATTTTGTGACATTATATATTTGGTGGCTGCTGGCAGAAATGGGAATATGTGGAAATTGATAATGTTATAACAAAGTACCCCTACCTATTAGAAAAAGGGAGTGAGAAGTAGTCTCTTGTCCCACCATACTTTTTCCTTGAGTAACTAAAACACACACATTCTCCATCCAGCTCCTTTTGAAAAGAATGCTTTGCTTTATTCACCTTCTTCAGTATTGGTCCTGCCTGTTCTTTGGTGTTTTACATGGCTTACAAAGGCCAGTCATTCGTTTTGAAAAAGCATTTATTTCATGTTCCAGCATTTCAAATACTCTAAAGCAAATGCTATTGCTGGGCAAATCAAACATTTATTCCATCTCTTTAACCGAAATATCCAGAACTTGAGCAAATTAGGCTCTGGTTATTGCAGCAATTGCAGTCTCAGACACAAGCTGCCCTCTGGCATGTAGGAAAAGACATGTGAAACTGTGCTGTAGGCTTGGGATGGAGAGTCAAGTCAGAACAGCAAACAGAGGCTCCATAGGCCAGGGATGCAGAACCTTCCTCAGTCCAAGAGCTACATTTCTTTCGGAGAAATCTTCCAGAGGCTGCATGTCAGTGGTGTGCTACACTGCAGCCATATAAAAGTTAGAGGTTACTTTTTCAGATATATTTTATTAAATCTCCAGAAATTCCACATAAACATTCCAATACATAACAGATTTTTTTCTTTTGTTTTGTTGACTTCTCATCCAATTTTCCATGGTGTTTTTTATTTCTCCCCCTTGCTGCACCCTATCATTCTCTTATATCATAACAGTAATACAGTAATCTCTTATTCCTTCTGTTGCTCATTGTTCAAAACCGTCTCGTGAATTCATCATACTATAATATTTCTTTGAATAGTCCTAAAAAGGCTTTCATTCTTCTATAATGCAATCATCATTAAGTTCTCTTATTTTAGCTGTTAACTTGCTGATTCAGGACAGTCCATCACCTTATTATCCATTCTTCTTTGGTGGGAACTTCTTCAACTTTTCATTTTTGTGCATAAAGAATCCTAGCTGCTGTAGTTACAAACATAAACAACTTAATCATCTTTTTTTGGAACTTCCGTCCTTATAATCCTTGGAAGAAAAGCTGCAGGGTTTGTTTGGCATAATCACTTTAAACATCTTTTTTATCTCATCATATATCATTTCCCAAAATTCCCTCGCTTTCTTACAAGTCCACCACATATGAAGGGAAGAACCATCTCCTTGTTTACGCTTCCAGCAGTTATTAGGAACAAAAGTCAGAGGTTTCTCTGTCCCCCTCTGTCCCCAACCCCACCTTGAGTGCTGTCAAGCAAAGGCGCTAAAGGAATGGGTGGACCAAGGACCATGCAAAGTTTGACATGAGGAGTGGGCCTGGGAAGTGGGGCATGGCCTGGGCAGAGTCCCAAGAGACAAATAGAGAGGCCATCAATCCTGAGGTTCCCCACTCCTGCGCTAGACAAATAGCTCGTTGCAAGACCAACCTGTGACAGGATTAGAGAACTTCAGTGTGAAATTGCAGTGCTGAATGCTGATTATTATTATTATTACCTGCCCTTTTTCCTAAGGTCCCAGGGCAGGCCACAATGATTTTAAAATACAACATTAAAAACAGCTGAACACCAATATGAAATAAAACACCCTAAACAGAGAATGCCTGGATGTCAGGGAAAAGAATCTTACATTAGCTTTCTCAATGACTAACTAGTTTTTCCCATTGGGGAACACTCAGTCATACAATACCCCCCTGCAATTCAAAACGGCAACAACAAACAACAACAACCTGGCTGGGTTTCCCCAGCCATTCTGGGCAGCTTACAGCATATATACAAATATAATAAAACTTCAAACATTAAAAACTTCCTGATATAGGGCTGCCTTCAGATGTCTTCTAAAAGTTGTGCAGTGCTTTATCTCCTTGACATCTGAAGGGAGGGCATTCCTCAGAGAGGGCACCACTACTGAGAAGGCGCTCTGCCTGGCTCCCTGTAACTTTGCTTCTCATAGAGGCAACCAGCAGAAGACCTTTAGAGGAGGGCCTCAGTGTCTGGGCTGAACAATGGAGGTAGAGATGATCCTTCAGGTATACTGAGCTGAGGCCATTTAGGGCTTTAAAGGTCAGCACCAACACTTGTCCAGGAGGAATTGTAGCACTTGGTGAACCATTTGTGCAGAGAGCCTTTCACTTCTGCAACAGCTTGCAAGCCTGATTGGAAAAATATATACATATATTAGCAACACCTGATTTGCTGAATAGTTGGAGAGACCTAATGCTGGAAAAAGGAAGAAGAATCCAGTACCCCCAGTGTGGATAAAAAAACAGGTAGAAAATGTAATGGGGCTTCCATAGTATCTCCTGGAAATGTAGATTTCTGCAGACCCTACTGCATCTGCTAGAGACTTACATCAATAACACCACTCTGTCTTGCTGCCAGCATCACTAATGAGCCTGTGATGAAATGCATTTAAAACCCGCTTCAAAGCAAAAGGTCAACTTTGCTGCACAATTGGAATTTAAAGAACCACTTCAGCAGGGTCAACATTAGCTACCTTTGCTGTAATGCTAAATCATTTTCAAATAGACTGTGTCTTGGACAACAAAAGAAGGCAACCAGATTTCATAACAATGGCGATTTCATTTTAGTTGATACAGAAGGATCAAAAGAAGGCAACTTCTTGGAGTTAAGGAGGTCTCCTAGAATGTGCCCTCTCTAAGTAATTTGGTTTAAAGCAGTAATAAGTTCACAAGCTACAAAGCAAATACTTCAGGTAGGTAGATCTCCTGCAATGTTGAGCCCCAGATAATAAGAAGTACAGAAGATCAGGACAGTGCTAAGCATAATAATAGCTTTCAAGTTTTGCAGAACATTTCTTCATGATGAAAGCATACATTATGTATATCTACAAAACAGGCTCACTGGGATATGTCAAGTCTCCTCGTCATTTCTCATTTCATTGTGAGGACCAGACCATTTAGAGTTTGCTAATTTGCAGGCTTAATTTGGTTGGGGAAAGATGAATGTTGATGTTTTGTCAAGCACTGGGGCACAAGGGCCAGAGCAGACTGCTGAGATTGTAGTGGTGGGACTATGGGGAAGTTCTACAACCTGGTGCCATCCAGAAGGTTTGGACTACAACTTTCAGCAGCGCAAGCAGGGATGATGGGTGTAATAGCACAATAATAATAATAACTCAAGGGCATCAGGTTGGGGAAAGCTACCCTTGCCTCTAACTGGTCATATGATTACATTTACACACATACCATTGCTTAGAGGATTTTTTTCTGGTGGCAAAATGTGTTATTTTGGGTGGGCGGGCTTTTTTTTGTTATTCAGTAATTTAATAATATGCCATGCAAATAATATAAAAAAGGTAAAGGTAAAGGACCCCTGACAGTTAAGTCCAGTTGCGAATGACCCTGGGGTTGCGGCGCTCATCTCGCTTTACTGGCCGAGGGAGCCGATGTCTTCACTAATGGTATTCCTCATGACAACTCTGTACAACTCATAGTATTTTAAGATGATTTGTCATTCTGAGCAGGTGCAGGCCTCAATATCATGTGCTACATCCTTGCCTTCCCTCTCCTCTGCAGGATGCAAGGCCATTTGGGGCAAACCATTGTCTGCTGTTGTGTCCAAACCCAGAAAACTATGGTTTGTGCAATCCATAGGTTGCCTACAAATGATGACCTCAAATAAGGGTCAAACCATGAATGGGGATCTATGTTACATCTTAACAGAGATTTTTGTCAGTGCCTGACAGCAATACACAACTCCACTGAGCAGCTTCCAGGACCCAAGGTTTGTGGCAGGACTCTTTGAGACACTTAAAAATAATAATCCAGGTGTCTGGGTCGGGGAACTGCCATTCATCATAATGTCCCAATATTGGAGATATTGTGGGATGTCTAAGTGGTCACTCCCAGATACTCCATGCTCATAGCATAGACAGATATTTATCTGCATCAGCTAGTGGTCATTGCAAACTGTTGATAAAATGCAAATAGATAAACAACTAAGCAGGCAAAATTACCAAACTTAAAATGCCACTCATTTGTCCATAAATGTAAATGTAATCCACTTTGACAAGGGCCGCTCAAACCTAGAGCTGATCCTGCCTAGTCACCTTACTTCCTGTAAAAGACGCATAGTTGTCCCAATGAAGCCCAAAAGAGTTCAGAGGAACAAAACACCAGAGTCAATTCCACCAGAGCACTCTGTGTCATAAAGACTCTCCTCCCTGGAAGAGAGGGGAGTGGTTGTGGGCAGGAGCCCGAGCTCCGCCCCTGGCCGGGGGCCTTAGCCCCCACCCCTCCTCACCTGGCTGGCGCCCACGCCCACCAGAGGCAGCCAACCAGGTGTCTCCGGGGGGCTTGTTTAGCAGCTTAATGTTGCGGCTTCAGCTCCGCCTCCTCCTCAGTCGTCGTCGTCCCGCAGCGAGTCACCCACCCTCCACTCCCATTTAGCTCAGGGTCTAGGTTTTTTGGCCTTGCTATGGACCTTAGGTTGGTCGCCCCGGTTGTCTGGGGGGCCTGGTAGGAATTTTTCCATTTGGCATTAGGCTTTTTGGTTTTTTCACCTACCTCGTAGCAATCGTCACAACTTTTGTGGTATTGGTGGGTAGGTTGGGCATTGGATTCATGTCTGTCAAGGGCTAGGTGTGGCCATCGCCTATGCTATCTACCGTGGGTTATTCCATTAAAGGAATCTGGCGGTCGTGTATTCCATCCGATGCCTGCTTGGCGGGAGGCCATGGCACGACCCTCGGTGACATCAGGGGTGAGCCTATAGTTGGATTAGCATCAACAGGCTCCACCTACTGTTGAATAAACCCACCTCCTATAGTCATCCAATGCCTAAGCCAATACCTTTTCACTGCTGTAATCAATAAAGTTGTGGCCTTTTCTTGCCCATTAACCTTATATCACGTGTCCTTGTGTGTTTATTTCACATAGCGGGGGTCGGGCCCACGATCCACAACTACGTACTGGCTTGATGAGAGCCCACATGCATAGCAACAAAGAATGGAGATATTTACAATTCCTGTGAAACCAGTAACTACTTGCAGGCACATTTAAGCATGGCAGTAGAGAAATGCAAACAAACATATAAGTTGTATCACCCAGCATGAAGAAAGAGACTCTGTGAAAGCTCATGCACATACCAAGCAAACGTAACACTCTCATCAACTGCCAGAGCAAAGTCAGAAATTAATGACTCAAACAAATCAGTGCAGGCTAAACAAGTAGCAAAAAGAAAGTCCTAGTCAGGAGATAATGAAATAGTTACCTCTGCCACTCACAATATCTAAAGAGAGCCCTTAAGCAAGGATCAGGAGTTTGTTGATATAGAATATTGAGTTTAGCAGCATCATTATTAGTCTAAAGCCTTTAGATGCTGTATTATATATGTTTAAAAGGCACATAAGCCTGCCTGAAGGCCTCTAAAATGAAATAATTCGGCAAGAATGTACCTGTATAGAAGAATTCATCAACCAGTTTAGTGCTTTAGTGAAAAAAGCACGTTTAAAAACATGCCACAATGCAGTATGTCGGGGTAGCCAACATGATACCTCCCAAGAGACTGCGATCTACTTGCGGTATAAAAAACTGGCAGTGAGTCACCCATTGTCTTTGGAGGATTGACCAAAGTTGTTGAGCTTTTTTAAGGGAGCCAGAGTTGTGTGTGTGTGTGCGTGTTTTGTAGTCTCTGGAGATCCAAAGATCAACCAGGATTGACCAGGCAAGCACGCAATCAACACGTAGATCATGATCGACCTGTTGGACATGCCTGCTCTAGATGTTACTGGACTTGTCATGATCCCATATCAGGAATTTTTGTAGGTAGAGTCTTCATCCACTGGCAGTCCCAATGAGCATCACTTCCTGACCCTCCTCTAACTCTGAGGATACCCATCTGCCTCCAGACTCTGAGGATTGGTCCACAGCCTCCTTGAAGAATCAGGAGAGTGCTGAAACCCCAGGGTCTAGAAGCATCCAACAAAGGAAGACACTGGCCTTTGAACTGAATGGATGCAGCATTCAGAGGATGGGCTTCTAGTCAATGAATGCCTAGCCCAGGCTATAAAAACCTGTCAATTGCTCCAACACGTTGCTGAGACAGGTTGTATGTTCTCCGTCAGCTGTAGAATCACCAACTGTGGTTCTGAAGCTCCCACCTAGGTCCCTCTCCAAGGTGCTGATCCAGCCTTGTAGTTTGCCAAGCCCTCTCCTTGCTCAGACCCTCCCCTGTCCACCATGGTGGACGTCACCAAGGACAAGTACAGGACCACCGCAACATAATCCCTTACTATTGGCAATGCCGGCCTGGCCTAATGTGAATTTGTGTCCAAAAACAGTGGCAAGGCACTACTTTGGCTGTCCCTGCCCTGTGCTAATATCACGTCTTGATTGTGAAAGAAGACTTCCAGAGTGAGTCTGCCACAGTTGTCAGCATCGCCCTTGAGCCAGTGTCACGAACTGGACTCATCTACTTCAGCCCCGACTGGGCTAGGCGAGCTGGGTAGCACTTCCAGAGACCACCTTCTGCACAGGAACAGGTCAAAGTGCTGTGGACTCACAGCTTAGAGTTGTGAGCACCGGATTCACTTCCACAAGAAGACAGTCGTCGCACAGCAGAGTATAGCAGAGTCTAGCAGAGCATATAAACGACTCGGAGAGCAGCTCTGTAGAATATCTTCTTTTATTCTATCTACAACTATTATACAACTATATACAGAGCTTAATGAGGTCTAAGCATAAAGAATGCTGAACTGCACTGAGTGCCTGCAGCTGCTCTTAGCAGCAACCTTATCTCTACACACGATCTCTAACACTCCGTCTCTCTCTCTCTCTCCGACACTGACTGACTGACTGACTGACTGACTCTTTGATGTGGTGCTGCAGCAGAATAAGTAGAGAGCAGAACACTGCCCCTCCTCTCTGGAGAATCAGCAGACTCATCAGGAGATTCTTGGATATGGGAGGGGTGAAATCTCCTCAACAGTCATCCTCTGCAATACAGATAGGCCAAAAAAAGGCCATGTGGATCACATGCACTGTATGATCATATTGTACCCCAGCTACTGAACCCCATTAAGACATGCCCTATATGTCATTCATTCTGCTCTATATTGATCCAGAGCAGGCCCCAACGTATAGTTAACAGAGTAAAAATATAAACATGTTGCAGGGTTCCCAAAAAATAACCCAGAGGCAATCAACGTCATTAAGCAGGGCTTTTTTTTTTTTTTTTACTACTGAAGGCAAATGAGCATAACGGTCACAAATCCATATTCTTCAAGATTGGGACAGTCCACAAGGAATCCATTGCAGAAGACTTAACTTAAACTTACAATAAAACTAAAACCTTAACACTAAGCATGCTATATACAGACCACCACACCAGAAGGAAAGAGAGACAGAAAGTGAAACCCAGGTTTCTTCTGGCCTATTATTAAAGTCAGCATGACCTTGATGGAAAGAGATAACAGAACCAGTTTAACCAGATGTTCAGCTTCTCTGAAGGAATAACCCAAACATCAGGAACCTTCTGCTTGTTTCTAGGCAGAATCAAAGCTTTCTTGTTAGCTAGAAACTTCCAGCTTGTACCAGCTTGTATCACACAGAGAGGCCTCCAGAACCTTCTTGAATTAATTAGAATAGGAAAGATCTCTGCAATACTTTTTGCACCAAAAAATGCAAACCTGACACTATTATGGATGTGTTCTAAGTGACAGAATCTTTAGGAAACAGAGGAATAATGGAAGAATCAAATGAATAAACCAGAACTTTGGGGACTGCATCAGAATATATAAATGAAAGGACCAGTTTGGCATATGGTCCAGACAGGTGAGAAGATTTCTGAAATAATGGAACACTTACCTGAGGCAGTCTTGGGTTGTTAGTCATTGTTGTCAGGCATGGTCTGTGGGTGCTGGGGGTGCCCTTTGACCTGACAGACACACCAGGGTGAACATTGGCCAAAGGGCCATGGTGTGCCTGTTGTGCTCTTGCACCCAAGGTCCATGCAGCGGGGACAGAGGATCTTAGGAAACCTTCCTGTGTGCATGTAGAGTGTGCCTGTTAACTTGCCCTGGTGATGGGGGTAGAAATTACCCCCATCTATTAAGGAACACCTGCCTAGTTAATTGGTTTTGCAGATCCTCAAGTTGTTATGTTTAATAAATATAACCTATTTCTCCACATTTGGTTGTCTTGACTCTTCTGCCTGGTGTGCTGACAAAGAAGGCATGCTTTACTAGCTGTGTTGATAATCCTTCTAGAGAACATATATACCAAGTGTCAGAGGCTCAGGAGCAGAAGAGCAGGGGAGAGAGCAAATAGAGAGCGGAGGAGAGGAATCAGAGGGGAGCGTAGGGGAATATGACAGTGACCCGAGAGATTCCATGAGCTTCTCCAGCGAATCAGAGGATTCCCAGAAGGGGGCGCCTATGGTAAGGGCAAGGGGGGTCCCAGGGGGGGACGCTCCATAAACAAGGGACCAGAGGGGACTCCCAAGGGAGCAGCGGAGGATCAGGACCAGTTCCCCCACCAGAGCACAGTGGGGGGGAAGAGTCACATGAGTCAGGACCAGCCTCTCCTCCAGCGGGGAGAGAAGATGAGTCAGGGGTAACCACGCCCCCATCGGGAAGTGGGGAAACGGAGGGAAGGCCAGGTCCAGCTAGCCTCCCCGAAAGAGGGAGCAGTGACACAAGTGTAACGGTCAGAAGGAAAGTGGGAGGCTAGCTCCAAGTTCAAATGCGGAGGAGCGCGGGACAGCAGAAAACCCGGATTGGGAGCCAGGTCCGAAAGCCCGAAGGAGGGAGGGAGAAGAGTCAGGGGACTCAGCGTCAGAGGAGTCTAGGAGGGCTGAGACTCCGACTAGCAGGCGGACCCAGAGAAGGAAGGAACAGAGGAAGAGGTGGAGTAAGGCTAGAATCTTAAACTGCTGTCAGGGGGGAGGAGATTCAGATGGAGCTTCGACGGTCTAAGGTATAGACGTAGCGTTGCACGCTGCGCGTCTGGAAGTGAAACTGAACTTCAATAAAGACTTTTATACTAGAGAAAGAAGCAGCGTTGGTCTTGTGTGAGCTGGGACCTTGGGCAGCGCTGACACCAAGCTTTTCCTTGCAGCATCTGCTCATATTTCCTTACACATCATGATTTCTTCAGCCAAAGTAACAGTGGCAGACAGGATAGTTTTTCAGCTTAAAAGCATGCCTACCATTTTCATTTATGGTCTTCTTAGGCAGCTCAAATAGCTTTAATAACATTTACATTTAATCAACATTAGACGACAACTTTCAAAATAAAAAAAACCCCACATTCGTTTTTAAATTAACTTCATACCCTTGCGCTAATAAAATTTAATTAGTCTAAAGCATTGCTAGCCCTTGAAGTACATTGCAAATTAAAATTTCATCAGGATCCTGCTTATATGCTTGAAGCTGCTAGAAATAGGAATTTTAGTAATTACATTAAGATCCATATGTCAAATGTTGATATCAGTGTTTCACTACTTGCATATTTACCTGAGGCACCTTTTCAATAAGTAACTCTTACAACAGTTCATAATAATTTGGGTAGCACTTTAAAAAGTGATTCTGCTTCCCAAAACGACTGTGCAAAAGTTCCTGGAGCCAATTTCCCTATTCCCTGTGTGGAGACTTTGTACCTTCTGGACTAGATTAGAGCTGTTTGGTGTTCAGGGCTGTAGGAAATATGGAGACTCCAAGGGGACTAATTTAAATGCTAGTGCTCATTACACACATACATTCAGTATGTTGTAAGTTGTTGAGGGATTGCGGAACAATTTATTTATTTGATTTGTTTATTGCATTTCTATCCCACCTTTTTCTCACATGTCTCATAAAAACACAGTCATTTTGCCCAGTCTTTCCATCAACCGTAAGATAGATAATCATAGGATTGCAGAGTTGTAGAGTTGGAAGTGACCTCAAGGATAGTCTAGTCCACCCCCCTGTTATTACTGAATCACTATTTTTATAAAATCTTTCACTTTTGTTCTTTTGTTGCATCCCTGTTTTTATGTTGCATTTTTGTATATCACTTTGAGATGTTTTACTATTAAGCAGTTCAGAAATGCTTTTAAATAAATTTAAAAGTATACCCACCATTGAACGCTCTCATGCTGTGGTTATCACCATTTATATTTAACATTTACCTGTTCAACATTTAGACAAATCTTTTGCATGGCTAGCTAGTTTTTGAAGCAACTCAGCACTTTGGATCCAAATCAATTTTCAATGTCTCCAGTACTGACTTGTTCTGGGTTTGTTCTTTCGCCAAACTAGCTCTGCCCTCCTTCCCAGAAAAAGTTTTCCTTAGTTATGACTGATGCTTCTCAATTGTAGTTTAAAAAAAAAAGTTTCAGGAAAGGGAAGGAGGAATCTCTTCATGCAACATTTTTAGCTCTGGGCATTATGACACAATGGCTCTTGCATAGAATATACATGACCTACAGTTGGCAGGTCAAGTATTAAACAGCAGCATCTGAAATGGGGTCACTGACAAACCTAGACAGCATCTTAAAAAGCAGAGACATCACTTTGCCAACAAAGGTCCGTATAGTTAAAGCCATGGTTTTCCCAGTAGTGATGTATGGAAGTGAGAGCTGGACCATAAAGAAGGCTGATCGCCAAAGAATTGATGCTTTTGGATTATAGTGTTCACAAAGTTACCAGCATGAGTTTGACCAAACTGTGGGAGGCAGTGGAAGACAGGGGTGCCTGGCGTGCTCTGGTCCATGGGGCCACAAAGAGTCAGACACGACTAAACGACTAAACAACAACAACAAATCTGCTATCTTCATCATGGGCATGCAATAAGGTCAAGACCTTCTCGCCATCTGCTGCCTTAATGCAAGGATTCTGATAGGAACAGGCTATTAGAATATGGCAGCTAAATATTTTGCAGCAAGTCCTCAAACACAAAAGAATTGTTTCCTAGTGATAAAAGATAGCATATTTGTTGTTCCCTCCAACAAAAGACTTAATGAATCCATTCTTCGAAAACAGACAAAAGCAGTACTGAAAATAATTGATTGTGTTTGGGTTTATGTTCAATTTTCATACTGTTTTGCATTCAAACAACGTAATCAGGAAAACTCAAATGGATTATATTGACTATTCAGCTGCCTGGAACATATACTTTTATGCAGTCATAATTATGCTCAAAGGTGTATATTTACATTTTGAAATTTGGTTTTAGTATTGTCATTTTAATTTTTTTAATCAGTAGCTTGGAGTCTGTAATTATCATCATCACCACTGTGACGAAAACCATTCTTCCTCAGAATCTGACCTTTCTGTATAAAGTTGTACTTCATTATTGCTAAATCTAGATCTTCCTTATTTTCTGTACTCCAGACAGCAATATAATGGAATTTCAAAAAGAGAGAGAGACAGGTCTCTAGAGGTTTCTTTCTACATTTCATATTGCTTTGACATAAATATAGCATGTACTTAGGCCAGTACTTTAATTCTATTGGGATATAATCATAGATATCTACTGATCAGAATGGAAAACATTATTTTATCTTGTTCATAAGTATGCTCTGGCCCTGAGCACCCTCTATTCCACACACACACACCATATATAACTTTAGAACCCTATGGTGGTATACAATTAAGTTTGACTCAAAGTAGACAAATTGAATGGACATGTTTAAGTTAGGTCCATTGATTTCAATATGCTGAGTAAAATTTAGTTGGTTCCACTCATGATTGCAAATCATTGCATCTAATTCTCATCCTACTCTGAGTAGACTTATTGGGTGAAATTCAACATTGCACTCTTCCAGTCATTCCACCTCCAGCATTTATCTGATGAACATAGGGACGTCCCATTCCATAATGATAATTTTACTATTTCTACTCCACACATCTTACTGAGTTGCCCCAGCACTCTGGGGAGCTTCCAACATATATAAAAAACCTAATAAAACATTAAACTTTTTTTAAAAAAACCCTTCCCTATATAGGATCACCTTCAGAGGGCTCAGAGGTTGAATACCTCCGTACCTTCCAACATTTCTCTGATGAAAATAGGGACATCCTAAGGAAAAGCAGGACATCCCGGGATCAAATCAGAAACCGGGATGGCTTCTCTAAATCAGGGATGTTCCTGGAAAATAGGGACATTTGGAGGGTCTGTTCCACCTGAATGAGGATTTCAGCTTTCTTCTCTCTCCCCCATCCTGCCCTGGTGCAGTGGAAGAGAATGGCCTCTTATTTGGATTATTTTGTTTTTCTTGAATGAAAATGATTTGGTGGGCAACATCTGCATTGCTACCTGCTTACAAAACTCCCCCCCCCAAGCCCACATTTCCTGCAAAACATGAGCATTTGCAATCAAAATGTCAGAGATCAACATGTTCAGTGAGAGTAAACATGCCCCTCATGTTTTAGGGCTGACCCGAAAGCTTAGAAGTTCATGCCCGGATTTTCTGTCTTCCTGATCTGTCTGCCTGTCATTTGCATCTTTCGTTTCCTTTGGATAAGACATCCTTCTCTGTTGATGCAAAGCTGTCACAACATTTACGTACAATCTTTGCAGGATTTAAATTCAGCTTGTAAGAAGCAAATCCAAGGACGCAGGGTTTTTCGTAGCTTTCTGTTGGCAAGATGTAAATGACTTTTCGTGCTATGATAATACTGCTTGGCACAAGAACATACAGAGCATTTCAATGCAACATGACTTTGCAACCACATAACCAAGATAATAACATGCTCCTCCTCCCCTGCCCTTTGGCGTCAAAGATGCCTAGGAGCTGGTGGGTGCTTGAGTTCATTACTACATGAATTGACTCAAATAGTGGAACTAATTTGGAAGCCTAGGACAGCTCAGAATCCCTTTGCCATTTGTTCATAGGTTATGCTTTATTGCCACTATAAATATTCAGGCCAGATGCTTGCTGCATCGTAGAATTCAAATCATTCAAATTTATCATTAAATAAACCAAAAACTCTTCATGGTGTGTCAATTAAGTGCTTTTCTCAAGCACCATAAAAAGATGGATTTTTTTTTATTTTTAAGGAGCAGAAGCTGTTGACTCGGCTTTGATAATGTGGGCTAAATGTTAGCATTGGGTCTCTGTGCACACAACAAGGTGAATCGGGGTGATTTGGGTCATGTTCTCATTATTTATAATGTTACGAGCAGTGCTAATTTTCTAGAAAAAGAGGGGCCAGAACTCACCACGAATGCCTCCCTTGTTCTCTTGTAATGGCAATGGCGCCCACCTGAGAGGTGCCAGAACTGAGTTCCGGTGAGTTCTGGCTGAAAAAAAGCCCTGGTTATGAGTTTGTGGGTGCAAAACGCCTCTAATCCTTCAAGTGTTAAAAACTAATTAAGCCAGGCTAGCTTCCTACCTTGCTGACAAAGGTGCATATAGTTAAAGCTATGGTTTTCCCAGTAGTGATGTATGGAAGTGAGAGCTGGACCATAAAGAAGGTTGATTGCTGAAGGATTGATGCTTTTGAATTATGGTGCTGGTGGAGACTCTTGAGAGTCCCATGGACTGCAAGAAGATCAAACCTCTCCATTCTTAAGGAAATCAGCCCTGAGTGCTCACTGGAAGGACAGATCCTGAAGCTGAGGCTCCAATTCTTTGGCCACCTCATGAGAAGAGAAGACTCCCTAGAAAAGACCCTGATGTTGGGAAAGTTTGAGGGCACAAGGAGAAGGGGAAGACAGAGGATGAGATGGTTGCACAGTGTTCTCGAAGCTACTAACATGAGTTTGACCAAACTGTGGGAGGCAGTGGAAGACAGGAGTGCCTGGTGTGCTGTGGTCCATGGGGTCACAAAGAGTCGGACACAACTAAACGACTAAACAACAAGCTTCCTAAAGAGGCAACCACCTGAGTGATGGGTCATTAAGAGAACAAAGGAAGTGGGAATCTGTACCCAAAGGGTGGTCTCCTAAAGAGAGTTTAGAATATGGGCAATTTATGCCAGCGTAAGTTGGCTTTCTATAGTTATGGTTGCTTGGTCATTTGTGTGAATGAGACTCCAAGGTCTCACTCCTTCTGATAGCCATTTATCCATGAAGCTTCTAAAGGGATACGGAGTTAAAGATTTCCCTGTCTTCTAAAAATGACCAGGGTGGGGAAAGAGATCATGGTGGTTTCTTCTAATAGATTTTTCTAAGGAGGATAGAAAAGCAGCTCAATCAATACGATGAGACTGTATCCTGTTTAAGGGTTAGTGTGACAAATAATTCTGTGGAAGAGAATGGCCTCTTACCCTTTCCCAGGTGGATGATGGTTGCAACCCCCTCTTGCTCCCAGCCACTATCCCTTGGGATAGTGGCATGATAGACACTATCATGTTGCCGGCTGGCTCTGGAAATTTCCCTGGCTGGCTGGTATGCTGAGCATGATTGTCTGGCAAGACCTGAAGTTCAAATGGGCCAGTCAGAGGCCCTGTGGCTGGTCAGTGCCTTGCTGTTTGGCCAGGCATGGTCTGCTTTCATGGCCAACCAGCCAGCAATGCATTTAAGCCAGCTGAGCTCAGTGGCCAAGAATATACCAAGCTGAATTATTCTTGCTCAGCTGCCCTTGTGGCAGTTTATTTCCTGGGGTAAAATCCTAAAAATACCTCAACAACTTCAATTCTAAAAAAAAAAAAAAAATGTCAACAACTTTGGTCGGCCCTTTGGTCGGCCCTCACGGCCCTTCACTTTCTCAAACCTGGCCCTCTTTGAAAAAATTTGGACACCACTGAGCTAGAGCATGGGTAGGCAAACTAAGGCCCGGGGGCCGGATCCAGCCCAATTGCCTTCTAAATCTGGCCCACAGATGGTCCAGGAAGCAGTGTGCTTTTATATGAGTAGAATGTGTCCTTTTTTAAAAATTGCATCTCTGGGTTATTTGTGGGGCATAGGAATTCATTCATTTTCTTTTCTTTTTTCAAAATATAGTCCGGCCCCTCACAAGTTCTGAGTGACTGTGGACCGGCCCCCTGCTGAAAAAGTTTGTTGACCCCTGAGCTAGAGCTAAAATGGAGACACCTACAATGAATTACAAACATAGTTAACTTGGTTGACTTCCTTCACTCCAACACTGGGTGCTGCAAGAAGCTTGTTACCCACTTTATTCGCAATGAGCGATTTGAAAGGCAGAAATTGTAGGCACACGGAGAGAGAGGCACAGAATGGAGGACTGAGGTTTGTAAGGAACTGGAGGAGGCAGGAAAGCCCCATTGCACAAATGAAGCCTGCTCTCTGGCCTCTGGATCCTGCCCATTGTAAATAGTTACATTTAATTACATAGCTTTATGTGGGAATTCTCATTAAATATGTTTAATTAACTTCACGAGGGAAGTCAGTTAACATTAAAGAGCAACATTTGTAACCTTAAAATATTCAACATAAAACTTTAATGGACTCATTAAATATTTGGATGCAGCTACAATCATGCACTGCAAATATATAATTATTTGTTGGGGAGGGAATTAATGGAATTAAAATAAAGGTCAAATGCAATGTACAATTTTCTACAAATAATGTATTATTAAGTGGCACTGTAAAGATGTGTATTTTAAATACCTTAATTAATAAAGGAAATGCTACTGAAAGGCTGGTGGGGAAGGAGTGAACTTGCAACTTTTGGCAGTCAGAGGAAGGGCTTAAAATTCTGTGTAGCAGCAAAATCTCTGAAAGATGCGGGGAATCAGGAGTCATTCAAACAAATGCATATGAGCATAATTTCTGTCGGAGTTCCTTAACTGTATTGACATAAAAAGAGAAATCTTCTAAAACTTGGATGTTGTAGAATTTATTGCTTTGCATACATATGTTCACTATATGTTTCAACGAAAACTGTCATCAGCACCAGCCATCTGATGGCAGTTGTCATTCAAAACATCTAGAGGGTGCCAGGTTGGCAGAAGCTATCCTAAATCTTTTATTTTCACTGTAGCAGAGCTCACTAAGTGGAAAGCTCCACACTTAGTAGGTTGGAATTGCACTAACGGGCAGTTTTCTTTTCCAAGGAAGAAGACCTGTGTAAGTCCTTGTGAAGTTAGGCTGACACTCTTCTTCTTAAACAAACTAGCCAGATGTGACCTATATTGTATAATGATGCAGTGTGAGATCATCTGGGAACCATATGTAGAGGTCTTTGGAGAAACAGAAAAGTATCTTTGAGCAGCAATTATTAATTAACATTATGAATTAAAAAAGAAGCCATATGTGTGTTGGTCCTTAAGGGCTATTTCTTTCCCAAACAAGTTGTCATCATGTTTGTTTCAGTGTTGTAATAGCTCCGCTCTGCCTGACTAAAACCTTCCTTAAATGGTAGTAATACATTTCCATGCAAACACACCTTAAATATTATATTGCTGTTGATTCCTTATAAATAAGGAAACCTTCAGAAATTGTTATATCCCCTAGCTGAAATTATCTCAGCAATTTATGATGGGCTGTAATTCTATAAACTCAGTTGCTTATTTGTTTTAAAAGAGTATCTCCTAGCTTGACTTTCTAGCCAACACTGGCTTGTGGTTGTTTTTTTTTTGGGGGGGGGCGTTGTTAGATGATGGATTACAAGAAAATGTACTTGTTGATCTTCCAACACATGGCATATTAAATCACATTGACATGTTTGCTGATCTTATTTCACCATCCCACAGTCTTCAAGTAAAAGAAGCAAGCAGTACATGAGTAAATAATAGAATTTGTCCCAGAATGTTTGATTAGTATCACAGATGGCTTCCTAGGGGAAAAAACACAAACACATGGGCATTCTTCAGTCCCCAGACAGGCAATGCTCCCCTTGAGGCTCTCTTCCTCAGAATCAACTTTATGATGGTTGTCATATTCCAGGTGAGCTCAGTGGCAGAAGAAACCGATTGGGCGCCTGGGGCTGTGTGCATGCCCTGTACCCAGGGGCGGGGACCAGCTGTGAGGGCGGGGCCAGCCATCTGTGGGGCGATATGGGACAGGATGCTCCATGGGGCCTCTGAGGAGTCTGCCTGCCTCCTCACGCTCAGCCACCCTACAGCTGAGGGAGAGACAGCGGGTGGGCCATTTGGAGCACAGGAGAGACGCTTGGCTCAGGCAGGCTGCAGGCCCCGTGGCAAGTGCCACCTGGCATTTTGTCACCCTCCTCAGTGGGGACCGCGCCCACCGCCCCCTTCCTCCGCCCCTGGGTGAGCTAGAACTCCAAGATGAAGCTTGAAGAGCACAACTTCGTTGCCTTAATACCAACCATGGTGCAGCTAGGGGTGGACTTCAAGGCCAAAGTTGAGGACCCCCACAGCCCAAAGCTCCCCAAATGACAGTGGTAAACAGGTGTAACATAAACAGCCTGTTTTGGTTCCCTCTCAAGGAACTCAGAAAATTTGGACAGAGGCTCTAAAAAGAGGGTGGACTCAAAAGATCAGGTAGAGGGAGAAATGACCATAAGTCTGCAGCCTTGGAAAAGTCTTAGACCTACGCTCCTGCAACCTCCTGTGCGGTGTGTTCCTCCAAGTGCATTTTCCCAGTTTTGGTTTATTCTCTGGCTGCAGATCTGTGGTATCTGCAAGATCCACATAGACTGGATTAGAAGGAACAAATTTTGCTTAGCAGTCAGCTGCTATTAAACTATATACAAAACTGAAACTAGTCAGACCTTCTTAGCTTCCCTTTCTTGCTAGTGTTACCCAGAACTGATTCCCACCTCATGCAACAGTTTCTAAATCACTTTAGTTCCAGCTCACAGTACAGCATGCCAGGCAAGAGGATGGAACTCTGACCTGGGGGTATAATATTTCAGGATTGCAACATTCAAGGCAATGAAGTAGTAGATGCGTCCTAGCTTGCTCATCATAGTTGCCAGGAACACTAGGATGTGTAGTTTTAATTCTTCTATTCAGCAGTGAGGAATTCCTGGCAATTATGGAGGCAGGTGAGCCCATTCCAAGGTGAATTTTGCCCAATAAACTCAGTTTTGCCACACATTTTTTAATAAGCAATTGCCCCTTACGTAATGTGCTTTCTGTTGTTTTCACTAATATATTCAAGTTTTGTAAACAATCTTACTCAGTCACGAGTGATCGCCAAAGAAGAGGAAGAGGAAGAGGAAGAGGAAGAGGAAGAGGAAGAGGAAGAGGAAGAAGAAGAAGAAGAAGATGAAGAAGAAGAAGAAGAAGAAGAAGAAGAAGAAGAAGAAGAAGAAGAAGAAGAAGAAGTTATCTACACATACTCTCTTCCCCATCCTTGATGAGCTGGTCTTTTCTGGTCTCAGGAAGGAAGTGCAGTCTGTGTTCCAGAAGTTAGCAGAAAGGAACTGCCCTAAGCTCTGAGGAATTTGGGGTTCCTGAAAGGTGACAGCCTCCAATAAAATGTAAAGAGATTAGTTCTTCATTGGATCAGAAACAATGTGTCCACCGGTTAAATTGGCAGCTTGTATCCTCAAATGTTGAAATATATTTGTGAAAACAGAAAATCCAGGTGTTCTCCATAAGATACCCTTTTTCACTTTGATGTTTGAACAAGCCCCTGTTGAAGTGGAAATATATAATTTATAATGGGATAGCTGGCTGTTTCAGATAGTTGCAAATCTTACCAGAGTCTTATTTGAGTATGAGAAAGAAAGGCAAATGAAATAAAATGAGCTGTAATTCACACTTGCATATCATCAAGTAAAGTTGCTGGCAACAAGAGTGGTCCAGCAAGCTGTGCAAATTCAATCACTGCTCATTTTTCCTCTATCGGAAGAAGATGTCTTTAAATGTAAAATGCTTATTTAAAGGCTTTTAAAAATCAACGTAGCAAAAGATAATACACCATTAAGCATTGGAATGTGTGCATTTATCTCATGTTTCCTTTCAGGTCTCGTAGTATGTTTTTATATAATGGGGGCAGGATTCAGCAAAAAGGAGATATATTGTTGTATTAGGATAATCTCATGATAAATTTGTGAAGCATGCTGGATAGAGTCAATTTGATTTCTGTTTGGTTATATTTTGAAACCAACTGGGGGATTCTAAACCTCAGAACACTTACATTAGTGTCTGGTTGCTTCATAAACACCTCACTTCTTCTAGGTCCTGCCTTTGACACACAAGAAGACTGTGAGGGGTCTTTGTGGACATCACAACAGACAGCCAGGTTGTATTTTCTTATTATAATTCTTGCTTTTCTTCTACATATGTTCAGTGAACTTATCTGTTCCGGGGAAAATGTTTTGTGAATGCTTACCGTTCCCTTTAGTTCTGTGCCTTTTGCACAAGCGATGTGCATTATTAGCTATTCTGTGCATGTGGCTTGTGCAAACATTTGCACATCCACCTGTGAAGTAGTAACCTGAAGATGGTTATTGATTTGACCAGAAATATTTCCCAGAAATATTCCCTTGCATAAAATTAGCATAATATTTGAAGAGTTTTTCTTGAAGGGAGGAAAGAGAGGCCCTTTCTTGTTGCTGCCCTAACCCTCTTTCTTGATATGTAAAATACTTTACGAATGACTCTGTGGTGTTGTATAGGGAAGGAGATGTTTGCCTTTAATTTGCATGATGTGATGCTACAAGAAGCTCTAGCTGGAGCACTCATATAGAAATATGCAATGGCAGCAATAAAAGAAACAGGGTAATAGATAAGCAAGAAGAGGGAATATCATCTCCCATGCCAAATATACTAGCAATCCTAAAGGACATGGGAATCGCTGAGAAAGAATCCATTCTGAAACTCATTTTCTATTCTATAGTGAATTAACTTTTCACAGCCAATTAGAAATTCCTCTCCTCAGTCAATATCTAATTTTCTTTCTGTTATATTCTCATAAGCAGTTATTTGTTTCACTGCAACGACAGCATGCATTTCCATTACATCTGCAGTAAGCAAGATGAGTAAAATCTGAGTGAATCTGTAGAGAAATTCATGGCTAGCGTGAAGAGTAAGAGATTACATCAGATTTGAAGAGGACATCAACATATCAAGATTGGTAGCTTGATCCTATTGTTCTCCTCATTATCCCACTGAGCTATTAGGACTGTCTATCGGGGCTGGTTATGTGGCCATGATACAGAAATGATCTTATGCATTAGAGGAGATGGCAGCACCCAAGAATATCGAAAAACAAATTTGAAATGGACAAATTTGTCCATCCTTAGTTCCTTCAGAGATGATTAATATGGACACAAGCTTAGCCTACTATAAAAAATACACGAGGAGAACACTCTTTCCCCATAATACAGAGAACAAAGAATTCCTGCTAGTTTAAGGTACAACCAATTAAACATACCAAAGGATATTTTTAACAAAACCTGAAGGTATGTGTAAAGGTAAAGGTAAAAGGTAAAGGACCCCTGGACGGTTAAGTCCAGTAAAAGGCGACTATGGGGTTGCGGCACTCATCTCGCTTTCAGGCTGAGGGAACAGAGTTTTTCTAGAGAGCTTCCTGGGTCATGTGGCCAGCATGACTAAACCACTTCTGGCACAATGGGGCACCGTGACGGAAACCAGAGCGCATAGAAACACTGTTTACCTTCCCGCCAAAGCGGTACCTATTTATCTTCTTGCACTGGCATGCTTTAGAACTGTTAGGCTGGCAGGAGCTGGGACAAAGCAATGGGAGATCACCCCGTCGTGGGGATTTGAACCGCCATCCTTCTGATTGGCAAGCCCAAGAGGCTCAGTGGTTTAGACCACAGCGCCACCATCACTGTACATGTATATCCTCCACAAAAAGCAAAGGAAGCCAAACTGCATTTATTGAAGCTGACATAGCTCTGGAACTTTATAGTACTAAAGTGAGTAAACAAATTGCTCACCGCTGATGACATTCTATGTTTCTGTGAAAAGAGTTTTTAACAAAATCAGGAACAAGGAATTAAATGGACTCTTTAGCATGTGTTAAATGTAGCTGTTAAGGTGCCTTTTGGCCAGGTCTACAGTAGCAGCTGCTCCCTCTGTCATCACCGCAATGACTCTAATGAGTAAAATTAGAGTAGGGAAGGTCTCCTGGGAGGGAGCAGTAAGAGCACTCAAGCAAGCATGCCTGGATCCTTATGAAGTGAAAAGTTTCTAAGTTCTAAATTGGAAATGATAAAATTAACTATGCTGATGCCACCTTGCAAAATGACTGCAGAAGGAATGGCTAACTGGGCATTTACAATAGCTTATATTAAAAGAGAGCTCGGTTTAACAAAGATAAGCTTAAACTGAATGTGTTATGAGTTGCTTACACATTTCAAGATGCAATTATTGGA
Organism: Podarcis raffonei; assembly: GCF_027172205.1. Classification (NCBI taxonomy): domain Eukaryota; kingdom Metazoa; phylum Chordata; class Lepidosauria; order Squamata; family Lacertidae; genus Podarcis; species Podarcis raffonei. Next base: position 38,606,099 of record NC_070612.1, read on the forward strand.
GAAGAGATTAATTGTATATTCTATATTTGATATTTGCCTGTTTGCAATGTTTTGTATTTCATGTTCGTTTCCTCTTTAACTTAATGGGATGTGGACTAGATGTTTATGTACTGTAATTGTGTATAATTATGTGATTATTGTAATGGTAGAATGAAATATTTAAAATTATAAAATTATTTTTCCCCCCAATCTAACACTTTTCTTGGATCTTTCCCAGTTAACATTCCTCCTCTGTTCATTCCCATCATCTTTACATATTTTCCACATGTTATATTGTAAAGCTGTACATGTAGTTTTGTTGTTTTTAAAGTTTGTATGGATGGTTTTATTGTTTCTTGAAACTGATTTTATTGTTCTGAGATTTTGTGTATCTGTGTTTGATTTGTTTTTACAATGTACACCAATTGCTTTGATAGCTTTATGCTGTGAAGCCGTCAATAAATTTCATAAATCAATAATCTAAGTTGCTGGCCATTTCCCTGCTCCAAATGCCACCCGGACTGTTTTCACCACTCACAGCATCCCACCATAAGTAGACACTGGAAAGGGAAATAGCAGCTGGAGAGGGAGGGAAAAGAGCACAAGACAATGGCTCCAGGATGAAAAGGTTAAGCAGCCCTATCCATTCACTACTTTACCATTCAAAATGGGTCCCTCCCCAATATGCTTTTCTCCTTAAAAGTGTTGTTTGTTATTGCTCTTTGCTATAATCTTAGCATTCTGAACAATCACAGCCACTACCAATGTTCTGATTACTTATTAGTTGCAGCAAAGTGTTTGGTAGTTTGGATGCTGTACACAAACAGAGTCTCCTTCAATTGCTTCTGACTAGAGAATCAATGCATTTTGGGAAGCCCATATAATGAAAAAATTAACCTGTAGAATAAGACCCTGAACGGCTATTGCTTCTTTTGGTTGAGTTTAGCACCACTGGCCAGCTAATTACTGCTATGAATGCTTAGATTGATTTGCCCTTTTGCATTAACATTTTTATCTTGTGCTCTTTTGCTTCTGGCTGAAAGGTTAGCCCCGTGTCTTCCTAATTAATTTTAGATTTGAATCTTTGATCTTTATGTCTGTAGCCTGCAGTTGTCACATAAAAAAAAAACATTCTTGCGTGTAAGCTAATCAAAGGGAGTGTGTACAGAGATGACTGATAATGGCAAAAAAGAAGAAGAAGACAGGGTGTCATGGATTTAAGTCCTGCCTCTGCAAATGATTCATTTTGTGATCTTGGTAATCATTACTTTGAGCCTTTGCTCAGCCCTGCAGCCAGGACCAGCTCAAGATATTTTGCTGCCTGAGGCAAAGATGCTCATGCTCACACACACATTCCGCATGACAGACGCTGACTAGACTAGCAGCTGAATCTTACTTCAGCAATGGTGATGGGGCAGCATTCTCCCCATCACTTGAGAGCAGCTGGCAAGTTTAGGGGGCATAGAGTCAGTTGCATGGCATGCAAAGCTCTTTCTTCCAGAACTTCAACACTGCTTCTCATCCCTGGCCATCCTCTGCCTCACCCTGTCTAATGATAGGACCAGCCCTGACTCCATCCTATCATCAACACTAAATATCAGCCTCGGGACACATGGAAGTCATAATGCTGTATTATTTAATTCACATTTGCCAGGACTGTTTTCCCACACCAAGAAAGTAGGGAATGATGTCTAGCATGTGTGGAGTGCCTTTCCAGTACCACAGATTCCCAATTTAAATGTGATGTTGCACACCTGCCAATAGTTCTGATTTCTCCAGGGCATCACTGATTGACAGAAGTTGTCCCGGCTTCTTATGTCAATCTGTGATGGTCTGCTGTCTCCTCTGCCACTTCTGCAAGGCATCTGCTGAGGCCCAGAGGCCTGCTGTGGCTGCTGATGTGCTTCAGGAAGCCGAGCTGTACTTCCAGAAGTGCACTTCCAGTGTGGTTCTGGCTTCCGGAAGTACATCCGTGACCTCGGTGGGACTCAGCAGAGACCTTGCAAATATGGAGGGCTTCTTGGAGGCAGAGGTGGTGAGAAACCCCAGCAGCAAGTGGTAGTGGCAGCTGAAGTGGCCTGATCGGGGGGGGGGAGCAGTGAGGTCCTGTGCCAGGGGAACGGTGGCAGGCCTGAGCGGGGTAGCGGTGGCCTGGTGGGGTGTGTGCCCCAGATTTCAGTTAGAAGAAGTTGGAGGGTATGACGTTGCTGTGCAAACATATACATACAGACCTTACTCGTGTAGATGTTCTAAGCATCCTATGAAAGAGGCATCATATGAAAGAGCTCCTATGTATACATATCATTAGCATACCAGTTATGGACATGGGGAATCCATACACCATGGTGTGCTAATACTGCCTCTATATGGATTGGCAGTAGGGATAAGCAGCTTTCTCTGAGTTGTCTTCAAAAGACACCCATTCCTAGTCAGCAATCCAATGGAAACTAAGATCATTGGATGAAGGCTGGCATACACATTTAATAAATAAAAACAAAATGAAACGGCCGGATCCTATTCAGTGTCGCATTTGACAGCTTCAGCACAAATTCTTATTCAAATAAGCTATGGTTCTTGCTGGCTACCACCCAGTTTGTAGATCAAGCAGCCAGCATGGACAACATGACAGAGCCATAACCAAGCAAATTTAGCTATGTAACAATCTAGTACAATGCAGTGGTTTAAAGGTTGCACTAGGACTTGGAAGACTTTAGGTTTAAACCCCTACTCAGCCATGGAGTGACGGAAATCCAGCCGTCATGAGATGGTGATTAGCATAGAAAAATGACACAGAAAGCCAGCTATATTTTCATGATGGTAAGGGCAGCTCCTTTCTTTGCCCTTTCCCGATTTATTCTCCTTTGTTCTCCCCAGCCGCATGGCCGTTTCCCAATGTCTCTCGTTACCTCATCCGGCCAAGACTTTTATTACACACATCACCATATAGGGTCATCACTGCCCAGAGGAAACACAACTCCATTTAAGGTCAATACATTCCAATACATTGTAAAGCTTGGAGTGCTGGTCACGCGGTCAGGGGGCACCCTGCAATATTACAAGCCTCTGCTATGGCTTTATGACTCCCACAATGGAGCTCACCAACCAATCTAGGCTACCTCAAATGATTGTTGAGGAAATGAAAGAAAGAGGGAGAACTGGGAATATTATTCTTGAACTCTTTAGAGCACAGTCACGATAAAATATGCAATAAATCCATAGGGAGGTAACTGTTCGGTCAAATGGAAATGATCGTGACTTACATCACTAAAGTGTGGGTGAGCACAATTAATTTTATTAGCATTTTGCAGATCAAGAATGCAATGTAAATGATAAATTGTCTGCAAGAGGATTATTGAAAGCTGGCCTAAACTATTATGCCTATTTTCTATGACAGCTTCCTAGATTGTGTTGAATGATCAAAACGCATAACAACAGACGAACAAACTGCTGTCGCTTGCTGCACAGAGCTGTGTATAGCTGACCCAGATGAAGAAAACTTCAATGAAGCTGCCATTTTCATTCCTAAATCTGTCACAAAGTCAGATATTCACCATTGAGACCAACCGCACTGAAGTCTGATCAGCTGCTCCTGTCAGTAAAGATCTGACTGCTTGTGGCAATTTTGCTGCATAAACAATAGGCAGATATTTATTTTTTGCTCAGGACACTTTAAATTCTACCTCTTCTGGCTTTTAAAATATCAGTGGCTCTGGTTAGCTCTGCCAGTTGTTACCAAATGGAAAATTTAAGGTTTGTCATTGCTATAAAAAAGAAAAACTGATTGATGAGGAAACCGTACCTTTCATTTTAACACAGCTTGAGTATGTTCCACATACCAAATCCATTTCCTCAGGGGCTTGCAGGTATACAGGAAAACATGAGCCATGAGCTCTCTGAAGGAGCCTCAGTAGTAATTGCAACAAGAGTGGCATCAAGGAAAAAGAATGTATTCTGCACACTAGAAAGTCAGTCGCTTGGGGGAACTCTGCTAAATTTTGAGAAGACAGAGAGACGACAATATGGAGGGAAATCAGTTTGCAATATGGGAATCTCTTATGGATGCCCTGCAACTTGGCACTGAACAACCCTCTTAATATGCAGTCTAGAATCTAATTTGGAGCCTCTTTGCTGATAGAATCACAGAATTGGAGCGTTGGAAGGGACCACACAGATCATCTTTTGCCCAGCATGGGGCTTGAACCCACAACTGTGAGATTAAGAGCTATTCCTCAGGCCCGGCGGAAGGAATCCATCAGCAGAATGGACAAGGAGAAGATTTGGTGTGAGTTTTCACTATATATTTTTTCCCCAATAATTTTTTTATTAGATTTTCCACAATGATAACACAAACCACAAAGCAAAATAATACACACAAAAAAAAACAGAAAAAGAAAAAGAAGAAAGAAAGAAAAGGGAACAATAAACAGATAAACAATACCAACAAACTTAATTATTCACAAATCCAACCTTTTAAACATCTTGGTTGACTTCCTCAAATCCCTCCCTTCTGAGTTTCCTTGTAATTAAAAATAACAGCTTTCCAATATCATTATTAAACTAAAACAATTTCCAATTATAGTCCATCTTATTCACTTTTCTTAACATTCTAAATCCCATTTATTTAATTATAAAGGTAAAGGTACCCCTGCCCGTATGGGCCAGTCTTGACAGACTCTAGGGTTGTGTGCCCATCTCACTCAAGAGGCCGGGGGCCAGCGCTGTCCGGAGACACTTCCGGGTCACGTGGCCAGCGTGACATCGCTGCTCTGGCGAGCCAGAGCCACACACGGAAACGCTGTTTACCTTCCCGCCAGTAAGTGGTCCCTATTTATCTACTTGCACCCGGGAGTGCTTTCGAACTGCTAGGTTGGCAGGCGCTGGGACCGAGCAACGGGAGCGCACCCCGCCGCGGGGATTCGAACCGCCGACCTTTCGATCGGAAAGCCCTAGGCACTGAGGCTTTTACCCACAGCGCCACCCGTGTCCCTTTATTTAATTATAACTTAGTTTAATCCTAGGCCTATTTGTTTCTTTCAAGTAATTTCTAATTTTTTATATTACAATATTTATTCAAATAGTCCTTAAATTTCCTCCAGTCCTCTTGAAACTCCTCTTCTTTCTGGTCGTGGATTCTTCTAGTCAGGTCAGCTAGCTCCGAAAAGTCCATCATCTTGAGTTTTCACTATATGTTTGCTATAAGTTTTCATTTTTCCTAAATCATGATTAGAAGTGATATTAGGGAGCTTGCATTGGTCAGCTTCTCAGCAATAAGAAATATAATGTAACAAGGCAGCTAACACATTGTTGTTTTTTTTAAAAAAAAACATAAAAAATACTTAACTAGTATTTCATAGCCAGATCAAATATCAATGAGTATAGTTGAAAGGCTAATGTTTAAAAATACTTTTGTTAAAAAACCAGAAGCCTTTTTATTGGTTATAGTGGGGGAAGAGATACCAAGAGAAGATAAAAGACTGTTTATGTATGCAACACCTGCGGCAAGAATTCTCCTAGCCCCAAAGTGGAAACAACAAGAAGTCCCAACAAAAGAAGAGTGGCTGATGAAAATGATGGACTTTGCAGAACTGGCAAAGCTGCCTGGAAGAATCCAAAACCAGCATGATCAAGTATTTTACAAGGACTGGAGTAAATTTATACAATATTTGAAAGATTACTGTATGCAATTAACATCACTAGCAGGGTTGTCTGAAGACTTGTAATGATGAACTTTCTCCCTGTTTATTTTAATTTAAATCTCAATATATTATGTAGTGAGTGATCTAGAATTGGAAAAAGCACAAAATGCAACAAGATAAAGGTTAATTTTGAAAGCCATGAGATGGGAAGTCGGGAAGTCGATGGGCTCTATAGAGCCAGAGATGTGAAGAGGACTGTATCGACGCAAACATATATTATTAAATGGAAAACTAATAAAAAATTATTTAAAAGACAGGCTAAGTTCCTAGTGTTTACATCCATCTGAGCACACTCAGGGTATGTTGACTTTGCCACCTTAGAGAGCAGTGAAATTCTCCCTACCTGGTGAGTTTCCCAGCTCTTTCCCCATTAACTGTTCACATCAGCACAGCTTTGTTAATGTCAGATTCTTTTGCCATTTAACAGGAGGGGTGAGCCTTTACCTTATACAAAGGTGTTCAGCCCTTGGCTAGAGACAAAATAGCAACAGCTTAAGGACTCCGGTCAGTGTGAAGCTGGTTTGAGAAACAGCACATCATATAGAAGCCTCTTATTACAAAGTACGGGATACATATGCGTTTTCCATTATGTTCTGTGAATGTGCATTAGAAACCTAGTACATTCCAGACGATGCCTTGGAAACTGGCTCTTCACCTGCCAACTTTGGCCCCATCATAGTTGCAAAACTGGCCCCTTCCTTGCACCGAGGAAAACTGGACAACCAAGAGAGGATTCTAATAGCAAACAGGTCACGTGATAGTTGTGCTCCATTTGCCAGACTAAGGATGCTGCTGGAGATGTTGATTTACAGATAAGGCTGTAAGCCAGTTTGGACCCAAGTACTTTGGTTCAACCACTTGGCCATGACAGTTTTATTATCACAGCTTTATAGAACAGTAAAGCTCTGCAAAGCTAAGGAATACTGCATTTATATTAGATTTATTGCATGTTATGAGGCAGAACGACATGTAATTCCAGAGGTACACTTTGGGGGAGGGATTGGATTCAGAGGCACAGCCGAGTTTGGAGAAGAAAATATTCTATGCAGCACACCAGCTCGCTTCAGCTAGGAAAGGCTTACACTCGCTTTTAATTTACATAAATCAGGGAATGCTCAAAAGAGAGAGTCAGATACAAAACTGTGTCGTCTTGCAAACAGACCTAGGCAAGTTATCCAAATTATGGCAGCAGAGAGCTGTGGACATTAAGTTTAAATAAAGACAAATCCTACGATTTGGTTTTCATTCCTTTTCATTACCCATTACTCCAGCAGAAACCTTCTAATGCCTCTCACTTGTAGAGGTTATCCCGGTGTTGAAACGACAACATTCTTCTGAGATGCTTGAGTTATCATACCCTTGTCATTATTATTGTTCGGAGGAAAGTAGGCAGCTGAATATGTAGAGGAAATCAGAGAAAGATCTTCACTGTTGCATTTTCAGGAACAATGGAATTGTCGAAATGACATGAAGAAACAATGTTAACCTGGTGATGAACACAATAGGATTGGACTAGAAACAATTGTATACACTTCTCAATTCACACGTTTTGTGTGCCCTCTCCCTGATTTCCATAGGTTGTACCCTGGACTCCTCTTATTTTGCTAGACCTATCACATTGATGGTACATTCCTTTCTTGATTGGTTGGAGTCACATTTGCCTGATTTCTTTTTATCTGAGTCAGAAAAGGTGTCTGAGGAATTCTCCAAAGATTTTCCAAGCATGAGTGGAATATTGGAAGAGGAGAGTCCTGCACAAGAAGTGACCTGAGGGCTTCAGGGGGACATTGCCTTCCCTCCACTTCCATCCATGGAAAGGAGGTACCCATGAAAAAATTAGGCAACCTAAAATTACCATTAAAAATAGTCATATCACTACATGACCAAAACCCAGGTGTCATGATTTTTCTATAGCTATAGGAGATGACACCCATACAGTAAGATTCAGGGTGAAACGTAGGCAGCTGTACGTTCTTACCTTTCCAAGACTTGCAGTCCAGTCTCATGGATGTTTATTCAGAATGGCTACAAACCATGATGGCTATGTTCTACCTCCACTGTCAGGGGCAGTATGCCTCTGAATGGCAGTTTCTGGATATCACAGGTGATGATATTGCTGGTGCACTTGGGTTCTACTTGCAAGCTTTGCATAGGCATCTATGATAGAAGAGGATATTGGGCCAGATGGGCCTTTGACTTGATCCAGAAGGGCTTTTCTTGTGTCCTTACATCCTGTTACCCAACTTCGCCATTGCATTTCCCTGTCACCTGTCTTGTGCTTTTAAAAGCAAGTTTGTTGCACAACAGTACCAAATACACTTGTGCTTTAATTGTGTAGCCTAGGTTGGCCAGCATATGGCCAAATCATATTTGCAAAATAATGAGAGTCTGAAAGCAACCTCTGTCCTCCAAAGTCATCTCTCTCTCTCTCTCTCTCTCTCTCTCTCTCTCTCTCTCTCTCGCTCTCTCGCTCTCTCGCTCTCTCTCTCGCTCTCTCACTCTCTCTCTTTCACACACACACACACACACACCCCTTCATCAGCCTTCTTCCCTGAGCTGGCAAAAAGAGGTGTATCACCTTCCCGAACCTTTTGATGGTCTTCCCTTTCCAAGCATTCTGGCCAGAAGTCTGATTTTTTTCACAGATAATTCCTCACATTATATGAGTCTTGACTAGTTGGCATCTTTCACAAAGATTTCTTGACAGCATGCAAATGTCAACAAACATTTTAAGGAAAGAAACTGTACAGCCCTTAGGATTGATTCATCTGTTTATGTATGGTATATCAGTTGGCTATTGGATAACTGATGACAGACAGCTTAACTTGTGAACTTAATCCATTACAAACATTGCATTTGATATTTTAAAAGGCAACATGAAAATAGTTTGAGACATTTTATTATGATGACCCATTCATGCGTGCAAGCAATTGTTTGTTGCCATCTAGTGATCAGTTTGCATGTGTGAACCAGCCTTGATCGTGAAGATAATCTGAAGTAAAGTAAGAAATATTCTATAATTGTACATATTGACCCAAGTTTTTGATTTTATGGCCACTTCTAGGACTGTGTACACACCGTACATTGAAAGCACTTTACGTTCCCTTTTTTAAAAATCCTGGGAACTGTAGTTTACCACTCACATAGTTACAATTCCCAATCCCCTTGAATTACAGTTCCCAAGATTCTTTGGGGAAAATAATGTGTTTTTGATGTGTGGTGCGTATTCCAGCCCTAGAAATTTGTGGGTGTTTGAAACTGTTGGCATATAATTATTGGATTGCAAACAGAGCTGAAGTTACACATTTTTCAAGCCTGAACCATAGGTCACAGTCAGAGGCAAATCAGAAATTTTGACAGGGACATGTAGGTGCACACCAGAGCCAAGAAGACCTTGCTGCTCAGGCAAAGTCCTAGCTGAAACAGGAAGTCCTTTGTAGAACTTCCTGTTTAGGATGGCTCAATGACCAGCTTGGAGGAGGTCCAAACCAGAGACTATTTTACTGCTTGGATGCTCTGAGCTCCAGCTCTGAAAGCTAGGTGTGGGGCAGCTGTATATTGAATTGAAGGTTTTCTGTTCTAGCCCATAGCTCCTAATAACATCCAACATGGAGCTTGTTTGTACATGCAAGCTAGACACTTCCATGAGAGCCCTTACATGTATGCGATCGAGTGAGGATATTGTTGCTGGCTGCCATGAGCTGTACAAAGAGGAAATTGCATGGAGAAAACCAGCCACTGACTCAACCTTTTGCTTTCCAGATTTCAAACAAAAACAGATTCTTTTTATTATTCCTGTCATGCAACCTTCTAAAAATAGAGACTTAACACTCAATGAAAGCAGAAAATATCATTCAGTGTAATGATTCTGCTGGGCACCAACACAATAAATCCCCCAGTTAGTTACACTGCGAGTTTGCATAGCCAAGTGATGGCAGAAATCTACCAAACTTTTATTTGCCGAGTCCATTTTTAGTGTTATTACCCACTTTGCTTCTAGGTACTTTATAAAAGCAAACAGTAACTTCTGATGTAGTTAATGATGCACTCCCTGTTCAGTGTTGATAAAAGGAGAAAGAAAAAAATTGGAGTTGCTTATTTTGAAAAACGAAAAAACCCCCCCAAACCCTAAGAGTTCTTGGAAAGGCTTAACTCGAAGGTAGAGTGCATGCAGACAGTAGCAGTGTAGACAAAACTGTGCTCAAACAACCAATGCTTTGACTTGATGTATGGCAGCTTCCTAATCTCATTCCAGAATTGCAATACAATTGTATTATTAAACTACTGAAATCACAAGGCTGTAGAGCCTGTAAAATGTTTATCATATGCTTCTTAAGGGCATTCAGATCTCCCTAATTTTATACCATTAGAATTTTATTTATTCTTTATTCTTTATTTATTATTCATAATCTACTTGAAAGAGCAGGTCATAACATGCTTAAAATACAAATCTATCTCAGGAAGAAATCCCCCCAGTGATTCAGAGGTGATAAGGTGTTTTCAAACATAACATGAAATGCAATAGATTAAATGCACTCACAGCCCGACTGAGTTTAATCCAATAACTCTTATTTATTGCATTTTTATTTCACCTTTCCTCCTAGGAGTTCAAGGTGGCCTACATGCTTCTGTCTTCACTTTATCCTCATAATAACCCTGTGAGGTAGCAGAATGTGACTGAGTGCTGTGTGGTTGAGGAAGGACCAGTGAATTCTATTTAACATATAGGAACACCTGAAAATTTATGAAAAGGAAGCCTGTTAGGCCTCTTTAGGGAACAGATTCGTGTCCCATGATCTGATACATGCCTGCAGGACTGTGAGATGCAGAAATGGCTGTAGTGAGATACAGATGTTTCTTTAAAGGTGTTAGGCAAGATGCTAGGGGACATGACTCTTATACTGCATTTAATTATATGCAAAGGTCCCTTTATATCTCTAAAGCCATTCCGCTTTCCACTGCATTCCTGGGAGATTAGAACAGAGTTTCAAAGATTCTACCCCATCTTTCACAGCAATCAAAAGAAATTAGACTATATGAAGGTTAGATCAATCCATACACCATTATGGCTAATACTTCCTGAGTCATTGTCATGTCACTACTTCTAGGAAGACCATTGATCACAATTGAGAGCCTAATCCCTTCCTCGCTGAAATCAATAAGAAAGTCTGCCCTAAAGCCAATTTTATTGTACCTTAATCCTTCTAGCTGGTATGAAACCATTAAACATTCTGCCTGCTTCATCATTTTGCCCACGGATAATGGAAGTGTCTTTATATTTGTAGCCCATAGGGAATATCCAAGGGATTTGGAAAATCAGAAATTTAGCAAATGGGGTGAGCATTGTTTGAATAAGTTTATACTACAAAAGAACTACAATGTACAACATCCTCTCTCTCCAGCAGAGCAGATTCTAATGAGTGTTGGACTAATAAGGTGTACCTAAAGGAGTCCTACTGTGCAGCGTAATTAATTAACAATGGTGAGCTCACTTCCCTGCCTCCCCCGACAATTACAAAATGCCATTTTTGCAGTAATCTAGAATGGAGGTTTACAGGCATCCCTGTCTGATCACAATCCAGCATCCATTCATACTGAGGAGCTAAAGAAACTCAGATGTCCATTCCTCCAGATCACAACATCTCTGCACTACAGCTTGGAGCTCTAAAGGAGCTGTTGCTTTAGCAGTGAAGCAGCGCTGACTGAGAACTTACAGAGCAGGAGTAGGGGCAGCCAGTGGGGTACCCTTCAGATGTAGGAGACCCAATTCCCATCCTTCCCAACCAGAATGTCCAGTGGTCAATGATGATGGGGCTTGTCACCCACCACTTCTGGAGGTGCCACCTTTTCCAGACTCCAAGTCAGGCTCTAATCCAGGTAAGTTTTTACATATTGTTTTACACATTGTTTTCCCTAGGAGCTCCACGCTGTTGTAGCCCTGTCCCAAGCAACAGAGTGCAGAGCTGGGTGAAATGTGGGGCCAAACAGACAGGAGATAAGGGTCTCTGAGATACACTAGCCTCAAAGCCCAGTACACATACAAAGTCCAGTCTGTTCCAAGGGTTGGGCAACCAGCAATCCACATAGTCAGATGATCTAGGGGGTCAAAGAATCCACGATCACAAAGCCAAAGGTCCATATGGAGAGCAAAATGCACAAGGTAGGGCAATAAACCACATGAGTTGTTTCCAGCATCTGACCGCTGCCAAAAGCCCTGTTTAAGAAGGTTGAAGCCAGCTGGTTCTCATCAGTGCCTTCTCCTCTGTGTCCTTGAAGGCTGACCAGCTGCAGGTGGAGTCACTCCACATTCTCTCCCTTCAGGCTGCAGGGGAAGCTGACTCCTGGCCAACTAGCTGGGCAATTTGCCAGTGGCTGTGAAGTGCCTGCTTGTCTTCCCTGATCCAGCGGCTCTGGTGGCAATGGTGTGGATGGGACCATGAACCCAGGAGACCTCCTCGGGGTCACTGGCTGTGCAGAGCTCTTCTGGGAGAGCATTCTACTCTCCCAGCTTTTCCTACAACGACTGGGGAGTACGGAAGCATGACACCCAGTTAACTTGTATTGGCCACTTGTTCAGACACAATGCATTCACAAGGCTGGGATGCATGTGAAGGTCTTTTGTGAGACAATTGTAAAAAATAGTGTGATGCTGTCTTTGGGGTGTCTTTGTCAGCTTGAGTAATAGCTATGAATCCTCCCCAAGAGATGCAAGGTCTAAATGATAGACCACAAGACTTTCTCATATGAGATATCGGGTTCAAGACAGGGCTCAATCATGAGTGAGACAGAGTAACAGGCACACTTGGGGGTGTAATATCCGTAATCCTCTGCATGTTTTCTTGGATCTAAATTCCATTGAAGTAAAGTGTAATGGTTATATGGGGTTGCTCGTGCGTAAGTTGCCGCCACTCCTGGCGAGGTTGCCTGGTTAAACCTTTTCCTGGCTGGACAGCCCTTCACTTCGTGGCTGTTTCAGTCGCTTGCAGAATCCGTCAGTGGGCGATTCTTGAACTTCTTCCAGCAAAGAAGTTCTTTGACGCCAAGTCTACGCCTACTTTCCCTGTGCGGAAGTCTTCTGCGCAGGGTGGGTGTGGGCAGCGGAGGACCTGTACTCTCCCCGCTGGTCTCTGGTGAAGAGTCCTGGAGCCCCCTCTCCGATTCCCCCATCCGCCCCCCTTTATCCCTGGTGTTACGCTGATTTCCTTCCCCAGCCGATGAGTCCCCTCTCTCCCTGCTGGGCCCTTCTCTGGCATCGCTTTGGAGCCTTGCCTCCACTTCTGGCTCCGATGTCAGTTCCCTGACATAAAGGAATAAAGATGAATTGGGTTGTGCTCTTACATTATATTATAATGATTGCCAAAATGGCCTCTAAGCAGTTTGCAAGTACAGTCGTACCTTGGATCCCGAACGCCCTGGAACTCGGACATTTTGGCTCCCAAATTCCGCAAACCCGGAAATGATTGTTCCAGTTTGCAAACGTTCCTTTGGAATCTGAACATCCAATGGGGCTTCCACAGCTTCTGACTGGCTGCAGAAGCTTCCTGCAGCCAATCAGAAGCTGCAATTTGGATTTTGGACATTTTGGAAGTCAAACGGATTTCCGGAATGGATTCCATTCACCTTCCAAGGTACAACTGTATAAAATAAATCTAAAAATAGCCATACATAATTAAAATATGCAATGAAACAATTCCACCACAACATTAAAAACTCCCCTAATAAATTATGATTATGCTTTATGTGTTTCTGTCAAGATATGTGCCTAGATCTCTCAAGAGCTGCTGGAGCTAGTCAGAAGTAACATTAGAAGAACAAAAAAGCCTCTCAGTTTCATCTGTCTCTTCAAACTAGGCAGCCAGGAGCACAAAGAGACTAGTGAAAGTAATGAGGTAGGAATCAATCACTTTCTGTGATTTTTCCAAAGTAGAAAGTGAAATGATGCTTGGCTACTGCATCATTGGGCTAGGAAGGACCTCAGGACCACACTGTGACCATCATGAGTCACAGTAGGGTCTGAGTAGACAGTACCAGAATGGATGAAATAGGGGTTTTGACTCAGTGTGCAGCAGCTCCTTTTGGGATGAACTGCTTTTTACATGAGAATTCAAAGATGGCATAAGTCAAAGATTACATAGGTTCAAAGATTATATTGCTGCCAGTGTCTCCATTCCTGTATCCTTTCTATAACTTTGCCCCATAACAAAATCTTAAGATATAAGAAAGCCTATACACAAAAGAATGTGTAGTCAGATACTATCCTTGGGAAAGGTGAATGCCCTCAGGTGAAAGGATTACAGTCCTAGTGCTTTGTAACCCTATGTTCTGTCTTATTATTCATACTCCTGTGTGATCTCTCTTGATCTTTTGTTCCACCTTATCTGACATTGCCCCCTTGCAGAATGTTGCCATTCTCATCTATATTATTGTGTGCCCGCACACACACAAAATCCAGCACCCTCTTTCAGCTATGAAGGGAAAGTAAGCCTTTCAATAAGCTTATTGTCAGACAGAGGTTATAATGGGTGTTCTTAAAAATCAAATTAAATCCATAGCTAAAACTCATAGCTAAAAAAAGATATGTACACAAGAAGCAGCAGGTTTGTTGGCTTATTTATTTGCAATGATTTCTGCTCCTTTCCTCAACTCTGAAAGAGCTGCGAGAGTGGCAAACCATTAAACCCAGCAATTTGCAATCTCATTAAAACAATACATTTCTTTCATTGCATAAAACAGAACATTATGCAGTGTTAGTGACAGTGGCAAGATGGAACAATGTTGGAATGTCTGGAGTCTTCACTTACTGCTGAAAATAAGTAGCATTTGAAGAGTGCTTTCAAGTGTTCAAAGTGTTCCATATAGGTTATCCAGGTGCCATCCTTAAAACAACCCTATAAATAAGGTGTGCCAGTTTTATGCACCCATAATGCAGTTGTGGGAGGTGAGGCCAAGAAAGAGTGCCATGCCTAAAGCCACCTGAATTCACAGCAGAGGAAAGATGCAAGTTCCCTGATTCAAAGCCCAGTCCCTTCTTCGCTGTGCTACACAAGCCCTCTGATAACAGTGGGTCAGTGAGTCATTGCCAAGAAAACCCCTGAGTATTTTTTTAAAAAAAACACCACCTGTGGGGGTCCCATGTCTGGCAGATATAAGCCTCTCACCAAAGAACTTGCCAGCGAGGCAGGACCTCAGATGCAACACAGCCCAAACAAACCAAGGTCAAGCACAGAGAATCAGGCCAGGTCCAAACATGATCCAGGGGGAAGTCAGACAACAGTCCACCATCTATAGCACAGGGAAGTCAGAAACATACAATGCAGCAAGGAGCAGGAACTAACATCAGGAGCAAGAAGCCAGAGATATTGTTTCCATCAAGCAGGGAGGCTCAAGAGAGAGAGCTTATATACAGTGGTACCTCGGGTTACAAACTTAATTTGTTCCGGAGGTCCATTCTTAACCTGAAACTGTTCTTAACCTGAAGCACCACTTTAGCTAATGGGGCCTCCCGCTGCCACCTTGCTGCCACTGCCTGATTTCTGTTCTCATCCTGAAGCAAAGTTCTTAACCCGAGGTAATATTTCTGGGTTAGCAGAGTCTGTAACCTGAAGCGTATGTAAGCTGAAGCGTATGTAACCCAAGGTACCACTGTACTCTGGTCTCCTAGACCACTCCCTGACCAAGGCTGCTGATAGTGAAGGAGTTTTAGTTATCACTTTCTCATGAACAGTATGACAAGTCTGGGTCTGCAGAAGCATACTCTGTCATTATGTTTCAGCCTGCATCTGAATGTCTTGCTGCTACCTCCCCATCCTCTGACAGCTCCATAGTTTCTTCACCAAGCCTCAACTGAGAAGGACTTTCAAGGGGATGTTTGGCAGTGTTTTCAGGGGATCCTGCCTGTTCCTCAAGGTCCTTGGCCTGTATGAGGTATGCTTCATTCCCTGAGAACTCTGTGTTTGGTACAAAGACAAGGCTAGACATGACACCACCACCAAAAAGGCCCTTTATCAGGTCTCCATTGCCTTAGCCAAAATGGTGAGGGAAATCACAGAAGAGTCACAGAAGACAATCTCTTTGGTTCTGCTGGAAGGATATGATTTCCCACCATTGTGGTGCTGGGGGATTTCTTCAACAAACATGGGTGCTATGTTTGCTAAACCAGGGGTGGCTAACCTGTGGCTCTGCAGTTGTTGTTGGACTGCAACACACCCCTGACAAGTGATCACACTAGCTGAAGATGATGGGACTTAGAGTTCAGCAACTTCCATGTGGGGCCACAGGTTAGCCACCCCTGCTCAAAACTGTTCTGTGTACTTGGTGATAGTGTAACAGTTATCAAGTTACTATTTGATCCTGAATTGTTAGGCATATAATTAGAGTTTTGCAAGTAAACCTGAAAAACGATGAATTCTTAACATGGCTGTCAGGTGAGCAGCCGTTGGTTTTTCCCTTTTGAAAAATGTATTTTGAAAAGTAGATTCATGGCAGCGTGCAAAGCCAATGACCTTGTCATAAAATATTATGAGCATCCCAAATAATGGTAAATTCCATTTGAGTTCCATTATATCCTGAACAGACTCGACCCTGCTTGTCAGTTTGACGTATGTAATGACAGTGCAGTTGGCAATTAACAAAGAAGTTTCAACCCAGGCATGGCATTTGGGGCGATAGAAAACTGTGGTTCAGCAGAAGGCAAAAATCTTGCTCTGAATTAGTGGGGTCTAGTTGTGAAAAGTAGTTGAGGCCCCTTCCTATCTGAAAAATGTGTAATCAGAGATGCAATTTTGTTTTCTCTGTATTTTCAACAGGGATGGAGGGACCTTGATAATAAAGCTACAGTATATGGTTGAAAGGATTCAAAGGGGAGGTCCTCATCTCTATTTTTTTTAAAAGGATTCTTCTTTTGTGGAACTGGATCTAGCTGATGCCTATTTGAGTACTGTGTCCAGTTCTGGGCACCACAGTTCAAGAAGGACACTGACAAACTGGAACGTGTCCAGTGGAGGGCAACCAAAATGGTCAAAGGCCTGGAAACGATGCCTTATGAGGAACGGCTAAGGGAGCTGGGCATGTTTAGCCTGGAGAAGAGGAGGTTAAGGGGTGATATGATAGCCATGTTCAAATATATAAAAGGATGTCACATAGAGGAGGGGGAAAGGTTGTTTTCTGCTGCTCCAGAGAAGCAGACACGGAGCAATGGATCCAAACTACAAGAAAGAAGATTCCACCTAAACATTAGGAAGAACTTCCTGACAGTAAGAGCTGTTCGACAGTGGAATTTGCTGCCAAGGAGTGTGGTGGAGTCTCCTTCTTTGGAGGTCTTTAAGCAGAGGCTTGACAGCCATATGTCAGGAGTGCTCTGATGGTGTTTCCTGCTTGGCAGGGGGTTGGACTCGATGGCCCTTGTGGTCTCTTCCAACTCTATGATTCTATGATTCTATGAGTGTTATCCGAAGTCTGAACGTAGGGCAGGCCCACACCATACACTTAAATGCACATTAAATGCACATTAAGAGCACATAGCTTCCTTCAAAGAATCTTGGGAACTGCAGTTTGTTAAGAGGTGCTGGGAACTCTCACTTTGTGAAGGGAAAACTACAGTTCCCATGATTCCCAAGAGTCATGTACATTCAGATGTGCCACACCAGTTAGTCCATCTTTGAACTGACTCTCTCATTCAGGACTGACACATATCTTTTTCCTCCTTCCCTGCTGCTTTTGTCTATTGCTGGTTTGTAGTAGACACAGGTGACACTGTGGGTTAAACCACAGAGCCTAGGGCTTGCCGATCAGAAGGTCGGTGGTTCGAATCCCCACAACGGGGTGAGCTCCTGTTGCTCGGTCCCTGCTCCTGCCAACCTAGCAGTTTGAAAGCACGTCAAAGTGCAAGTAGATAAATAAGTACCACTCCAGCGGGAAGGTAAACGGCTTTTCCATGCACTGCTCTGGTTCACCAGAAGTGGCTTAGTCATGCTGGCCACATGACCCGGAAGCTGTCTGCGGACAAATGACGGCTTCCTTGGCCTGTAGAGCAAGATGAGCGCGCAACTCCGGAGTCGTCCGTGACTGGACCTAATGGTCAGGGGTCCCTTTACCTTTAATAGACTCACCCACCCAAACCCCTTCAAGCTGCGAGCAGCTCATGTCAGAACCAAGCAAAAGCAAGTAAGTTCAAGAGGATGGCATGAAGGGTATGTTCAGTGGAAGTTCAGTGAATATTTTGCCATGCATGTGATCAGAGTGCACACAGCATTTTAACTACAGGCTCATTGCATGACATGATGCAAGGAACTGTGATTTGTCCCTGGCTCCTTGCAAAATATTGTTATACGTTTTTGGGGGGAGTATCCCCTCCCCAAACCCAATAAATTAATGAATCTCAGAATCTCACAAATATTTGGGATATGAATGCGAAAGACAGGCTGCAGAATTCAAGGAATTCCAGAGCTGGCTGGTGCAAACCAGCCTGCCCAGGCTAGTTGAGAACAAAAACATTAACAGACAAAGGTGTTGTTCTGCACCCCTTCCATTGCAGACCTCAATCTTCCCCACAGAAACACAACCCCAGGGAGGAGGCTATAACCCCTGGAATCTCGCACAGCCACTTGACAGAGATTGGGGTGGCATGTAACAAAATATACACTTTGCCATGTTGCAAAGTAGGTACAGAAATAGCTTATTCAATAAATTTGGGGGTTTCTATTTACAAAAGTGCAATACTTTTATACTTATTTTATAAAGCTACATAATACACTTGTCTGAGAAATAATTCCCGATTATGAGTGTATTTGTAAATGATTGTTTCTCACCTTGAGTCACACCCTAAAATTGTATTACACATAAAACGAATGCTTCTGCTTCCATCAGGACTGCATTTGATTTACAATCTTACATAAAACTGGAAACTCGTTTTACTGGAAGTAAATGTCATTGTTTGAGCTTGCCAGAAAGCATAATTTGTAAATATGAATGTATTGTAAATGCATTTAAATTTGACTTTACATTCACAAAATAGAGCCCCTCAGTGGATGAACATAAAAGTTAAAAACATGAACTAATCCTTTATTGGAAGAGATTGCCAACATCTATCTGCACTAACCAATGTAAATCTGAAAATACCTCTTTGAGGCATATGTGGGCATGTCCTGCAGTGTTTTTTTTAAGCCACCATGGGTGTTCTGTATGTAGGCAAGAGTAGCTGCTTTGTTTGGAATGATCCTGCCTCTATAGGGAAAGGAGACGCCATCCCTGTAGATCCTTGACATTAGCGCACAGTAGGGTCTGAGGAAGCGCCAGTGTCCTTTCAGTCCAACTCTGAACAACTGCTGATCCGCTAACGTAAGCATAAGCTACCAACCCCACATGGCAGCCTACATATAATTCCCTGCCTGCCTGGGACAATAAAAACAAGCAAATTGTCAAACACCTGACAGGCCACCTTAAGTACGTAACTGGATTTCTGTGTTTGGCTTGATGAGTCACAGGCTGAATCAGACTTGCACATCTTATCTATGTATAGTTCTATTGTTCCTGGATCTCTTGAAGCATAAGTAACTGATAATAGACATAGATTGAAAACTGAGAAACACGTTGTTTTGTACAGTACTTTTGATTCTCCACACTAGCAGAGATGAGTTTCCCATTCTGGCATTTTCAGAAGTGTGCATTCTGGACCAGTTTTTACTTAGCTGTGAAGACATTAAACACTTATTCATTACGTACTTCTTACAGAAGACTTGCTATATTGCCCGTTGCATAGTTTCCCTTGCTTTTCAGTCTTGCAATTCCTCATTAAATTGATATAACCAGAGCTCCGCATTGTTGTCATATCAACACCTAGAGCTTTTGTCCAAACAAAATTCAAGGTCTTAGCCATTGCGTTTAGTTCGTGCCGTAAATCTTCAGCCTGATGCTCTTGGAAACTCCTTGTTTACTTGCACTTTTGGTCTCGCTCTTCATTATCTTGACACATTCTCTCTGCAGCTTATTATTATTATACTTGAGTCTGCATATTTTTATGCCAACAAACCGTGTGTGCAAACGCAGCAGCTTCAATTCCTTGACCTTCATTGATTATGTTAACTTGCGTTGCTCTTGGAAACCTTCCCAGTTTGCAAATTGGACAAGGTTAGCCAGCTGCTCATACCCTGTTCCTGTATCTTGCTATTTACATAGCGCTGGCCACTGAAGATGCTCAGCTATTTGCTTGTGACATAGAACACAAATCTCCGGTTGACGGAGGCAGAGTAGGCTGGGCCATTGCAGCAGCTCCAAACCACTTCAGTGTAAAAAAAAGAGAGACCAGATATAATGAAAGCTCTACTTGTAATACAAACCAACAGTGGCTGCTGGTGCCACTCCACTAGGCTTTCTTCCACGTGGCAAGCCGCCAGCCAATCTGTAAAAAAGAAAAACAGAAATGTGGGCTAGGAACACACAAGACCGTCATTTTCATTCTCTCTCTCTGTTTCTCGTTTGTCCAGTCTTCAGTTCACCACATTTCTACATCAGTTTGCAATATTTACCTAATTGAAATAAAAATGCCCATGAAAACAAACAAGCATTTTAGTGTGCATTTCTCTTTATACACTCATTTTATGTGCTATTTTGCCTAGGGTGGCCATATTTGAAACAGTGAAAATCTGGACAGAAAAGTGTTGTTGGGGGTGGAGGAGCAAAGTTGTTGAGCTTTTTCTAGTTCTGCCCAAATTTCTGAGCTGTTTTTATGTAAAATCAGCAAAAACTGCACTGCCGACATGGGCTGCCATACGTCCAGATTTTCCCGGACATTTTTGCCAATTTCCGCCTGGATGCTGCTGCCGACACCAGTATTCCAGATATGTCCAGGAAATCCCAGGTGTATGGCAACCTGAATTTTGCCTAATTTATACACATTTGAAAGAACCCCCCCCAATGCATTCTTGTGTGTTATTTTCACCATTATAGGCATTTTCCTGTGCACATTTTCTCCTAATATACACAGTTTTTGGCAGGAGAACTGCACTGTATAATCTGGAGAAGTATAATTTTAGAAGAATAGCTTCATTTTGAGACATGTATAGTTTGGCGAAGTACATATTATATATAGATTTGCATTTAAATGCAACCCGAAATGAATTTCGCCCCCAACCCTAACGTTAACATACTGTACGATCTAGATAAGCTTCCTTCTGCCTCTAACAGTAGAGGTAGAATATAGCCTTCACGTAACTAAAGCCGCTAGTTGCTAACTTGAGGCTCTCCCTTAGGGTTGCCATATGTCCAGGAAAACCTGAACATGTCCTCTTTTGGAGGGCCACCATGCCCATCTGGGCAGATTTTTACATTTTAAAGGAAATGTCTGGGGTTTTTTGCTTGGGCTCAAGGCTTAAGGCTGCATGCTGTGACCGCTGCCAGCCTGAGCCTGAGAAAGAGGTGGGCGGACAGGGCACCCCTTTCTCTGGCTTGGACTGGCAGTGGCTCAGGCTGTCCTCTTTTTTGCTCTTCAAGATATTGCAAACCTACGCTCCCTACACCTTTCAGTCTACAGATATGAGGCTGTTGTGGTATCTTCTATTTTCCCCAAGGGCCTTTGGTGCTCTTTCTCCTGCCTACTGTCATAAGCAGGAATCCAGATGTGCTACACAGCAGTGGGAGGAAGGGGGAGAAACCAATGGACAAAAAATTATGGCCACTTAAAAGAGTCTGTGAACAAAAAATGCCAATTTTCCGGCTGAAGGAGGATGAATTTGCAGTTTTATGAGAATTTACACCTCCCGATTCAATCACTTTGACATTCTGATTTAGTTTTTGATTATACATCTCTGACATACATTACTGAGGATTCTACATTGCTGACAGTTAATATCAGGACTTGTATTTAGAAGGACAGGATATTGATACCATGCTGTCAGGAGGGAGTAAGCTGACAAGGCAATGAAAAATACAGAGGGTGTTACCAGCTTTAAGGCTGCTACTTTCTCATGTGTGCCCCTTGTTGGATATAACTTTGTTTTCAGTCAGTTCTGTGGGGCTCTGCAGATCAGAACGATACACCTGCAAGCAGCTGACTATATATGACATTGGAATTTGTAAACCTTCTACTGGGTGCAGCCAAGCTAAAAAACCCAAGGTGGAAAAAAATGATGTTAATTCTTACATGCCAAATAAGCATCTTCAGTTTACAATGGAGGAATAATGCCCAATAGAAATGACTTGAAACAAACATACCTAAACCCTGAAAATATTAACATTTTGGAGTTTATGTTGTATAAGTAAGCATTCATCCAAAGAGTCACAATTTTATTCCAAATTAGTACAGTTCAGAAGTATGTGACTATAGCTGTTCTGATCTCTCCTCAGAAGGGAGAGGAAATATTGTATCCCCCCCAATTATTTTGTGCTTTCATCCTGTATTTTTATATTGTGAACTGCCCTGAGCAGAGGCGTCACCTTCTTTAGTTGATTGATGGGGCCCAATGCAATGTCCTGACATCAGTCGTGTGACATCATGAGGATTGGATGGGGTGGAGCCAATGCCCTCTGAGTATTGAGGAGGCCCAACCCCCTCAAAAAATACATGGTGGGGGACGACATTGTCTTGGCCTATAGGAGCAGGCGCTGAGGTCGCTGAGATCTTCAGACGAAGGGTGGTATATATATTTAATAAATAATAACAAAATAAAAACCCATGAGGCAAAGCAGCAAGAGTTTAAGCACCTCAGATAGCACCTCAAAATGCAAATCTTGCTCCAACAAAAGCAGGAGTTGACTAAGTCTTTATGAATCCCTCTGCTCAGATTGCTGCCACCGCCACCACCTCAGGTGGTTTCTCAAAGGCCCAGCTTCTCTGCCTTCTCACCTAGTGTGCTCCTTGCTCTGCTGGGCAGTTTTTGTGGAGAGGGAGCTGATAGGCTCCATGGATGCATTAGACTTGGGGGAAGACAGGACTCAAGTTCATTTACAGAGGTTCCTGACTTACAGCCTTGGGATCACTGCCAGGCCCCTGGTTTTGTTCCACAGCTGGCAGTACAGCAGGCCCAGACTTCACCAGCTCATCCTCCATCCCTGAGTATTTATCACCACTCTAGTCTGGGGCCATTATTATTACGGTAGTTCCATTTTAAAATAGCACATGGGCCAGTGGTGAAGAAGCTATGGCCTTCCAGTCATTGTTGAACTACAACTCCCATCAGCCTTGACCATGGGCTATGTTGGCCGGGGATTATGGGAGTTGGAGTCCCACCCCCACCTCATGTGCTTTTTTTAAACCATCAATAACAAGCAGTGAACCTGGGACCTTCTGCTTACAAAGCATGTATTCTGCTAGTGACCTTTGCCCCCTCCCAAAATATTATATTACTCATGTCATTCAGATGACAATTATTCCCACAGTTAGGCTAGATGCAAAAACATTGCACCAGCTCTTAGGCCACAACAATGTGGCACATTTCCTGGATCTCACCTCAAACCAAAGGATTTTGGGGCTAAAGGGAGCCATTTCTAGATGTTCCTTACTCTAACAGAATTCAGAAGGCTCTTGCATACTTGCAAGACTCTCACAACTAGGACTGAACTCCAAAATAGGTTCTATTTATAACACAAGCTCTCTTTGATTGGGAATCAGAGTTCCAGGCAATTAGCTAGCAGTGTTTTAAATTAGTTGAGATCAATGAGAGTGATGGATATTTTGCATATCTGAAAACTAAGCAACTATTTAGACACCTAAATTGGGTGATCTTGTGCATAGTTATCCTTGAGTTACTGCCACTTAAATCAACATGACTTAAGGGTTCCTAATTGAATGCAGGACTGTTGTTTGCAGGTGCAACCCAAAGAAAGTTAGGGATGCTTAATTCTCGTTGATTTCAGCGTGACTTGGAAGTTAGCTTAGGCTGGAATGCATTTCTAAGGTTTAAACAGAGGTAGCAATTGAAATCCAAGATCCACCGGGGTGAGCAAGTTAGGATCCAGTGGGTCTCCAGCTCAGCCAGTTGAGTTCTGGTTCAGCCAGGCTACACATCCATAAGTCCCCAACCTGAGCTCAGCTGGAGATATGCCATGTAACTCC
The DNA here is from genome assembly GCF_027172205.1 of Podarcis raffonei. Taxonomy (NCBI): domain Eukaryota; kingdom Metazoa; phylum Chordata; class Lepidosauria; order Squamata; family Lacertidae; genus Podarcis; species Podarcis raffonei. The sequence continues at coordinate 38,629,820 of NC_070612.1, forward strand.
TCCATCCTGGCTGAGTCTTACCCTGATGTAAGCCCTGAAAAATGGACATTCTGGGGGAATGGGGCCGGGCAGGCAGGACCATATACTGAACTCCATTCAGCTCAGTCATGTGTGACCTGACACCCACTGACCCAAAGGTGGTGTAATTCAGACCACATTTTTAATGGGGAGGAAATGGGCTCAGGTTCACCTCCGTATACAACTCTGAAAAAGGACTCAGGATCCAGCATAATTTACAGCCAATGTTCAGCTTATTTCACTTCCGCAGTGCAGCTCCTCATGTAGATGATGCAGGGAATTTGCACTCAGGAGACAGATCTCAGGGCACTCAGTGAAAGGCATTTTGCACCTAAGGAATACTCTCCACAAACACAAGGTCCACCATGAAGTCCAGGAAGGGAGAATCACACCTGCTACTGGAGGACTGGGAGATATGGTGAGCTCCTCAGCAAGTCCCCTGTGGCCAGGTAGGGCAAACCCAGGAACATTTTCTGGAGCACCTTGTTCCTGCAGACTTGGACCTGGGCTTGCATCAGGCAGAGCTCCTTAATGACTTCCCTGTCTAGTTGGAAGAACTGGTAGCATTCCAAGTCAGCCAGAGTAAGCTTTCAGAAGTGGGCAGGTATGTTGTGATGCCTCCACACCCTGTGCTGCGCTTGTAGCAACAGGTAGTCCCCATTCCAATGGTGATGCTAGCTGAGCTGGCTCTATGTGTTTTGATGGCTTTCACCCCTTTTCTCTCTGTGCCAGGTTGAGGTTGGTTCAGCCAGCATTTGCCCCTCCCAGTAGTTCCAGTGGGGTTTGGACCAGGCATACTTTTTTTAAAAAAGGTAAAGGACCCCGGACAATTAAGTCCAGTTGCAGACGACTCTGGGGTTGAGGTGCTCATCTCGCTTTACAGGCCGAGGGAGCCCGTGTTTGTCCGCAGTTTTTCCGGGTCATGTGGGCAGCACGACTAAGCTGCTTCTAGTGTAACAGAACACCAAACACCGAACTTCCTACAAAACCCTGGAAGTGGAAGTGTCTTCTGCAAATGCAGCTGGAACTTGGGGTCCAAGCAGCAAGAAAAAGACACATCACAGTTATTATAATAAAAAAATGTGAGTAAAACTTTGAGGAATCTTTATTTTGAAGAAAGAGAGGATAATAAAAATAAGATGTTTGGAAGAGCAATCATATGGAAGATTTAATCTTTAAAAGTTTATATTGCATCTTTTAAAATAAATCAAATACGCAGAGCTGTGGCAAAGAGAGACATTTGCAATTTAATGAAAAAAGATTACAAGGATAAATGGCTTCATGCAACTAAATGCTCTATTTCTTATCTAGCCAAGAAAATGCAAGCCAAATTTGTCATTGCTATTAAAAGCAAAACAATTCCTGACAAATTTATAATATGTGAAACATAGACATTCTGTATTAATTTTCCCAATGTTTGCATATAACAATATATGAGTAATCATCAATCTGCCACATTAGTATATGCATTTCAGTGTGCTCAGTCTCAGCAATGAGTCTCACTGAGTGTCTTGAGTCAGAGAATAAGATACTTCTAAACACATGCTTTTGAATTTGTGCATGCTTCCATTTTTGCTGGTGTATTTGAATTTGCTTCACCCCATGGCTGCAGAAGAGCACCATGCAAGGAATAGCCTCAGATGACACACCAAAGTTAGTCACATCTATGCATGGTTTTATTGAAACACATGGCAGTCAAAACGGCTGGGCTAGTCAAAGATGTTTAAGATTTAAGCATGCATAAGTAATACCGCACCCAAAGGAGCTCAAATAAGTTGGCATGAGACCTTGGTTTTGTTTGTGGTGGATATTTGGCAGTTCTGCTGAAAGAAAGACCACCTCTATTCAAACAGATCTTAAGGCTGATTTCCTTAAGAATGGATACGTTTGATCTTCTTGCAGTCCACGGAACTCTCAAGAGTCTCCTTCAGCACCATAATTCAAAAGCATCAATTCTTCGGCGATCAGCCTTCTTTATGGTCCAGCTCTCAACTAAAAAAGAATGTTTTCTGCAGGCACCAAAAAGAGTTCAGTTAAGTCTTGATATCAATAGGCAGGGAATTCCAAAGTGTAGGTCTTATGTGGCACCAACCCCACCTCCACTTGGCTTTTAAGGAGAGAGACAAATCCAGATAGGTTTTATCTATCTATTACATTTCTGTCCTGCCCTTTCCCCCAAAGGAGTCTAGGAAGGACACCTATACCTGTGTGACACCTACAGTACTTTTTCTTGTTGAGGAGTTTCAGGAATTCCTCAAGTTTTAAGACATGCCTAATCTGGGAATTATTGAGACCAGCATCTTCTAACACTGAATCAGGGGAATCCCAGACCAAGTATCCCTATTTTCCAATGACAGCCCCAAATTTACAGGAGCTGTCCCGGTTTTTGATTTGATGCTTGAATGTCCCGCTTTTCCTTAGGAAATCCCTATTTTCATTGGAGAAACATTAGAGGGCACAGAAATATGTGATACCCACCCCACCCACCCCCGGCCAAGGAGATAATTAACTATACAAAATGTAGAAGACATCTGGAGGCAGCCTGTATAGGGAAGTTTTTTTTTAAGGTTTAAGGTTTTATGTTTTTATTTTTATTAAGGATTTTCTTGTTTTACAGAAGCCTCGTATTTCTTCTTCTTCTTCCATGTAACATTTTTACAAATCCATTTCATTTGTTGAGGCATTAGGGGGAGAAGAAAAAAGAAAGAAAAAAGAAGGGGGGGTGGAGAGAGGGAAGATGGATGGGGGTGGGGTCGGGTGGCGGTGTTTCTATTATGTTTAATGTATGTAGAGTTTGGTGTCAGCGTTGCTTGTGTTGTGCACTTGTGTTCCTTTGGTGGTGAGAGAGGTTGGCTTTGGCCTAGGGTGTGGTTGTTTGTTTGTGATTGGCTGTGGTGATCTTTGTTTTCGTGTGTGAGTGAGGTGGGTGTGTGTTTTGGATCAGGTTAGCCATATTGATTTGTATGCTGTTGGTGGATTATTGTCATTGTCCTGTTGGGTTGTGTATGTGATAAAGGGGAGCCATACCGGGGTGAAGGCGTCTTCTTCTGTTTGTCCCCGTGTCAGTTTCAGTATATTAGTTAATTTTTCTAGTAGGGCTGTTTCCCATATTATATATGTTGGAAGCCACCTAGAGTGGCTAGGGCAACCCAGTCTAATGAGCGGGGTATAAAATCATCATCATCATCATCATCATCATCATCATCGGGTGAAAATAGGGATGTCCTATTCAGTAGTAGTAGTAGTAGTAGTAGTAGTAGTAATAATAATAATAATAATAATATAGGTCACCCCTACAGTCATACCTTCGAAGTCGGACAGAATCCATTCCGGAAGTCCATTCGACTTCCAAAACGTTTGGAAACTGAAGCGTGGCTTCTGACTGGCTTCAGGAAGCTCCTGCAGCCAATCGGAAGCCATGGAAGCCCCGTTCGGCTTTCAAAACTAGTTCGCAAACCGGAACAGTAATTTCCGGGTTTGTGGCGTTCGGGAGCCAATACGTTTGAGAACTAAGCTGTTCAAAAACCAAGGTACGACTGTATTTTCATTGGAGAAATGTTGGAGGGTATGGAATCTGTGGTCTCTGGTGAGTACTGGCTTACGGCAACAGTGTGGCCAGACCCCCAACATGTTCCCACACCGACCAGCATCCAGGTTAAAAAGGTAAAGGGGCCCCTGACCATTAAGTCCAGTCGTGGCCGACTCTGGGCCGGCGTACAGCTTCCGGGTCATGTGGCCAGCATGAGTAAGCCGCTTCTGGCGAACCAGAGCAGCGCACGGAAACGCCGTTTGCCTTCCCGCCAGAGCAGTACCTATTTATCTACTTGCACTTTGACGTGCTTTCGAACTGCTAGGTTGGCAGGAGCAGGGACCGAGCAACAGGAGCTCACCCCATCGTGGGGATTCGAACCGCTGACCATCCAGGTTAAGCATCCAGGTTAAGGCAGCCCTATTAGCCAGAACCTCCTGACTGCAATAAAGTGCAAAGATTACAATCGAATAGAGTGCCTTTGGCCCCATCTAGTATTATTAGACTCATTGTGGAGTTACAGAGAGCAGTAAATTCTATTTCCCTCCCTATACACTGACATACTTGGATGGCACGGCCCTGGGAAATGGCAGCCGGGTGTGATAGTTGGAGTGCCAGAGGGCCCTGCAAAATGCCACTAGAGATAACTGTTACAGCTGGCATGCTGTTAACGACAAGCATTTTCTGTTCCTGGTATGGCCACAATGCGCTGCATTGCTATCAAAGGCAAGTGAAATTGCTTCCTCTTAATGTTGCACCACCGAAAGCCAGAATGCTAAGCAATTATACCTGACACTTTCCCTTTTACTGCTCACCATTGCTGTGATCCTTATTTCCAGTTTCTCCAAAGAGTGGTCTAATTTGCCTTGTTTGGGGGTGTGGATCAATCCTTCTTTATGCTCTCCGCTTGTCTATAGATTGCTCGCATGTTGCATCTAAAGGAGGGCCTCGCCCAATGTGACCTGCGAAGTTTTGATGTTCTAGAACTGCCTGTTAAGATAATGATCGCCGAGCTCACAAGCGAATAATGGGATGAAATGACTATCGCAGATGGTTTGTATTTTTTATATTTAAAAACTCCCCAATTTTATTTATTTTCAACTGCAAATCCGGTTGACCAGAATACAGTGGTACCTCAGGTTACATATGCTTCAGGTTACATATGCTTCGGGTTACATACACTTCAGGTTACAGACTTTTCCTGGTGTTTCATCTGTTTTAACTTGTTGATTCATTTTAACTTTGGGCTGCTTGGCTCTCTTCTGTTTTGAAAATTGTACTATTGGTGTTCCGTGCTAGTGTCTGATTTTGACAACCTAGTCTAGGTACTGAGACAGTACTTGTTCCTTTCATCTCAGGTGAAGGTTTGCTAACTGTGGTCCTAAACCTAGAGAATGCTGAAGTAACACCTCAGCCCTTGTCTAGTATCTTGACCTTGCCATAGTTCCCAGTCAGTTCTGGAGCCCTCGGCTAACTGGTCTCCATCTTGCTTGAGCCAGCATTACCTTTTTGTGGCAGAAATCACCTTGAATCAGGACACTAATAGGGTGTCAGTCCATTTTTCTCCACAAGCATCTCACCCTGAGCCATCCATTCATAGTGGCAAGCCTGTTTCTTTGGAGGGGAAGTAGGCTATTTGAAACAATGTGCCATTTCAATGGAATACATTTGAGTTATAAGTCATCTGATGCCTTCTCTGCATCCCACCTCCAAGGGAATTTTGCAGGGTGTTCATGAGAATACAGGCTTTTCCTGTACAGTGGTACCTCGGGTTACATACGCTTCAGGTTACAGACTACGCTAATCAAGAAATACTACCTCGGGTTAAGAACTTTGCTTCAGGATGAGAACAGAAATCGTGCTCCGGCGACGTGGTAGCAGCGGGAGGCCCCGTTAGCTAAAGTGGTGCTTCAGGTTAAGAACAGTTTCAGGTTAAGTACGGACCTCCGGAACGAATTAAGTACCACTGTAACGGTAATTTTTCAACACCGGTGTGCCAGTTTAAGGACGTGAGCTGCCATTTATCAAAACATGTCTCGGGATGAAAAATGGGCAAGTGAATGCAGATGAAGAGCGGCTGATTTATGCCCCGTCAGATGGCTTGTGTTCTGCTATATCTCTAAGCACATCTTTCAAAGGAGTCATGCTTTATTTGTCAGGCTTTGATGAATAGAAAAATTCCACCAGATATGTGAATGAACAATAGCAGGGATGAATGTACGGCACCCTGTCTATTGATCGCCATGGTTTTCCATTGATCCCTCTATTGCGCAGTAATATCAAAATAAAGATCAATACTTTTGGGGGGGAGCTGTCATAAAGTATGGGGCTGCTGTGTAGTACAGCTGAATACACTGTGGAGTTTAATCTAGTTACTAGTGAAATATAGCATTGCATTTTCCAGTAAACCAAAACTATTCTAGAATAACATTTCCATGATCTGATCAGAAATAAACAAGTCAGTTCCCATGTTGCTTATTTTGACTGGTATCACATGGGAAATAAGAATGAGATTAGAAAGGTTTCTCATTAAGTTTCATATTGTTTCTTCCATGCCATAACAAAGTAAAACCAGTATGTCATAATGGCTAGAGCGTTGAACGACCTGGGAGAACAGGGTTTGATTCCCCATTCACCCATGAAGCTTGCTGGGTGACCTTAAGCTAGTCACAATTTCTTACCCTAACCTACCTCACAGTTGTGAGGAGGAAATGGGGAGGAGGAAAACCATGTGACCACCTTGAGCTCCTTGAAAGAAAAACTGGTATATAAATGTAATAAATAAATAAAATAAAATAAAATAAGATTTGGTTTTCTGCTGAACAGCAAACTGCATTGTTTTTACCAGATGCACTTCAGGTAATTTCTGCAGCTGAAAGGAAACTGCAACTGGTAACTTTCAGCACGGACACTGCTTGTTCCCTATATAATTAGAGCCACCTTCACATGGGACGTTGGAAAAATTGCATCCATGCAGAAAGTTGCCATTTGTTTCCACTGTCTGACTAAATCAAGAAAATCATTTTCTATCTTTCCCAGGTGGATGTAAAGCAAAGCGAACATGAATCACTCGATAAAAAACATTCATTCCTGTCCTGGAATCAAGAGAAGGCAGTTCTTGAAGCATCACTTCGCGCAAAATGAGGCTTCTCAAACTCCCCTTGAAAAGCAACTATCATTTTGTTTTCAAAACGCAGAGAATCGGCCATTGTGTTTCTCCCTCCCAAAAGGCCTTGGTGTAGCCTGAAATGGTGTCTCCATTTTCTGAGGCAATATGCTGGGAATCACAAGGGCACTATTCAAGTCCCACTCAGTAGCATAGTGGGGGAGGCACAGGGATGGTTGCAAAATTGTTAGGGGCGCAAAATTTCAACACCAGGTACTGCCTCAGTACAGCTGTGTGCTTTCGTAGCTGGGCTCATTGAAAACGGCTTCTCTATCTGAACCAGGAAGTGACCTCTCCAAACAACAGAGCAACCCATCTTTTCTTATCTCTGCGGTTCCGATCTCCTGGGTTACATGGATGCTGTTAGGCAGCTGAATACGCATGTGCACTCCATGAATTTCCCTCCTCCCCTCCACGCAGCCCTGGGCACTGGCAACCCACACAACACCACTGGTCCCATTTGCAGGTTTTCCATAGGAATCTTGTTGACTACGGTGAGAACAGGAGGACCATGTTCTGGAGGGGTGTTTGACCTGATCAATCGGGACTCCCTTACGTTCTTATGAAACCGGCAAAAACTGAACAGCATCCCAACAGAAAGTCTGCTTGTTGTTGTTGTTTAGTTGTTTAGTCGTGTCCGACTCTTCGTGACCCCATGGACCAGAGCACGCCAGGCACTCCTGTCTTCCACTGCCTCCCGCCGTTTGGTCAAACTCATGCTGATAGCTTTGAGAACACTATCCAACCATCTTGTCCCCTTCTCCTTGTGCCCTCCATCTTTCCCAACATCAGGGTCTTTTCCAGGGAGTCTTCTCTTCTCATGAGGTGGCCAAATTATTGGAGCCTCAGCTTCAGGATCTGTCCTTCCAGTGAGCACTCAGGGCTGATTTCCTTAAGAATGGATAGGTTTGATCTTCTTGCAGTCCATGGGACTCTCAAGAGTCTCCTCCAGCACCATAATTCAAAAGCATCACCATCCAAATACCATATAAAGACTGTGACTATGTGCAAACTCCTATCTAGGGCTTCAGTGTCAGCCAATTTTATCTTCAAACACACACACACACACACACACACAGAGAGAGAGAGTTTCCACCACCATCTCCAAATCCAAACAATATTTTGGGACTATACCATGGTGAGACCTGGATATACATACAATATCCTTCCTGAACTGAGTCACACAGCAATCTCCCTCAGATAGACTTCTGCTTCAGTCAGCTGCTTTGCTATTGGGCCAGGTCTGGGGCCTGGAAAGGCATTTTGTAGCTGTCAAGCACCAAGCAGCTATAATTCTAGGAGACAGCCTGGAGCCGGGATCCTTCTGACATCATTTCCACAGGTTGTGAACAACGGAGGAGTTAAGCCTTAATGCATTTCTAATTAGAACTTGGGAGAAAAGAATATGCTTCTTTAGGCAGCAGCTCAGCAAAGTCTAGGCCTAATGGCATGCAGATGAAAGTCATCAGGTTTTTTTATAGCACAATCCTATCTGTGTCGGCTCAGAGCTAACTCCCATTAAGTCCAATGGCACTCGCCTCCAGGTATGTGCTCATCCAAGAATGTTATATTGGTCTTTATTTGTATAGAAGATAGGGGGTTTTTTTTGGGGGGGGGAACTATCTGCAATTGTCAATGAAATGTAGTGTCAGTTTCAAACAATGGAATTCTTCTTTCTCATTCAAAAATAGATTGTGTCCGCTTTTTTGTCATAAAAAAAGAAGTGCCACAAGGAACCATATTTGTAGCAATTTTACTAATGATATTTTTATGGCCTACATAACCATGAAAATATGCATGTAGCCAAAGACACTTATTTTATAATAGCACTTAAATGCAGAAAATGTGACTAGTAACTGTTGGCAATTAGTGTGTTTCATAGAAGAATGGCTTAGACTAATATGCTGATTTAAAAAGAAAATAAATCCATAAACCTGTTTCATAGCTACGGAGTCTGAAGTGTGTGCCTCGCCATCTGGAGTCAGTACTTGTCAGCTGCCCGGAAATACATTTGCTAAGGCTTTAAAAATCAATTTGTAGGAATATAGCCATTTGCTCCATTGTCAAATATTTGCTCTTACCTATGTTTGATTATGGAGATTGTGATATGATCTCAGTCATCACATTTACAGTCATTAAACAGTAAATGTCAAACTCCTTTGAAAGTCTTCCCCCCGTACCTTTGATCTTTTGCACCATATGTTTTATGTATATTATGTATATGTATTATGACCTGTATACTGAAATTCCTGCACAGCCATTGTTCTGACGCAGTTATTATAACAGCATAAGGGGGTATTCCAAAAGGAGAAAGCTTAAATGTGTTCTGGACAATTGGCTCTGTTTTTCTCCTTATTAATGGGAACTGTAGCATTTCAACATGTGTTGTGGGATCACAAAGGAAAGGAAAAATTGGATGTGAAATGAGCGTGACCCTTGGAAGAATGACTGGGAGGCTGACAATATCAATCAGAGTGGTGATGACTACAAATCTATTGCATTTGTGGAGGACAGAGCTATTGATGGCGACTAGCCATGGTTCTACATCTACCTCTATGTTCTGCCTCTATAGCTGGAGGCAGGACAGCTCTGAATACCAGTTGTGGGAGATCACGAGTGAACACTCAAGTCTTGCTTTGGGGTTTGTCATAGGCATCTGGTTGGCCAGTGTGAGAACAGGATGAGTCCCTTAACTGATCCTGCAGGGCTCTTTTTACGTCCTTAAATACAGGCGGTGACCATTTTGGGTGGGGGTCTCGTTCCTGAAGCTAGGGTACCAAGCATTCTCTTCCACCATTTCAAACTGTTGTGCACAGCAACCTTTCTCTATTTCCTGTTGATGTCTCACTGATGAAAGTGCATTCGTGGGTGCTTCCCCCAAAAAATAATACACAAAGATGGTGCTGTGGATGCTATTTTAAAATGTACAGATTCTATTCATGATTCATTTCACTGGCACTCTTTGGGCATTCTGCACATGACTGTAGTCACATTGAGGCAGAAGGGGCCCCACTGTTGCAGTCCCCCAGCTTTGCTGCCCATAACCAATCATGGGGGGGGGCATTTTAAGGGTGGGGAGTCTGTTCTATGCATGCACACTCTCCTGTGATTGAGTTTTTAATCAGAAGAAAGCCCGTACATATAGACCCTATTTAGACCTATGACCCCAAAACATGAACCTCGGGGGTGGGCCCAAGGGGCCAGTGATAGACAGGGCAGGGCCAGGAGACACAGCCCCACTGGATTGCTCCACCCATTTGGGATCAAATGGAGAACAGCTTCACCATTTCCATACCTGGTTCAAATTTCTCAATCCTTGGCACACCCAGGTAGGACAAGGAAAGACTCCTTTGTCTGAAAACACGGGAGTGCTGCTGTAAGTCACATAATACTAAGCTAGATAAATCAACAGTCTGACATCTATAGAGAAGCTCCCTGTGTTCCTATTAGCTCACAAAGAAGGGGAAATGTGGACAATGAGCAACAGAAATTAACAGACGCAAAGAACATTCCGTGACAGAGACCTGCAAGTGGCAGTTTTCATTTGTGATTGTTTTTCTCATCTTTGCCTGTCTTTGACCATAATATAAAAGGACATTTTCAAGCAGCCATGAGAACAATGACTGACTGCCAGTCTCCACATATGCAATCAAGGACTCTGTGCTTCACACCAATGGCCTTCTGTAGCCAGTTTTGGGGTGGCATGCGGGACTATAAGGAGGTAGGAGTAGTGACCTCCCTGCACATAAATATGTGTTTTATCTCACACCATAGAATCTTAGGGTCATTGTTTCCATTAGATGCTTTCTTTGATGTGTATTCACATGTAGTTTCAAAGAAATGTTACAAGGGAAAGGAAGCACTGCCTTACAGCCAGGTAATGGAGCTACAAACCTGTAGGTGTGCTGTCTGTCGAATCTTGACTACTGACAAAGTGTCAACATGGTAACTCCAAAAGTATTCTTGTAAATATTTATACTGATGTTCTGACCACTTAAAAACCATGAAGCTTCTAGGTCAAATGAGTGTTTGGTTAAGAAAAGAGTACTTTCTTGTTAATTGATGCTCATGCAGCATAGATTCATGTCCAGTTATTGAGTCTACCTCTCTCCCAGTGTCTGCTTTTTAAATCAGCTGTTCATGTAAAATACACTGAAATCACTTGCCTTTGGTGGAGAGAATACTATTAATATATATTACTTGGAAACCTTTCAAGTAAATAGTGATATCTAACTATTTATTGCCTCATTGAGTCTGGGTAACCATACCCTCCCCATCATTAGTGCAGATGGAAGTTAGACATTGGCACTGATGGGTAAAGATAAATTCTTGCTAGATAGGGAAGCTTAAGTAACTGCTGTTTTTGAAAAGAAGCCCTGATAAATGCATGCATGAGAGGAAAATGAAGGTGGCATGCAGGGTAATAGAATTAATTTTTAAACATGTTTTCTCCGCCCCCTCAATATACATAGCATTGGTCATGTGATACCAGACTAATAGATTGCTTTTTGCCCACTGTTTATAATAGCTACTCTGAGCCTTGAATATCCTAAAGTTCTAAATGAATATTTGATCCTCTCTCAAGTACAATAAAACCATCAACTAAGACAAAAACCGAAGAATAGGGGCAAAGAAAACATGAAAATGAAATGGGGAGGCCACCCAGAGACCTGCCAGCTAAAACATTTTGTCCAAAGCATAATGAATTGAGAGTTCTTTGATTATTGCTCAATAATGATGGGCACAAAAAGGTGCATTCATATTTATCTCTGCATGGAATCAACCTATTTAGTGCCCCATTTGAGTTGGTATAGGGAACCACTTTGGTCCAGGCGTCTGGATTCAAAATTGTTTATCCCTGCCTCCCCACCAGCCAATCACGTGATACCATATGACACCAGGTGGATCCCCTGCTAGAAAGCAGTAGGGCTTGTATTTGGCCCTGTATTTAAATAGTGATGAATGCAAGCCCTATTGCAAATGAACTCGCAAACCATGTGCTCTCAATTGTTATTTGGAAGCAGTGTTTGACTCTAGCACTGTTTAGGCACCAAATGCAAATCCTGCTCAGAATGGTTACATTCTGGAGCTCCCAAGTGAAGGTGACCCATGACTAATTCAAGACCAACTTTTGGCACGGACTGGATCCCCTCTGGAGACCAGACATGGCTTTCAGCCTCAGATAAGGTGATATGAATAAGCAGAATCTCCTGTTTTCTGTCTCTTATTTCCTGGGCCTCATCAGTCCTAAGCACCACTAGTACATATGTGGGGCAATGGCAGCAACACAACACTTTTGTCTAATTACTTGTTTTCTGAAACTTTTGAGTGTGCTTTCTCTTTGATTGTTTTGCAATTTTAACACCTTCACTTCACCCTCCTTTGTTCCTATTTTATGAGGACAATATAATTCCCATTTCACTTCTGAATGCCGTTCATTATTGTACATCATGAACAACATGCTGCCTTGCGTCTTTCAGATAAATAACGCCAGTGTGAAAATTTCCTTATCCATCCTTATTGTGTCATTGACCTTCTCTGAAAGGTGGTTTGCACTGAATTCATGGCAGTATAAATCAGATAGGGGATAGCACTGTGTGGCAACTTGGCACAATGCCAGGAATCAGGAACTTAAATAAATGTAAGTGATGCATTCTGGCAATTTGAAGCTGCCAGGATTTTGTATCTTTCCTAATACAATAAGCCAGTGTGTAATAAAGCACACAATATTAACTTTTGTTGATGTATATGATGATCAGACAGCCTTTTAAGGAATATATTATATTCCTAATTCTGCAGAATTAGATACGCACATGATGAAATATTGGCCGTGGACTAGCACTATAAAATACTGGCTGTGTTGCCATTTTTGTTTCCAACCTTCAAGTCTGCTTTCCCATTTACTTAAGGATGGCTTCAACTCATACACAGCAAAATTAGATCTATTGTTATTGACTTGGAATTATTGTATAATTCTAGCGATCAATATATTTATCACAATATCCAAATTAGATTAAGGGATATTGAGAAACAAAACATTGAGTCAGCTGTAAATAAAATATGCTCTCCCAAGTTCTGTGATCTAAATACAACCGATAACAGAATCACTTATATCTCAAAGTTAATAATTCCAGCCCAACACAGGCAAGAGTGAGCCGTGGGTCATGTGACTCACCCAGGAGTGCATTCTGGAAGATGCACGTCCCAGTTTCAGGCTTGAAAAAGTCAGACGGTATGGTAATACTAGAGCCCAGGCCCATCCAGTGAAGCTGAAAGACTTGAAACAGACAAAAGGAAGCACTTCTTAACACAGCGCATAGTTAAAACTATGAAAGTTGCTCCCACAGGATGTAGCAAAGACCACCAACTGGGTGGCTTTAAAAGAGGTTTAGACCAATGGAGGATAAGTCACTGTGAGAACAGGATGCTAGACACTTCTTATCCTCTAAATGTGCAATGGTATACGTGATGTTATTAAGTCTGTTATAACTTGGGGTTTCTGCATGTCCCCCAAGCAATCTCATGTCAATGACAATCTATCTAAATAGCTCTCCCATTTATCTGACCTTCTGGTTATTCAAATGTTTTAGACGCCCTCCAGGCAATTGGATAAATTATGTTTGTACTCTAAAGTGTACACCTATTCATTGTCTTTTTGGTCCTTTTGAGCAAAAATAGTAGGCTTGGGAGCCTGAACTTAGCAACATTCACTTGCGACTCACATATATTATTTCGTTCTTCCTCTTACTTCCAAGCGCTAATATTATATCATAATCATAATTCTGCACTCACTGCTGCAGGCTTATCACAAAATCCATATTAATCACATTTCACTGTAAGCCCTCCCAGCAGTTTCATCTTGAGATCAAACCATGAGTACTCCCATTACTATTATTATTTATCCATTTCTATAGTTTTCAGTACAGCTTGATTCACAGTTCTTGCCTGCACAACAACTGTGTGTGAGAGAGCACGACTTGGCTAAAGCAATACAGGGTGTGTCACTGTTGAACAACCATTTGAACCTAGGCTTCCCAAATCCACCAACACAATGCAGTTCAATGATCAGTGACCATTGATCCTCACTTCTAAATATCTAACAGCTATTCAACCAACCTTTACTTAAACTACACCAACTGAAATTAATGGGCCTAACTTAGCCATGTTCACTAATGTCAGTGGATATGCTCCGAGTAAAAGTTAGTTGAATGCCACCCCAAATCTTATTTATTCCAGTTTTGTTAAAGAAAGGTACACCATGTAGTGTTTGTGCGTTATAAGCTTCTTAGTTTCCTTTTTAATATTAAACAATAACTGAAGTTGGTCTCTTCCAACTCTATAATTTGATGAATCTATGCAGTGGTTGTTACACTCTTCAACCATCGCCCATTAACCACTAGGTGTTTTTGGTTTTGGTTTTTACAGAATCTCCAGATTCAAAGACCATTTGCTGGCAACTGGAAGCAGGAGAGGGCTGTTCTCTTCATATTCACTTATGGGCTTCCCAGGAACATTTTCTTGGCCACTGTGGAAAAGAGAAAGCTATCAGTGGTCTTCTTCCAATTATAAGCTTCAGATTAGGTGTATAAAGTATGGTTTTTATACTTTAAAAATGGTGAACCTAAAAGAGTTCTGTGAGTTGGGGGTTAAGTACTACCTAGGAAATGGAGACAACCATAAACACACTTTCTTGGAAAGGAGTTTATTTGAACTCAGTGCTTGTGTTATAATTAGGCATGCATAGGATTTGGCTGCACAGCTGAAGCTAAAAGGGAAGGGGAAAATGGAGAACACATCCACTATTGGCAATGGAATGGCTATGGGATGGGGCAACATGATGGCTTCCTTGTGAGTTTCCAAGTGCATGCGGCTGGCCATTCTTGGAAGCAAGGCAGTTAGCTTCATCCAGTGGAAGCCACTATGCTTTGTGGCTCAAGTCTGAGAGGCAAGGACAGACCTTTCCATTTTGATGCCTCATGGTCTAAAATAGCTCAGAGTAAAGTTTTGGTTCAGCTGATAAAAAAAGAACTGAGAAACACATTATTTTCAGAGTTCTTAAGTGCCCTTCTTCTCCAGGATCCTGCTAATATACAGATAAAAATCTTCCTGCCCAGGCAGACAAATGTAACCTACAACTAATGAACTGTCATGTAAATTCTCACCATTCACCTACAATAACTATTTTGGGAACTGGGGGAAAATCTTTTTCTCCACAGTAACCGTCAAGTAAATTCTTAATTTTAATACATTATTTAGCAGCTTCAGTGCAGTTTACTGAAATTCAAGATCTGTCTCCCTTTTGTCATGTAAAACATTTGAAATGGACCACAGCTTCCATTGTAAGTGAAGGAGAGTGGCAGACATAGAGTGCCAGACAGCCTTTTTAATAAACACTAAATTCCAGTGACTGCTGAAAGCCTCCATTTCTGTATATTCCATTCTGTTCTCTTTAATTTCAAAAGTAAATCAGTTTCTAACAACAAAAAGAGAGAGCAAAATCTTGATCTGAGGCCCCATCTGCACTATGCATTTAAAGCAGTATCACACCACTTCAAACAGTCATGACTTCCCCCAAAATACAGTTTGATGTTAAGGGTGCTGAAAATTGCTAAGAGATCCCCATTCACTGCACAGAGAAACAATTATCAGAATTCCCAGGGAAGAGGGATTGACTGTTAAGCTACTCTGAGAATTGTAGTTCCAGGTGATTCTTCGGGGGAAGTCTTGACTGTTTAAAGTTGAATAATACAGCTTTAAATGTATGGGGCATAGGTCACAAAAGTCCAAGGCTCACATTCACACTGTTGTCCTTCAAACGCTTACTTAAGAGAGTGATCCCACTGAACACAATGGAACTTAAGTTTTCAAGTAAGGATAGTCCAACTGCTTTTTCCTGAAACACTGTATGACAAACAATTGCAATTTATTTTGACTATATGGTCAAAATATATAAAATATATAAATATTATAAAATAAATATATCTATACATCCTATATAAAAATCTAGCAAGCAAACAGCAAACAGCACACCCTATTTTTGCTGAATAACACAAATGCAAATATGAAACTGGAAAGATAAAAGTTCTAAAACATGCACAACACTCCAACCATAAAACATTATAATTGATGGGACTAGTTTTACGGGGTAAAAATCAGCATCAATTGGCACAGTAGTCTGTAACTAATAGCCCAATTCTATATGCTTTAAATAGAGCAGTATAAATAATGTCATCAGCACATCATAAGAAAAAGGCGTATTATGTGACTGCCAAGAGGAGTGTGGATAAAACAGTGTCATGTACATGTTGAGGAATACTGATAAATTTGTAGAATTATGAAGCAAAATCTGGCCAATTTCTAACTGCTGCCCAAGGTAGTATAACTCCAACACCACCCCCACGGTCTCATGGTGAAAAATGACGCCATGCTGATGGCAAAATTACATCAACATGGGGGGGGGGGGTCCCTCTCTTAAATAGTTAGTAGGACAAAGCCTGAGCTTTGACTTAGAGGGAAAAGCTGCAGGCTGAAAAGACAGGAAAAAGCCATGACTGATTTCTGCTTGAATCCGAGGCTGTGGCTATGGGAGAAGCAAAACCCTTTTGGGATGCTAAGGCTCCATCGTAAACTCAGATTAGATATGTCTGTAAGTAAGTCATATATCCTATAGACACCAGTCTCTGCTGTGTTTCCTTTCCAAAAGGAAACTCAGACCCGGGATGAGCACCTGGAACTCCTTGAATCTTGTACCGCTCAGAGATTGGGGTGGCATACAACAACAGCAGCAACAACAACAACAATGAAGTAGACATGGTCATCAGATCTTTCATTGGGTGAGCAAAGAGCTGAAGGGGGAGGTGTTTTGTGCGCAAGAGAGGAACCATGAAGAAACGCTGCCAGTCAGTGTAGACAACACTGCGCCAGCTGGGCCAATGGTCCGCCTTGGTGTAAGGCAATTTCCAGTGTTCCTATGAGAGCCGCTGCTGGAACAGGAAATACGGGCCTAGGTGAACAAGAGTGCGAACTGGTTTATGGCAGCCTGTGCCTGGAGCTTGGCCCTGAATCCTGGGTGTCAGGAGATGGGTTTGCGTTATGTATTTGTGCCGAAGGAAAGGCGCTCTCGGCGGCCACTTTCCTATGGTTGCAGACATCGCTCTTTCTTTCTGTCTGTCTGCTCTTCAGGTAGAAATACCAGCTGAAAAAAACAGTTGGTGTCAATAGTATATATAAATATACACACACACACATATATATCATTAAGAATATATATATGGTCAATATACTCAATATATATGGTTTTATATATATATATATGGGCAATATAAAATATTGTCAGAATAAATTGCATTTTTGTTTGTCATTAAACCTGATACGGTATTTATAAATATAAATCCCAAATATCGTTAAATCATATGTACAAACTGGCTACACATGAACAAGTTGTGTACCAACCTAGACTTGCCATGGGCGTCGATAGGAACTTGCCGGATTTGGCTAAGGATCTGGCATCCCCCCACCTGCAAATAGGGAGCAATATTGGGGGGGGGGGGATTTGCTGTTTTTTATAAACAACAACAACAACAACGGGTGGCGCTTGTATCGCCGGGGGAGGCATTTGAGTTTTGTCTGGGTCCCCGAAAACCCCATCCCTGGCCCCTCTTTCAAGTGGGGCTCTTTGGCTGCTAGACATGACAAGAAAAACACCCCGCCTCTCCTTCCTCCATCGAGCTTCCCGGGCGAAAGGCGAGACCGAGGGCCCTTGTTGCGCCTGCGCACGAATAACCGGCCCTTTTGGTCACGTGGGAGAAGGCCGCCTGAGGCGCGAGGGCGGGAGTCTCGGCCGGGAGACTTCCATGGCCGCGCCGTGTGAGGGGAAAGATGAGGACTTCCGCTCCTGCTTCCTGCTCTCCTGACAGGCCCCGCGGCGGCGCTTAGGCCGCGCCCAGCGGGCGCACGGTTGGACGGGCTGCCATGCGGCGGCTGGGGCCGGGGCTGCTCCTCCTGCTGCTGCTGGCCGCGCTGTGGGGCGGGGAAGCGCTCCCGGCTCAGGGGGTCCTGAGGCCGCCGCCGCCCTCGCCGGCGCCGTCGTCATCCTCTGCCTCCGCGGCGCCCGGCGGCCACGACGCCGCGCCCGCCCTGGGCAGCAGCAGCAGCGGTTCCCCCGTGGGCGAGGCGGCGCGGAGCAGCAATGCGAGTGGGGTGGGCAGCGTGGCCGCCGCCGTGCCCGCCCCGCCTGAGCGCAACCAGCTCATGACCCAGCGCGCCCTCTCGGTCCTGGTCCTGGCCAGCGCCGCGCTCATCGTCTACTTCGTCATCCGGACCGTGCGGTGAGCCTGGGGCAGCAGGAGGGACCCCTGTAATCTGTCTACCCAGCCATCGATCGATCAGTCGATCTCGGAAGGGTTTGGGGATCTCCCCCTCCTCGTTTCCACTTGGCTTTGGGGGAAACTGAGTCTGAGGGGTGTCCCGTGCCCCTCCCCGCTCCAAGAAGAAGGGGAGGGAGGTTGGCTAGGGTGACCTCTCCCTTTCTCAGCCCTGTTGCATCTTAGAATCATGGAAGGGACCCTGAGAAGTCATCTAGTCCAACCCCCCTTGCGATGATAGCCATCTCGAGGTCTTCCACTGGAAGAGGAGGGAGCAAGCTTCATTTTCTCCTGCTCTGGAGGGTGGCATCAAGTTACAAGAAAGAAGTTTCTAATAATGATAATAGTAATAATTATTTATTTATACCCCACCCATCTGCCTGGGTTTCCCCAGGCACTATGGGTGGCCCCCAGCACAATATTAAAAACAAGATAATACATCAAATATTAAAAACTTCCCTAAACTGTGCTGCTTTCAGATGTCTTCCAAACGTCAGATAGTTGTTTATATCCTTGACATCTGAAGGGCACTACTACCGAGAAGGCCCTCTGCCCAGTTCCCTGTAACCTCACTTCTCACAGTGAGGGAACCGCCAGAAGGCCCTCGGAGCTGGACCTCAGTGTCCGGGCTGAACGATGGGGGTGGAGATACTCCTTCAGGTATACTGGGCTGAGACGGTTTAGGCTTTAAAGGTCTTTAAGGTTTAGGCCATCTCAAGGTCTTTCATCTTTCTTCTGCTCTAGAGGGTAGAATGCGAACCAGTGGCTTCAAGTTACAAGGAAGGAGCTTCTAACTAAACATCAGAGAAAACTATGAGGTTGTGGTCCCTCCTTCCTTGGAGATTTTAAAGCAGAGTTTGGATCTGTCTCAGATGCTTTAGCTGAGATTCCTGCGCTGCAGGGGGTTGGGCTAGATGACCCATGGGGTGCCTTCCAACTGTTCACTTCTATGACCCATGGCCCTCTCTTTTTACTCACCTGCGAAACATCCCCTTTAGGCTGTCGTGTGTTCCCCTGGCCCTTGTTTACCTTGGTGAGCACGTGCCACTGGTGTACCTGATTCAAGCCTGGCACTCCTTATCTTAAGTTCTATCATATTTGTTTCTGGAAGGTAGTTTCTGCATGTCATCTGGGCAGCTTTTGCACCCAGTGAAAGGGACAGCTGATTAGAATAATGATCATTTTGTATTTAAACAAGACTGGAGAGAGAAGTCGTAACTAGCAGGGTTCCACTGTAGACTCAAGGCCAGCGACTGGGGGGCCTATGGCACAACCCCTGAGAAACTAGCAGTACTTGTGTTGGATTAACATAGTCAGTACGCAGGTAGATCTATATAAAAAACTGCATGTTTTCCTGAGTATATGTATCTAAAACAAGTAAGCAGTGGGCTTTTAAAACCATGAAACAAACGCTTCTCTGTAATCTAGTCCTGTGTGGGAACTAATTTGTTTTGTGGTATAGTGTGACTTTGTTTGGGATGTTGTATGCATCTGGGAAAAATGCATAGAAGGACAACCAAAATATCAAGGATCTGAAGTAACTTCTATGTTTTGAAGAAGAAGAAAACAGCCTAGAGGGTAATCTAGATGCACAAGATGCTGGTGTTAGTTAAGCCACAAAATGTTACCCCAGATCCAAGCTGCACTCAGTAGCATGGCTCTGCATAAGCCTGGCTGAGTAAAAATAAGCCTTTAAAATAGTCTGAAGCTGGGTTGCCGAGTCATGTGACTGAGCCGAACATGCTCAGGATCTGGCCTAAGTTTCTGGTCATGCTCCACACTCACTTCCACTGCTATCTGGTGAGCATAATTAAACCCCATCTTTGCCTTGCAGTTTGGAGTTAGAGGGAACATTGTGATGCCCAACCCCTTAGTTACACTGCATGTTGGAGGCACAACACAGCTACTTGTCCTGGTGCAGCTTCCAACTTGAGAGGAAGGTTGGAGCTGATTGTTTTTTTTTTTTTTATAATATTTTTATTAAGCAATTTTTATATTCATACATACAAAACATACATAAACAAACAATAGACAAAAAACAAAACAAAAAACAAGTACCATTTCATGTCCTAATTTCTTAAACCTTTCTTCTTTGACTTCCTCATGCCTCCCGTTTCTGTATTCCAAATTCTAATCAATTGTTCAGCAAATCTTCCCTTATTTTACTGTAAATTTAAGCTAATCATCTTTGTTCTCCTTGTCTTAACCATTACTGATAGTAACCATTTACTTTAGTCCAACATCATTCTAGCTGTCATTGATTTTGTAATATTTCTTTAAATAGTCCTTAAACTTTTTCCATTCTTCTTCCGCCGCTTCTCTTCCCTGGTTTCGGATTCTGCTCGTCATTTCTGCCAAGCCCATATAGTCTATCACCTTCATCTGCCATTCTTCCAGTGTGGGTAAATCTTGCGTCTTCCAGTACTTCGCAATGAGTATTCTAGCTGCTGTTGTGGCGTACATAAAGAAAGTTATGTCTGTCTTTGACACCCCCTGGCCGACAATACCCAAGAGAAAGGCCTCTGGTTTCTTGGGGAAAGTATATTTAAATACCTTTTTCAGTTCATTATAGATCATTTCCCAGAATGCCTTAATCTTCGGGCACGTCCACCAGAGGTGAAAGAATGTACCTTCCTTTTCCTTACATTTCCAACATTTATTGTCAGGCAAATGGTAAATCTTTGCAAGCTTGACTGGGGTTATGTACCACCTATAGATCATTTTCATAATATTCTCTCTTAGGGCATTACATGCCGTAAATTTCATCCCGGTGGTCCACAACTTTTCCCAATCGGCAAACAAAATATTATGACCAATGTCCTGAGCCCATTTAATCATAGCTGATTTAACCGTTTCATCTTGTGTATTCCATTTCAGCAGAAGATTATACATTTTTGACAAATTCTTAGTACTGGATTCTAACAATTCAGTCTCCAATTTTGATTTTTCCACCTGGAAACCAATTTTACTGTCCAATTTAAATACTTCATTTATTTGGTGATAATGCAACCAATCTCTCACCTTCCCTTTTAGTTTCTCAAAACTCTGCAATCTCAGTTTGTCCCCTTCCCTTTCCAGAATTTCCCAATATCTTGGCCATTTCGACTCCATATTTAACTTTTTAACTGCCTTAGCTTCCATTGGCGACAACCACCTAGGAGTTTTATTTTCCAGCAAATCTTTATATCTGACCCAGACATTTAATAGTGCTTTTCTGACAATATGGTTTTTAAAACTTTTGTGCGCTTTAACCTTGTCATACCACAGATATGCATGCCACCCAAAAATATTGTTAAAACCTTCCAAATCCAAAATGTCTGTGTTTTCAAGAAGCAGCCAATCTTTTAGCCAGCAGAAAGCTGCCGCTTCATAGTACAATTTAAAGTCTGGCAGGGCAAACCCCCCTCTTTCCTTTGAATCCGTTAATATCTTAAATTTTATTCTGGGCTTCTTGCCCTGCCAGACAAATTTAGATATATCTTTCTGCCACTTCTTGAAACAGTCCATTTTATCCATTATTTGTAATGCTTGAAACAAAAACAACATTCTTGGCAATACATTCATTTTTATAACTGCAATTCGGCCTAACAAGGAAAGCTTCAAGTTTGACCAAATCTCCAGATCTTTTTTCAGGAGCTGATTGTTTGGACAGTGAGCAGCCAGGCACTCCGCACCCAAACCAAACCAAATCCCATCCTTTCCCGTGTTCTGGAGAGGAAGGGTTAGAGGGGCCATTTGAGTGATGGCTGGCATTCTGTGTACCTCAGCTGCCCAGTGCCAACAGGTCCTACCTCTCCTCAATAGCCTCCCAACCTGACTGCAACATGGTTCATGTATCTAAGCCATATTGAGCTCAGTGGGAGTAACTTCTGAGAAAACATGCACTGAAGAAAGAGTCTGATGACCACAGATTTTGGCTTGGCTGCCAAGTTGGTGCAAACTTTATTGACTCCTCCATATAGAAAAGCAGGGCACTTTGTAGCATAACTTCCTTTGTATATAAATGTATATGCATGCATGCATGTGTGTTTGTGTGATGTATATGCATTTATTTATTTTTGCCAAGGACCATTCAATCATGCAAATCCACCTACAGTTGGAATAATAATAATAATAATAATAATAATGATGATGATGATGATGATGATGTCTGAAATGGTAGAGCCTGTGTGCATGTGTAGGTTTACCAATTTATTTAAAATTTATTTTGATTAGATCTTATATTGTTACTGTATCCTACCTTCCTTATGTTATGGAGCTAAAGGCAGGGTACATGTAGTTCCCAGTAATTCACCCCTCAAAGCAGTAACCAGACCAGGCCTGCTTATCTTTAGCAATGGCCTTCAGAAGGATGGTGTGACAACAGATTATGAAATTATGTATTGATTTTTCAACCTTATGAATTCTCTCTCCCCACTCCCACCCCCGCACCTTCTTTTTCTAAGCCATGTAGAATTTACTTAGTAAATTCACGGCTACACTACGTGATTATAGTACCTGACTTTGCTCTTAAGGGGATTAGACAAGTTCATGGAGAATACATCTATCCACAAATGTTAGTCCTGATAGGGTTAAGTAGAGTTTCCACGATCAGCAGCAGTATACCTGTGAACAACATGCTGATAACATGCAACATACGGGTGTCGGTGAGAGCTGTCAATTTCATATCCTGTCTCTTAGCATTCCAAAAGGATCTGCTGAAAATGTTTGTTTATTTTATTTTAGGTATTAATTGACTGCCCTTTGTTTGAACTTTGCTTACAGAATAAAAATTAATACATAAAATATAACAGGAAAAATACAAAGGGGATAAGAAAACCATAAACTGTGAAATAGGAGGTTGGACTGTAGGGCTTGTTGAGCAGAGCTCTTTTATGATTTGAAGCATCATATTCTGTAAAGACAGTAGTCTCTGAGAAAAACGACTGACAAGTCGGTACATGTCACATGTTGCGTCAGTCTCATTTTGCATTAACCAGAAGATAGATATATTCTAAATAAAGAAGCAGAATGTCCAAAATGTATTTCAGCATAAAATTGGCAACCTGGATAGAATTTAAAATGGCATTTGCACAAATTACAGAGTAAGCCTTTTGAAGGACAACTGACAACGTTCTGGATATTAAATCTACATCTTGTGAATTCATGGAAGTGTGCTCACTTTCAAGGAATATTCTGTAGAAAAGGAATACTTAAAATGAAGTGGCTGCTTTATTGTTTCAACTTATTTTTCTGCTTCAAGAACAAAAATTACATTAGAGAGAAGTTACATTTTCTTCACATAACTCAGGCAAATGTATTCTTAAAATGTTCATTTGTGTAATGCATGCATTTCATCAGAATGAGTTTCATAAATGCTTAAACTCCTGTTCTGCATTTGATTGTCATCAGACTTATAATGATACATTTAAATTACAGATTTTCTCACAATCATCCTATTTGTGAAAAGCATATCGAGATAGTTTCTGACCAAATTGTTGAACTGTGTTTGACATCTGGCCTTATATTCTTACATAATAAAAAGTTTAAGCCTGCCTTGCACCATTTGTCATATATTGTTCACTGTGAAATTAAGGCTGTTGCATAAGACTGTATTTAGTGGGAAACAAGCAACACAGTCCTTCATCTTGTTCTTTAACAGCTTTGCAATAACATTATAGTTTGCATTTTGGCAAATGATCCCCTCATCCGATTCATCTTTAGCTAAGATTTGTTTTGGCAGCCTTGGACTAGTAACTCACTTTAGGTCCTGTAATTTGTTAAGCGAGAACAAAATCCTGCCTCACTTGGTTGTTGAATATGGATGTGATTAGAATCATAAAACACCCAGCATACTTGTAGCATGAAACTTCTGAATGAGAACAAAATGAAAGTTTGTTTTAACTTGTTCCCAAGTAAGTGTGCATCGGATTGCAGCATTTATATGCTAAGAAATCAATCAGGAAATTATTTTGACAGTGCCCTACCATAAGGTGGCAGCACCAAGCACATGATTGTGCAATTCCTTGACAGTTGGCATTTTACTGGAATTTCTTCAGACAAGTTTTCAGTGAATTTTGTTCCCTTTGATTTAGTGGCTTAAGTAAGATCTCTGGTATAGACTGCAACATCTGAGTATGATTAAGCTTCTGTAAAATAGATCAAATCAAATAAACTTTGCAGTCTTACAGCTCCATCACAGGGTCATAGAACTAGGTCCTGCTGTTCTTCACCTTTTCAGTCATCTTCAGAATATTCTATTCTGTTCCCCTCTGATCCAATGTCCTCATCATTCTTTGTCAACATCCCCAGTCCTCACTAGACTATTTTTGTCTTCCTCCACTTGGGCTTCTCCGCCCCCAAGGGCTTTTTTCACATTCAAAACTTGGGGTTCCCCAGAAACATCTGATACCTCTCTCTTGTGCATAGATGTTGTTCTGGCTACATAAAAAATACTCAGATACCAACATGTGAAACATATTGAGCACAAGTCAATAGCTACATTGGCTGAGTGTTAAAGTAGCAATATTGTATTATTTCCCCAAAATTACAATATGATATTCTGGTACAGTGGTACCTCAGGTTAAGAACTTAATTCATTCTGGAGGTCCGTTCTTAACCTGAAACTGTTCTTAACCTGAGGTACTTTAGCTAATGGGGCCTCCCGCTGCTGCACAATTTCTGTTCTCATCCTGAAGCAACGTTCTTAACCCAAGGTACTATTTCTGGGTTAGCAGAGTCTGTAACCTGAAGCGTCTGTGGGGACAAGAACTTGCTGAGCTAAAAATTGGAACTGGAATACAAGAAGGGGAGGTGTGGGGAAGTCAGGGAAATATGTTATTGAAAGTAAGGAATGTAAATTTTATGTGTTTTTAATTGTTTTTTTTCTCTATTATTTGAAAATTTCAATAAATATCTATGTAACCTGAAGCGTCTGTAACCTGAAGTGTCTGTAACCCGAGGTACCACTCTTGTGCCTTGGTGGGAGCTTCTGGCTTGAAATTGAGAAGTGTTTTGTGAGTGTGTGTGTTTTCTTATTCAAAGATGGAAGAGCACATCCCTCCCTGTTTCCTTTTTGGACTTCTACAGTTAAGGGAGTAAGATCTGGCAAGATAAAATGCAGGATTATTCATACTGTTTGCTAAATTAAGCTGAATTTTCTTTGAAGCAAACTAAAATTGTGCAATCACATTATACAAATCAATAGTTTTTCAGTGCTTGACTGTCAAATTGGGCATCCTGCTTATGCATGTGAATTACAATAATGTAATGCTTATACAGATGGTTGTTAGTACACTTGAATTCATGTTAGTTTTTCTTAAGTTTTCCTTCAGAGCGGTATTTTAATTCTTTTGTTATTAGTGTGATTCAGTTAATAAATTGTAACCTTTCACACTTTTCAGACTTCGACGAAGAAACAGAAAGACGAGGAGGTATGGGGTTCTGGACACAAACATAGAAAATACAGAGCTGACACCATTGGAACAAGATGACGATGATGACGACACAACACTCTTTGATGCCAATCATCCTCGAAGGTTGGTAGACAGAGTTTAGGATGTTCTCCTTGTTGTAAGAGGGAACGGATTCCGAGGTACAGTGGTACCTCGGGTTAAGTACTTAATTCGTTCCGGAGGTCCGTTCTTAACCTGAAACTGTTCTTAACCTGAAGCACCACTTTAGCTAAGGGGGCCTCCTGCTACTACCACGTCGCCGGAGCACGATTTCTGTTCTTATCCTGAAGCAAAGTTCTTAACCTGAAGCACTATTTCTGGGTTAGCTGAGTGTGTAACCTGAAGCCTATGTAACCTGAAGCGTATGTAACCCGAGGTACCACTGTATATGACAGGAAACCAAGCGTGATGTATTTCATTCTTCATCCATGGATGAAGTGGATGTTTTGAACAAGATATAAAAATGCCTCTGTGACCAGAGGCACTGGTTGTTCTTTTAAGGAAGGCACGGTACATCTGTGTAATATTGTCTTGGGGCATTCCAAGCACAGTTGGCAAACCTACTTGCATGCAGCCTCCCTTGCCCAAATTGCCAACATCAGACATGAGGGAAATAGTTATCCCCAAACTTATGAATGAGAATCTTAGATCTGTGACTTTTAATTTAGGAATAAGTCATTTGTATTCTTTGTTCTGTAGCATACTTTACATGGTGCTGTTTTAGTGCTATGGGCATTTGATTTATTTAAATACTTAAATTGCCTATTTTTTATGTCCCTGTTCTTATAAAGTCGTAACGCATACCAGGCTTTCTGTAAGCTATTATACTCCAGAAATAATGGCCATGTCTAATTAATTAAGGATTCTATCCTTACATGATATTCTTGGTAGTATTTCATTTCCTAAATAGTAGCTGTGTTAGTCTCTCAGGTGGCACTGGTCTTCCTTGTGTGTTGTAGACTAATTGGATTTATTGTGGCATGGGATTTCACTTGTAACAACCTAGTTTTGAAATGTACAGTGGCACCTTAAGTACTTAATTTGTTCCGGAGGTCCGTTCTTAACCTGAAACTGTTCTTAACCTGAAGTACCACTTTAGCTAATGGGGACTCCTGCTGCTGCCACGCCGCCGGAGCACGATTTCTGTTCTCATCCTGAAGCAAAGTTCTTAACCTGAAGCACTATTTATGGGTTAGCGGAGTCTGTAACCTGAAGCGTATGTAACCTGAGGTACCACTGTAGATGTAAAGCTGTGTTGACACTCCCATCTCCAGTGATATTTGAGACAATTCTTTTATTAGACAAATGTCAGCAGCTTTCTCATGTCTTTTATACAGAAGACATGTAAATTTAAAATATTAACAAAATTCTTTAAAAGAATCAGCAGAATTAAAAATTAGTTTGCCTTAAAAAGCAAGTAAAACATAGAACACTATTAAACTGGCCTCTAGCATACAGTTTTTGTCTAGTTGGATGCCATTATTTTCAGTACTAAGGTGTTGGGCAGAGTAGGAGTTGTGTTTGTTGTGTCAGTGGATATTGCCGTAGACTGGACAGCTTCATGGCAAATTGTACCTTTACTTGAGTTTGTTTATTTATTTAGCAGTTAAGCTTCAAATAAGACTATTTGATTTAAGAAAGGATCAGCTTCTTAGCCTACCAACATTTTTTGGCCAGCTCTACTAAAATTGCACAGGAAGGCAAAAATGAGATTCTGTCTAAATCTAAATCTTTGAGCTAGTGCATGGTTGTTATTTTTGTGTATATGTCTCGAGATACAGAAACAACTTCTTTTTAAAACAAAAACAACACAGTTTAGATAGATGCACTTCTAGTTGATAATTACTTGTAATACTGTTCTGTATGCTAAAATGGGGGAAATTGAGTGAAATATACTCAATATTAGAGGAATAGCAACAATCAGTTGTTCATTGTTGATATGAATACAGCTCATTTCCCATGGGAAAGCACAGTAAGATAATTGCACTTTTATGGCTGTGCTTTGGCTTTTGTTTTCTCAACAAAATTGGGCAATCTTTTCCAAGTCTCTATCGGGAATATAGCTAACTTGCTTGAATGCCCTATTACCCCATTAGTTCTTATACATGCTGTCTCATTTCCTAATTTTGCAAAATACTTTATAAACATTATTAGGATTCATGGTTCCCTCTGCTTTTATAAAAAAATTGAGGTTGCTTTGCTGCTTCATGTTTAGAAACAGTTCCATCATGGTATCTGCCCCAAAGCTTACAGGCTATATTTTCCAAGATTTTTTTTTTTTTTTTTTCAAAACCGAGTATGTGCTGTTCTGTTTTGAGTGTTTAATTTGTGTTTCACCCTTGCATATATTGAAATTTTCATACCCTTGCTGTATATTAGTCATGGCAATTCCAAGTTCAGGAATCCTGACATGCTACAGTAACACTAGCCATAACAGCCGCTACTTCTCCATTGCAAAGAATCCTCTGGGGGTTGTAAAGTGCAATGAGAAATGTTGGGAAGGAGATGTGTATCACATCTTCCAGAAGCTACCCTTTCCCTGAAACTCGCATCCCTGAGCTGCTTCAACTTGCAAGCATGTGCCTGAAACCTCACAATGGAAAAACAACTCTAGGTATGAATTAAGCCAAAGGGTTAAGCACCCACAGCTCACACCAATTTCCCTGTTTGGATCTTCTCCCATGAATGCTTTGTAGCAGAGAAGCAGCCATCAAGTAACTCTGCTACCCAGTTACTGGGTGCTGGGACATTTTCCCCAATCTCCTGAAGAATACTGCATATCTTGATTCAACACATCCAGATCTTTAAAATAATTAGCGTGGTTATTAATTATTAGAGAGGGGACTGACTCTCGGCCTGTTCTGCCTTGTAAGAATAGCTGGAGTGAGACCTCTTTGTAGCAATTGCCCTAGGCTCACATTCAGGTATCCACCAAGACAGTGCTTATTTCAAAACAAGGATCCCCCCCCTTTTTTTCTTCTTAATATTTGTTCTCATTGTTATAGCAAATTTACACCTGTCCCATTGCACTTGGGTGTTCCCTGCTCCTCGATACCAAAATATCCCCTCTCTGAATAAAACTAGGTGTAGGAAGAAGGGTTCTTGCCTTGCCTTCTCCCTGACAAGCCATTTTTGGGGCTGAAATAGCATTGGTTACAGGATCATTGTCATGGAAGCCTCTGCTTGCAGCCTGCAGATCCCAGGTACTGGTTTACTAAGTCAGTAAGGGAAAAAGAAGCTCCTGAATTACATTGTATATGTCTTGAGTACTAATAACTATGTTTAACTGTTGTGAAGCAACCTTATAAATGGCTGTTTGTATATTCTTATGCTTCCAAAACGTATGCAACATTGGTCACAATGACAGATTTGAAAGCTGTCTGGGCAAGGTTACGAACAGACTTCTCTTATCTGCTTGTAATCCATAGAGTATGTTACGCCTTGCTGCAAATATATATACAAGTAATGAATACGACATTGCCTGAGTTGGAAATTCTCAGTGCTATGCTGATAAAGTTATCTACAGTGTTGCAAAATCTAAAAACACAGAAGCAAATGGAACCCTTATCTCTTCAAGGCATTAATATACTGCTTAATCATTAGCATTCCTAAGTGGTGCAAGTCATCTCCTAAAGTCCCTTTTTATAACACGATATGGTCAAAAGCTGCACTACTTTGAGTCGTGTCAGCAGCAAACAGTTAAAAACAGTGCAGCTTATTTTATTTGCTATAAACATGAAAAAAGTAAATGTCCACAGAAGCATTATGCTGCGAGTGCAGAAAGGATATAAATGTTGAAGTAAGAGAAATACTTGGAAAACTGAGTTCTTCTCCTGAGTGCCATTATGAGATGGTTCTAAAAGATACTTAAACAATATCTTAACATCCAATAATGCCTTTATTTATTGAACTGCTTGCATCCTATAAGTAATAGCTATCTGTGTGTTGTGCAGATAAAGTATGCTCAAAATTGCACTGTGTACCAAAAATAAATTGCTGAGTGGACTGAATATTATTGCTCTGGTAGTTATGATTTCATGACAGGATGGAACTGTAAAGCTTGTGTTTTTTTCTGCAAGAGGGGGATGGAAAGAGATTGATTTAAAGGACAGTGGCTTGGTGGCAAGAAAAGATTGGGGGGGATGTGAGTAAAATGGGATGCAGTATCTCAGTAAGATACATTTCTATAGGTAGTTCTTAATGTTTGATGTTTTATTATGTTTTCATGTGTTGGAAGCTGCCAGAGTAGCTGGGGCACAACCCAGCCAGATGGGCAGGTTATAATAGTAATACTCCTACTACAGTGGTACCTCGGGTTACATACGCTTCAGGTTACAGACTCTGCTAACCAAGAAATACTACCTTGGGTTAAGAGCTTTGCTTCAGGATGAGAACAGAAATCATGCTCTGGTGGCGCAGCAGGAGGGCCCATTAGCTAAAGTGGTGCTTCAGGTTAAGAACAGTTTCAGGTTAAGAACAGACCTCCGGAACGAATTAAGTACTTAACCCAAGGTACCACTGTACTACTAAATATCATCATCTTCAGAAAAATTGGATTAGAAGACAATGTCTAGCTTGCTAATCATGATGATTGAGGTCAGAAATAAGAGAACGAAAAGCATTGCATTTTGCAACTTCTGCATCGTAAAATGTTACGGCCACAATTCAAAACACAAACATGTCAGCTTAATTGGCTGGAGTAGATGTGTACCATTGAGTGAAACGTGCTACTGGTCTGTTATATGAAGTCATCCCCCACCTTGTTAATCAGGGCTGGGAAACCTGGGACATCTCTCCCCGCCACCATGTTGTTGGATTCCTACTGTCATCAGTGTCAGCCAGCAAGTCCAATGGTCAGGGGTAATGGGACTCGTATTGTTGGGACTACACGTTCCCTAGCCCTACTGTAATTGAAGAGAAGTCTTCCTATTCACAGCTGTGGTGGGAGAGTCTTGGGGTTAGAGGCCCTGGGCTTGGAGCTCCAGCCTAGAAGCCACAGGAGAAATAGTCACAGCCCCCTACCAATCCATGCCAAAATGCACGTTTCCCCTTCTCTTTGCTTTTATTTCAATTGCAGTGCATTCTTTCTTTTGTGGTGGCTTGGTGACTAAGGTAGGGGCTTTTTGGTGTGTGTAGAGAGAAATTTGAACTCAGCTTTTGGGTCATTGCAAGAATCAAGTATGTTAAATGCTGGATATATAATATACATGAAATCCTCTTGTTGCTTTCAAGTGGATGCAGCGTTGAGGAGATTTGGGGGGTTTTTTGTGTGTTAAAAGATTTCAAACGAATGGTATTTACTTAAAAAAATATTTTTTTTCTTTGTAGATAAGTATGTGCCTTTTGGGAGAATATTACAATTGTGGAGCAACGAAAGAAGGCTGTACAGAAGGAATAAGAAGCCAATATCAGGGTTGGGTGTATACAAGTGATCTATATTATGGCATCCTTAGTTTGTTGCAATAAACACTCTAACATTTTATTGTACCTTTTGTATATACAGAAATATTTTAAGTTTGGAGTCTATGGGAAATGTGCACTAAATTTAAAACCTATTTTAAAACAGGGTATTTTCTGCTTATGTTAATTCTGTATGGTGATCTTCCTTCCACAGAACACTAACTGAGATATATCTGTGGGTTTCTTGACCAACTTAATTTTTTTAGGTGAGTGTCAAGTGTGATAACTTACTTATGTGAACTCTCAGCGCCTACTCTTTCATTTAACAGATATATTGCCAAACTTAACTACCCGTGTCAGAGGGGTGTTCCCTCTCCTTTGTAAACTGGATGTACATTATAGATCTGTGTGAGTGATGCAAATAAATGTTTACAGTATTCCTAACACTCATTACTTGTATTCTGTATTTGTTGGTTTTGAATGTAATGCTTTGGACAGCAGGAAATATGCTGATAGTAATCAACCAAAGACTTTTGGTGAGGATGTCCCTGGCTGTCTTTCACAGGCCGGCTGAGGTCACTCTGAAGAACGTTTCTGAAAATGATAAGCCTACTCAGCAAGCATAAATAAATGAAGCTTCAGTTTACATTGGGTTTCTTTCAAACACCATGGACTTCCTAATGAGAGGGAGATCATGAATGGTGTCAGTTATATCCTTTAAGTTACACAAAACCCTTAATCCTCCTCTCACTGTGTGTGCATTCCCCAGAAATCCCCCTAACACAGAAAGTGGTGGGAAGGGGTGAGATGTGATAGGTGGAAGGAAAATGAGAAAAAGGGAAGAGAGAAATGGAGGGTATGTGTGTGTGAGAGAGAGAGACAGACAGACAGACTGGAGTATCTCCAACCCTGCTCACCACTGGCATGAGGTCCCAGGAAGATTTCCTACATTTTATTTATTTATTGAATTTATATATTGAGGAAGCACATGAAGGAGGGCCTCAGAAGATGATCTCAGAGTCCGGGTAGGTTCATATGGAAAGAGGCAATCCTTGAGGTATTACAGTCCTGAGCCACAATACCTGAGATTTTCCCATGGGAAATCTCCCTGGGGTGTCATGCTAGATGGTAGAGCAGGCATAGGCAAACTCGGCCCTCCAGATGTTTTGGGACTACAATTCCCATGATCCTTAGCTAACAGGACCAGTGGTCAGTGATGATGGGAATTGTAGTCCCAAAACATCTGGAGGGCCGAGTTTGCCTATGCCTGTGGTAGAGCATGAGATTCTTTATCTCAGGGTCATGGGTTCAAGATTCAAGTTGGACAAAAGATTCCTGCATTGCAGGGGGCTGGTCTAGATGACCCTCTTGGTCCCTTCCCACTCTACAGTTCTATTACGATTCTATGAAAAAGGTTCCCCGATCCTCTGCTAAGAGATCTGCCAGCAGTTATGTGCAAGCCTTGATGGAAACTGTCCAAAGAAAATCCTTCCAATAGAAGCCATCTCCAAGCATTCAAAAAGAATGTATGAAAGTTTAGAATGGAAAGATGGAGGTACATGCATCCCCTTCCCTACCTTAGGTTTCCAGGCATACTTACTGCACTCCTCACCTTTCTTCATTGAGTTGGAAGATCTGAAGAAGTGCATTCATCCCGACACACTTAGAAGCCTCCCTACGATCCAAGTACCCAGCATCACCCAGACTCCTAATTGCAAGGGAGCTTTTAAATGTGTTCAGGCAACTGCATTTAGAAGCTCTCTTCAGACCTTCCTGCCCAACGCTGGAAGGCTAGGAATAGAAGAGGTATGCCTGGAAATGTTGGAGGGGAGCACCCCTATCCCTAAAAAATACCCAGTTTTAAAGCTTACCTGTTCTTTTTGAACTGAATAAGACATTGAAACATCTCTGTGTGAAGCAATTTTCTTCCAATTTCATTTTTAGTTGCTCAGCTTGAGGTGTGAAATTTCCTTGGCTGTTCTTACTTTAAATTTAATAAAGGAACCCTATACTGATATAGTATATTTGAGCTTTCTCAAATGTATAGTTTTTTCTCTCCCCCCCCCCCCATACATGCTTGAAAAGTGTGATTTCTCCTATGCATCCCATCTATCCCATTAAAGTGATCTAAAACTGATTTGAAACCAGGATTAGTGGTTTGGGTTTACTAGCATTGAAGAACGGCTTGCATTTGGAAAGGAATGGGATATACGGCGATGTTCAGGATCAGCTTGATTTAGTGAGGAATTTCAGAATTGCTGTCTCAAACAGCTGTAATTAGAATGGGAAACTTGTTCAATAACCAGGCTTGCCGAATATTTAAATTTAGTGCCTTTTAACAGCCTTCTTAGCACTAGCATCCTTCATTCAATACTATAATAGCTTCAACAGAGCCATTGAATTTTGAGAGATCAAATTCTAGGAGATCAAATTCTGAAGGAGGGCAAATTGCTATCAAAATGTATGTTAGGACCTGTTATCTATTCAGATGTTCATTGTAATGTTACAGGCTTTCATCAGACTACAAGTGGATAGAAGAACAACATTTTGTTCCGGCACATCCAAAGGCCCAAGACGGGGAACACAGTGTGAAGTTTAGTGTTCATAATAACATTCATATAAATAGATAACACCTTCCTTGGAATTTCTGCTGGCTCAGGTGTAATGCTAGAATGGAATAATTTGTGTGAGCAGTGCAAAGATCCATCCTTAAAAGTTTCACAAATTCAGTACATGTGCATCAAGTAAATAAATATTTAAGTGGATAAGATGTGCTATGAACCGAGGGACTCAGATTTCAAATACCCAGTACTGTGCTTCACATGGTGTTTATGAGGATAAAACACAAGACAGCTATGTATGTTTGCCATCCTAAGGCTTTTCCTGTGTGCATATGTGTGGTTTTAGTACAGTGGTACATTGTGTTACGTATCATTTCCCCTTACGAATGCTGTGGGTCACGTGCTCCGCTAACCCAGAAGTAGATGCCCCTTGTTGCAACCTTTGTCCTGGGATGCGAGTGGAAGTGCAGTGGCAGCAGGAGGCACCATTAGAGAAAGCACGGCTTATGAGCTGTTTCCTGTTACGAACGGACCTCTGGAACGGATTAAGTACATAACACGAGGTACCACTGTAATTGGCTAAAGTTAGCTTTTTGGCAAAGTGATCTTGTCTGATTCATATTTTGTAGTTCTCAGGTACCAAACCTATCGATTACTCTCTTTGTTGTCATAACAATGATCCTATAAAAAAAATTGGGCATTCAACTGAGCAAATCTTCTTTCACTCATCAAACGACCACGTATAATTCTCAGTGTGTGCACTGCTAAGTATTCCACTGCAAGAGATGTTTGGCACTGCAGGCTTAGGGACTGCACCAACAATACATTAATCAGCTTGTGTTTTGTAACAGAAAAATGCACTTGATTTCTTCACAGAGAAATTTCTATGACGCCTTTGTTTGATTTCGAACTCAGATGTAATACTACTCTAGAGGGAAGGAGGGCCAGCATGTATAATAATGTTCATGGGAGGGTCTAATTTTTTTTATCAAAAGACTAGAATAATTATATTCATGTTGTATTGTACCTCCTCTTGATATTTTCTTGTGGATTCGAGCTTTTCCTTTTCCAATTGCTTTTATTCGCGGCAACCTGGGATTGGAAATGGTTCCTCGTTTCTTACTCATTTTGTGATTTAAGGCGGAGGACCTTCTCTCATTAGACAGCAATCCATCAATTCGCAATGGACTCGAGGGTAATCATGCCTGCAGACGGTTGCAGAAACCCTTTGTTACAGAGAAGCATCAATGTTCATTTAGCACAGATTTAAAAAACAACAGCTACCAGACTGCACAAGGCTGATACTTAAATATTGAACTAATTTTATTAGTACAGTCATACTAGTATGTAGAATAAACTGGTCTGGTCTGTACATAGTTTATGAATGCTTTTAGATCTCCACATGATTCAATTTTAGCATTTTAACATCCTATTAAAATGGGAAAACATTTCTGATTCTCAGTAGAGCAAGGAAGTTGAGCAAAATCATATACAGTCATACCTCTTGTTACGTTCGGTTCAGGTTATGTTCTTTCAGGCAACCCGGAAGTAATGGAACGAATTACTTCCGAGTTTCGCTGCTCACACACGCGCTCAAAATGACGTCATGCACATGCGCAGAAGCGGCGAATCGCAAGACGCGCAGACGCAAGTTGTGTTGTGCTCATGTTGCGAACAGGGCTCCGGAACGGATCCCATTCGCACCCAGAGGTACCACTGTATACGGTATTCAACTGCAAGTACGTTGATCATATGACAGTCTGTCTCCCCTTCCTGCTTTTACCCTTCAGGCAGATGCACAATTATGCCAAGCCTATAGCACAATGCTTTTCTTGTTATGATAAATGGAAGGCTATGCAACATGTAGGAGCCAAAGACCGACTACCAGTAGCCCTACCCAAGGCTTGGTTTTGCTTGCTTTACTCATTGCTCCTTCTAAGAAAGTATATTTCTCTCCCCCCACCACTCCACTGTGAGGGCTGAAAACCACAATCAGTATTGTTGTAGGCTACACAACACTTCATAATGAATCCCAAATCAGTACAAATAACTTTTTCGGCAGTGTATAAATGCCTGTATTATGCTACCCTGAATAGACTGAATAGACTGAGAATGATTGCCTTTTGGAGTAATGAATTGAACTTGTAGGGATCTGCCAATTTAGCATGCCTGGTTTTTCAAAACAAAGCCATCTTAATGAGCTGCCCAGCGCTCCTGACATGAGAGAGGAGCGCAAGTTGTATCCGCCTGCGAAAACTTGAGTGCATCCTTCCACCTAAGGCTCATCTGCTCCTGCCTGTCTGGGAGTCAAATTAGACATGATACTAAATGTGACATTGGCTTCTACATCAGGGGTCTCTATTTGGATAAGAATAGGAATGAGCGGTTTTCACGGAAACCATAGGAGGAGAGAGAATAACCCTTCCCTCTCCACCCCAGCTGCCAATTCTGGCAAAAAAAATATATTTTTTTCCTCTCCCACTCCCACCACTATTAGCATTAGGAAAAAGAGCTCCTAATGGGATCACGAGCACTAATTTCTAAGATTAGAGCAGCAGGAGGCATTTTCACTGAGACTGCAGATGGCGAAAGGAAGTCTGGCTTGTATTCAATATGAGATTAAGTAACTGTCCTGTTAGCGCAAGAATTTGCACTCGCGCAATGCGACTTTCCTCCTCTCATGATCCCCCTAAATCTTTTCTCTCCAGCCATCCAGAGCAGATTTGGGGAGAGGGGAGTCCTGTTGCAGAAGCATAAATCCTTGCACTGACTGGACGGTTGGATATATGTGCACACTGGAGCTGCAATTTGCAAAGTGGATTACCAATCTTTCTTTCTAGGGAACTCTGGAACTGTAGTACTGTGAGGGAAATAGGGGTTTCCTAACAACTCTCGGCACCCTTAGCAAACGACAGTTGGCAGGAGTTTTGGGGGGAAGCCATGGTATAACAGTACTTTAAATGTACAGCACTGATGAGGTCAAAGTTTCCTGTTTTTCGGTTCTGTGCTTTAAAAACAAATGAAAGAAGCAGAGCTCAAAAGATCAAGTTACTTTTCAATAGCCCCCATTTATTTTATCTAAAAGATTTATATTCTGCCTTTTGATCAACTGATGATCCTCAAGATACCTTACAAATGGACTGGAAAACCAAAACATACACAATAAAAGCATTCCTCAGTCTGCTGGCTAATGGATGTTTGCTTGCATTTTGCTGCAGAAACTGCTGAGATTGTAAGCCTTTAAAGCATATTCAGATAACATTCTTCCCCTGAAAGAATTCTGGGCCCTGTAGTTTACCCCTCACAGAACTACAGTTTCCAGTAACCCTTAACAAACTACAGTGCCCAGAATACTTTGGGGTTGTTGTTGTTGTTGTTGTTGTTGTTGTTGTTGTTGTTTGTGTGTGTGTGTGTGTGTGTCTTGGGCGTTCTTTAAAGGCATAGGGTGTATGCAGCCACAGTCCTACTTGCAGCCTGACACCAAGCACATTTCCTTGAGCGAAATCTGCTCTCAGCGAAGGGCGTTCTTCAGACTGGAGTGTTTGACAGACTTCTAATTATGTCACCGCAAATGACAGCAATCCGAGCAAATAAAACCCATCTGTGCGCCTGTTGTTTATGTTGGCGTGTTGCTGCGAGGATTTTCTTTGATTTATTAGATCTTGCTACAGAGCAAGCAAGGCTGAAGAATGAGAAGGCGAGGAGGAAAACCCACCTGCATCATTCAGGGAGAAAAAGACAACAGCATGGGGTCAAAGAGTTCTGGAGCATTTGGTGCAAACGGTACCAGCTCACGTCTGCCCTTTGTTTTGCAGTCATCACGCACTGTTTTTCTGCAACCTGGAAAAGCGATGGAAAAGGTTCCGTTGCTGTGACCCAAGGCTGGGGAAGCTCTGGCCTGTAATCTCATTTGGCCCATAAGAAACCACAGCTACCCAGCAGCAGAGTGTACTTTATTGGCACTGGGGGAGGGGGGCAGGGTCGGAGGGCGAAGGGAGCCCACCGCACACCAACCCAGCCCTGGGATCCAGGGAGGGTGACATGGCTGTTAGGCACTTGGGAACCCCGCGCAAGGGATTTTGGCAGGTGAGCAGGGCCGCACACCTGTCAATCATAATGATGTCATATGAATGGCAGGTGGGTTGCCCCATCCATCTGTCAACGTTGGCCCTTGAGGTGGAGATGTCCAATAAAAATCTGCCCCCTCCCTAGCTAAAATGGTTCTATAACCTTTGTAAAGGGAAAGAAGCCCTAAATTCCCATGCTATTACAGTGGTGCCCTGCAAGACGAATGCCTCGTAAGACGAAAAATTCGCTAGACGAAAAAACTCGCAGAAAGAATTAATTTCATCTTGCGGGGCACCACTGTAGTGTTAAATTTTATAGCAGCTCATAATAGCATTGGTTTTCAGAAGACCATCAAAGCTGGTGTTATAATGCACAATGTGGAAAGTGTCAAAGCCATCGTGGCTATAAAATTTCTTTCAGGAAATTTGCTGTATCACACTGAGATCTATGGATTTTCTCCCTCTGATAAGATTCCTAGTTCTGATAGTTGTACAATTTAAAGTGGCCACAATTCCACCGCTAAACTTCATAGCTACAATCTTGTTGTTTTTTTACAACCAAACAAAATTGGTTTGGTCTTTGTCTTCCATCAAACTTCGAAGCTGCAGTTTATTTTCATCTGTGAAAAAAGCAGCTTTTTTACACTTACAATGTAAGTAAGAAGATGAGGCACATCTGTATGCCTATCGCTTGACACAAATGAAGAAACAGACATTTAGAGCTGCTCTACTGAACTTAATTCATGCTGGAAATGTTCTGTTTCCAGGCTGGCCTCTCTATGAGGCTACCATGTGCTGCCAATGCTCTGCTTAAATGAAGGCTTAACAGATTCATTTCCTCCATGAAACACTCTCTCTGTTACTTTGCCTCCTTTCAAGGGATATTTTGCCCAAGGACGCTGCCCTTGCTCCTTGCTGTAGAGTAAACTGAGCTAAACCTGTGAAAACAAAGTTAGAAGCTTGCGTGTTAGAGGCATTCAAGATATCCTCTGGCCTGCTGAGTCCTCTCCTACCTGTCATCTGTTCCTGGTTGGGGGCAGCTGAGAGGAGAAAGGGCTCTGAGGTTGTGCAGTTGCAGCTTCTACAAGGAGATCTATTGCGACAGGAACAGAACACAGAGATAAAACATTTCAGCAAAAAGGTAGATTTGTGCTCCTTGCAAATATACAAAAAGTCGCTGATGCAATTTTAGTGATGCGGTTGCATTTTAGAATCTGAGGCTTTGAATAGGTGTGAAGCAAGGCTTACAGTTCCGCTGTGTGCTGACATTATATTTGCATTGATCTGCTGTTTTAAAAGAACAAACTTTCTTCGTAAAAGTCTATGGAGAAAAGTGGAAAGGAAGCAGGGAAACTTTTCTACTCCACCAGGACTATGCAGGCACTTAAGAATACATCCACTCACAATTTTTGTGTGTGTGTGTGTGTGTGTGTGATAAAATAAATAAATAAGGAGAAACATTAGTGGATTGACTCAGATATATTGCCTCTGTTTCCAGGACATGTAGTTTTGTGTGTTAATGTCTGTCACTGTGTGTTTATGAGTCTGTGAATCTGTTAAGATGGGGGGGGGGTGTGTGGTTCCACTCACTTTTGGATTTGGTCCTGTCCACTATTGGAATGTAGTTCCTAACCACTTCCTGCCATGCTAATACAGCTCTTAGCCCAAAACAAATTTCACACCCCTGATTTAATGAATGCAAAAAATAAAAATAAAAAATATTATTATTGTTAGCAGAATAGAGAGATGAGGAACTTCAGGGGTCTATATAACTTTAATAGGGTTTTATCCTTGGTGCTTATAGGTCAGGGCTGGCTATCCCCCAGTCTGGAAGCCTAAGCAAAATTTCACCCCAGATTTTGGTGATGACCACAAAATGAAAAAAACACAGGGCAAGGTGGGCAGAGAGGTTTAAAACTCTGCATCCATCCCAGTATTCTGGTGGGGATGCAAATTGTACCCTCCCTGATTATCAGAGTAATCATTTGATGAATGGAGAGTGGGTGATAACTCCTCTCCACACGCTGCAAGCACTCACACAAGTCAGTTTTGTATCCTCAATTTTGTATCTGTTGGAGGCTCCCTGTATGATTCAGAATCCTGAAAAGCCAGACACCGAAAGCTCCTCGCTATAGATGTTCACCTGAAAGATGAGAGGGACCAGGAGAAATTGCACAACGAGGGAAAGTATGGTGACACTTGCTACCTCCTCTGTTCTTTGGTCAAATAATGTGTGAGTGGAGCTTTTAAAAGGTTACTGATCAGGTTCAGAGACATAAATCTCTTCAGCAATGTTTTGGGTACTGATGAAGCTAACCTACGTGAAATTCAAGCAAACATAATATAAAGTTCCCTTGGGATTTTTTCCTTATTTTTGTCTCTGTCTGCTGTTCTTGAGCTGTCCCACAAAAAACATTTCTGTTTCTCCATGCTGATTTTCCTGATCAAGCAAAAATGTGAGCAATTACTTTGCCCTTTTTTGGGTTCCTTTTTATTGACTCAAATGTCATGTCCATTGATTTCTCCGATTTTAACACAAATAGCACATGCTGAATTAATGGCTGGGCCTGCCTGTTGTCCGAAGAAACTCAGTGGCAAAAGCAGAGTTCTGTTATGTGCAGAGTAAAGGCTGATGGTTAGAACTGGAAATAATAATAATTAACAAGCGAAGTGAAAATAGTTGCATTCAAGAACTTATCCTATAGGGAGGTCTGATATCGTGCAACCTACTCAGGTTTGCTTTCTGCTTGTGGTCCACTAATCTGGATAATTTAGGGGTGTTGGGCTTGGAGCGCCCAGCATCTGAGTAAGGGCTGGACAAAATGACCTTCAATTCCCTTCAGATTCTTTCATAATACACATCATAGAAAGAAGAATTAGAGATGGACAGGGATCAAGAAGAACTGGTGATAGAAGATTAAGATATAAAGCCTGGGATCAAAGAGGAAGAAAATCTGCTGGAGATATCGAACAGCAGAATAGAACCTGTATAAACCCCAGTATTTTCACTGTTTTATTTCAATTATGACGGAACACACTCTATTTGGTAGGAAAGAACTATGAAATTGGCCTAGATTCTCACAGGTACAGTGGTACCTCAGGTTACATACGCTTCAGGTTACAGACTCGGCTAACCCAGAAATAGTGCTTCAGGTTAAAAACTTTGCTTCAGGATGAGAACAGAAATCGTGCTCCGGCGGCATGGCAGCAGCAGGAGGCCCCTTTAGCTAAAGTGGTGCTTCAGGTTAAGAACAGTTTCAGGTTAAGAATGGAGCTCTGGAACGAATTAAGTACTTAACCCGAGGTAGCACTGTACTGCATACTTGTGCTTAGATGAATTCTTTGTGAACTGGCAAAACTTTATGGAGTGCAGCAGAAGATATGGAACACTACCAACTATGAATTATGGATTTGCATTGTTTAATTAGTTAAAACAATATAGTATGATACTTTTGGGCGGGGGAGCATTTGTTTGTAACGTCAATCCTGGCTATTTATAAATGCCTTCTAATAATATCAACTGTGTATTGTGGTGTGTGTATCTCACACACATGCGTGATAGAGAGAGGGGGGGTGAGTCTAACCCTAAGGCAGAAGAAGAAGACTGCTCGCGCTAAAGGAACTCCTGCAGTGGATACTGCCCTCAGTTTTTGAGGTTTTCCCCTTAATTCAGTGTACAAAATCCTTGTCATGGTTAGGATATAGGCAACCTTTGCCCTGTATAAGGATGTCATTTTTAGTTCAACAGAGAATAGACATACCCAGGTATCTAATGCAAAATCAATTTAGGAATTTTATCTAATTATGTTTCTTGCTGTAGGTTATAATTCCTTCACCTTTTGGCACTACCACCATATGTGATAGATGTATTTTCCCCTCCACTAAATAACCAACACTTACCATCACCAATGCTCCCTATTATTTTGAATTCCCCTGGTGACCAATGTCACTGCAGGAGTTCTTAACAGAGTTCTCCTTCCACTAGTCAACAACATCTAGAAGGCCACAGGTTCCCCATCACTGGTCTATAGGAACTCCTTCTTCCCTTCCTCCAGATCTTTGCAATGCAGTCAGCTCATAGACAAATTTTCATCCATAATCAGCAGCCTACCGCCCTCTCCCTCCCTTTCCCCCCTGTTCAGAGCCCGCATACAGGCAGAGGAGCAGGCTGCCATGTTAAACTGCTGTCTTTCCAACAGAGCAAAAATAACTACAGAAGGACAACAACAACAACATCCTGTTCTGCCCGTCGGCAATTGCTAGCTTAAAATGTTGATTCCTTCTTCTTTCTGCTTGTGATCAACAATGGGGAAAAGGAAGCAGAAATAACTGAAGAGAAAAAAGTTGTTTTTGTTAGTTGGCCACATTTCTTCTTATGAACATCTCCAACAGGGGAACATTTATGGAACTCTGGGCTGTCATTTTCACAAAAGCTGATCGGTTATTTGACATACACTTGAAATCCCTCTTGTGGTACTTATCACTAATAACTGAGCTAAACTGAGCAGGAAGTAGCTAGTGATGACTCCCTTGTCGCTCAATAAACATGTGTAATTGAGATGTAATTGTTCAACTGCTATTTTCTTTTTGTAATATAATCACCTTGCACAATGAGGATTGGATATCATAAAGGAACAAGTATGAAACTGCCATCTGGAATTACATCAAAGTACAGTTGGCCGAGGAGACGGTAGAGTATTAAGCGCACCACAGAACCTGCTCATGCCTGCATTTCGCTCCAAGGAAATTCTGAGCAATTATTTGTAAAAGAGAATCTTTTCTTCTGGGCCAGAGGATGTCAGAAGGATCCTACGTGTGATGCAAAGATCAGTGTCCAGGATCCTGACAGCGAACCAAAGGGCAAATATTGTCGATGTAGCAGTTGCATTTAAAACAAGAATTAAGAAGCTAGCAACAAGGAGCTAGTATGGATGTATGTACCTTGTGTAATGATTTGGTTCCTATGAACTAGATTATTGCAATGTGCATGGGAATGGAAGAGTCCAGTCATTCACATCTCAGGCATTCTGTTTAGTAGAATAAATTAGGAATAAATTGCTATATGTGGGGATGCCTTTGAACACAGTTTGGAAACTACAGCTGGTGCAGAATACAGCAGATAAGACTAGGAACAGGGACAAAGTGATTGGATCATAATACACAGTTGCAACAACTGCAAATATATTTCTGAGTCCAAAGCAAAG
Source organism: Podarcis raffonei (assembly GCF_027172205.1). Taxonomy (NCBI): domain Eukaryota; kingdom Metazoa; phylum Chordata; class Lepidosauria; order Squamata; family Lacertidae; genus Podarcis; species Podarcis raffonei. Next base: position 38,672,561 of record NC_070612.1, read on the forward strand.
TGCTGCTATTAACTTATAAGGCAAGTATGTGGAGCCTCCAGCCCAAGGGCCAAATCTGGCCCAGATTGTGTCTCAGTCTGGCTTGTAAGGTTCTTCCACCCCCACCCCCACCAACCATGCCCACCTACTCCACACCTGATATCACACATGACATTAAATTTGGAGCAGGTAGAGATGGAGGTGGATCAGCTGCATGACTGAGTTCCCCGTAGTGAATTTAATCATTAGCTGATCCTTGTAGAAAGCAAGGTTGAATTCACCATCCATCAGCTGGTTGCAGGTTTGTTCCCTGTATGGGACAGCTGCATATTTCTGCATTGCAAGGGGCTGAAATAGATGATCCTCTGAGTCCCTTCCAATTCTTTGATTCTATGATTATAAGAAACGGCATATAAAGGTAAAGGTACCCCTGCCCGTACGGGCCAGTCGTGTCCGACTCTAGGGTTGTGCGCTCATCTCACTTAAGAGGCCGGGAGCCAGTGCTGTCCGCAGACACTTCCGGGTCACGTGGCCAGCGTGATGAAGCTGCTCTGGCAAGCCAGCACCAGCGCAGCACACGGAAACGCCGTTTACCTTCCCGCTATAAAGCGGTACCTATTTATCTACTTGCACTTAGGGGTGCTTTCGAACTGCTAGGTGGGCAGGAGCTGGGACCGAAAGACAGGAGCTCACCCCGCCGCGGGGATTCGAACCGCCGACCATACGATCGGCAAGTCCTAGGCACTGAGGTTTTACCCACAATGCCACCCACGTCTATGATTATAAAAAACGGCATATAGCAAGTCTCTATTATAGGTCCAGTGAAGCTTAATGTATTCATTCATTACATGAAGAACAGAACAGAAAGCACACTACTAAAGTTGTCACTATGAAACTGGAAGGGACTGCAAGCACTTTGGATGACAAGAGCATAATTCAAGACTCTCAACAATTTGGGATAATGGGCAGAAATAAATGGGATGAAATTTAATAAGGGTAACTGCAAGGTCCTGCATTTCATCAGAACGAGCCAAGGTACAATAACAGCTTTGGGAATGTTTGTTTACCAAGGAAAAACAGAGAAGGTCTGAGGGTTGAGGGCATCATTAATGGTAAGAAGTTACAATGTCTTTGAAACAAAAGCAAAGGGTTGTAGGGGAATTACAAGGAAGAATAATGAGATACTTGCCATACTCTATTCGGTGTTGGGCTTGGCAGTGAGTATGGTGATGTTCACAGAACAGGAACACAGGAAGCGACCTTATGCCAGGTCAAACTAGCCCAATATTGTCCCATCTGACTGACAGTAGCTCTTGGGCTGGAGTCCTTTACTAGAATACTCTTCAGTTCTGATGCCCACATTTCAAAAGAAAGATGGAAGGGAACAGTTCATCCTTTGAAGAAGGGAATAGGATGGAAAGAAGCAATCATTTACTTCAGTTTTTCCTCTTATGTCATATTCATAGACCAGGCTTCCCCAAACTGTGGCCAATTGTCAGGGATGATGGGAGTTGTAGTCCAAAAAACCTGGAGGCCGTCTGATTGGGGAATACTTTCTTAGACCATTGATATTTTTTGTTATTCTGTTTTTACATTCTTTCTAGCATTTCTATGGTGGATGACTAATTTACCACATTGTTGCTGCTTAACAACAATTCTAAACAGTGGCTCTGACTGCACAATTCAGAGCATGACCATTTTTGAATTTTAATCTTCTGTCTGGGGTTGCCTAGATTCCCCCCCGCAAAAAAAAAATATGTTAACAGACTTTGTTTGCTTTGGAAACATATTGAGAGAGAGAGAGAGAGTCAAATTGAAGGCCCCATTTTGGCTGGCCTATTCCAAAATAGAAGCACAGTATAAATGCTCAGCTGCAAAGTTGGGACAGCTGTAAATATTTGCACATGAAGAGACATCCATCCATCTCACCAACACCTGTTCGCATCAGATTTGCTCAAATATTTGCATATCTAATTCTAAACATTAAAAACGTTTTTGTCTCTGTCAAGCAATTTCAGAATTACAAGCATAAAATACAACCTGTGACTGCTGATTAGGGTAAACAAGGAATCCTTTTGTAGCTGGATTGTCTGATGTATGTAATTTTTAAAAGAACATAATTTGAGCTTGCAGGATCAGGCTAGTGGCCCATCTAGTCTTCCAAGTGGCCGGCCAGGTGCCTGTGGGAAGCCTGCAAGCTGGACATGAACACAGAAACACTCTGCCCACTTGAAATTTGCAGCAGCTGGCAGCTGGAAACATGGCTTATAGCCTTCTCTTCCACAAATTTGTCTAATTCTCTTTCAAAGTCATCCAAGTTGTTGGCCATCACAGCCTCCTGTGGCTGCAAATGCAACTAGGCGCTGCATGAAGAAGTACTTCCTTTTATCTGTGAAGGATCTTCCAACCTTCAGCTTCCTTGTTTGCCCATAAGTTCTAGTGTGATGAAAACAAATTCTACACGCTCCAATGGTAGCCAAGAGACTGATATTGATGAAGTGGAAGAATAAGGATATGTTCCCCTTTCCTAAATGGATAGACAATAGGATAACCCTTGCAACTTATGAATGGACTGCTTAGTCTTTGTTTGGATAAATATGGCAATATTTGGAATAAGTTTTAGAAAATGTAGCAGACTATTAATATTTACATATGCATTGGGATAATAATATCAAATTTATAAAAGAATGTATGAGTTAGGTGGTTTTTCATATATGGGTTTTCCCTCTGCACATTTTTGTGCCTTTTTATTTATTTATTTTCTTCTCTTTTTCTTTGCATCAGCTTATTTCTTTATAATTAAACCCTTTCCAATAATTTTAAAAAGTTACAGTGTTATGAGAAAGGGAAAGAAACTTTTCTCTATCCATTTCTCCATGCCATGCATCGCTTCATAAATTTCCATCATGTCACCTCTTACTTGCTTTTTCTCTAAACTAAAAAGTCTCAAATGCTGCAACCTTCCCTCACAGAGGAATTCCTCCATTTCCTTGATCCTCGGATGCTCTTTTCTGAACTTTTCCCAACTCTACTATAGCCTTTCTCAGGTGAGGCAACCAGAACTGTACACAGTATTCCTAATGCGGTTGCACCATATATTTATATAACGGCATTATGATATCAGCAGTTTTACTTTCACTTCCTTCCATAATGCTGCTTAGCATGAGATTTCCCCTTTTCACAGCTGCTGCAGACTAGATCAACATCTTCACCAAGCTACCCACTACGACCTCAAAATCTCATTTCCTGGTCATACACCACCAGTTCAGATCCCATAAGTGCATATGTGAAATTAAGAATTATTATTATTTGCCCTGACATGTATCACTTCACACTTGTGTACACTGAATTGTATTCACTGCCTCGGCCCAGTATACCTGAAGGAGCGTCTCCACCCCCATTGTCCAGTCCAGACACTGAGGTCCAGCGCCGAGGACCTTCTAGCGGTTCCCTCAATGCGAGAAGTGAAGCTACAGGGAACCAGGCAGAGGGCTTTCTCGGTAGTGGCACCTGCCCTGTGGAACGCCCTCCCATCAGATGTCAAGGAAATAAACAACTATCTGACTTTTAGAAGACATCGGAAGGCAGCCCTGTTTAGGGAAGTTTTTAATGTTTGATGTTTTTTTGTGTTTTTTATATTCTGTTGGGAACCACCCAGAGTGGCTGGGGAAACCCAGTCAAATGAGTGGGGTATAAATAATAATAATATTAATCACCATTTTACTCATCATTGACTAAGTTTAGAGAGGTTCTTTTGGAGCTCTTTGCAATTGAGTTGTGTTTTAATGACCCTGAACAATTTAATATCACAAACATGGCCAACTCACCGCTCATTCCCAGCTCTAGATTGTTTATCAGCAAGTTAAAAAGCACAAGTCCCAATACCAGCCCTTCTGGTCTTATAGAAACAAAGCAGAGAGAAAAATGCTACCTTCGTGTGATCTCAAGACAACCCTTTGAAAAAAAAGGGAAACGAAACATGTTAGACAAGTTTTTCCTTTTTATTAAAACACTAGAGTTCTCCCCTCAGGCCTTAAATATTATCAAAATCAGCGTGGCTGTCGAAGATGAAAAAGGTTGCTTTTTTCTGTCCTATTCTCTAGAAGAAAAGCAAATGTTCCCAAAAGTACTTATAGCACAATTTTGCAGTACCTATTTGAAGGATCTTATACATAATGGATTGCCACTTTTTTGCTGTCCAAGAAAAGCTTAACTCCTCAAGGTAAGCAGCAGTCCTTCCCTGCCCCTGATCTGCTTACCAGAGCACAACAAAAATCAATAGGATGCTTCCCTCCAGAGAATGGGGTCGTCACCTTTGTGATGCAAAGTGTATTTTCCAAAGAGAGCTCCCTCTCAGTCCTAGGCAGTTGGTGGCATGCAAATTGTCCTAAATCTTAAGAGATTTCACATTTAAGGAGTGGAGAGGGGAGAAGAGAGCTACAATAGTCTGCAATAGGCTATTCTATACTGCTTTTGAGATCAAACCTCTCCATTCTTAAGGAAATCAGCTCACTGAGTGCTCACTGGAAAGACAGATCCCGAAGCTGAGGCTCCAATACTTTGGCCACCTCATGAGAAGAGAAGACTCCCTGGAAAAGACCCTGGTGTTGGGAAAGATGGAGGGCACAAGGAGAAGGGGACGACAGAGGACAAGATTGTTGGACAGTGTTCTCGAAGCTACCAGCATGAGTCTGACCAAACTGCGGGAAGCAGTGGAAGACAGGAGTGCCTGGCGTGCTCTGGTCCATGGGGTCACGAAGAGTCGGGCACGACTAAACGACAACAACATACTGCTTTTGTGGCTCTTTCAAACTCACCGGTTTGACATATTGTCAGGGGCTATCTGAAACCCATTGGCTTGCTTGCCATTTTGGGAACCTATGCATAAGCCTAATATTTTTATTTTTTTTAAAAAAAGGTGGGGGAGAGAGAATTGGATGGCAGAATTGGCACCGTGCAGATGCAGTCTCCAGTCAGCGGTGGAGCATATGCCTGCGCTGCCCAGGGCGAATGCACTCCCAAGGGGGGGCATGGCATGCTCCTGAGGGGGGCGTGGCACGGAGGGTGCCCTCCCAGGTGCGGGATAGCCACTCAGGTGCCCGGAATGGCACACGCACCCTGCAGCCAGGGGTGAAGCGAGCCACCCACAGGGGCGGAGTGATCCCCAATGTCAGATATTCAGCCCATCGCCCGCCCGTGACTCCCAAGCCTCCCCCAAGCTGTCAAAATGAAGGGGAAAGGGAGGGCATGCCACCAGCAAAGCAGCGCAGCTCCCCTCTTACCCTGACGGCTCGGGGTAGGCTTGGGAGCCATGGGCGGGTGGTGCGCCGAATGTCACCCCCCTCAGTGAGGGCACCCGGGGCGGTCCACCCCTTCCTCTGCCCCTCCAGTCTCCAGTCGCTTGGGAAAAGCCCTGGAGAGGAAGGGACTTAGGCAGCTGTGGGGATGCAGGGATTTTCAGTCTCAGCTACTGCTTCCTGGACGCAAGACCTTCCGGAGGTGAGCTGCTGTGCTCATTAGACCTGAAACTCCTGTGTCGATTTTGTGTTTGCTAATAAAGAGTTAACTCCCATTTGCACAGCGTGATTTGCTGCTGGCTCCCTCCTGGCACCTGCCTCACACCCACAAAAAGCAAGCTATAAAACTCGGTGCACATGTCTTTAAGATGTGTTTAAAGTCATATCTTAATATAAAGGCGCATTTTGACAGTTTGGGACATTTATTTTGATACATATTATCTTCACTTTCTATTTAGCTAAGCCAAATCTCTGAATGTAATGTATTTCTCTTGATTAGGCAAAAAGCGGATTTTTTAAAGCATCAGAACTGACCAAACTAGTGGTTCACTGAATTTCCCCCTGAGTTCTATGTAACCAGTGCTTTTTTTTTTTTAAGAAAAAAGGTGCTGATATTCACCATGAAGTTGTTTCAATAAGTGCCACATTTGAAAAAGAAGGTGCTGGTACTGCATACCCCTGAGTACCCCCAGAAAGGACTCCATGTGACTATCAGCTACAATAACCAATGGCAAATGTTCTTAGTCACCTGAGCTCCCCCCCCCAAAAAAAAGAGTGGGAGGATAGCGTAAGTAGAGCTCCAGACCAAGGTCCATCTAGAACAGCATCCTGTTCTCACAGTGGCCAACTAAATGCCTCTGGGAATCTAATGAGCAGGACAATATCCTTCACCTGAAGAGATATTACAGTTGTTGTTGTTGTTTAATCGTTTAGTCGTGTCCGACTCTTCGTGACCCCATGGACCAGAGCACGCCAGGCACTTCTGTTTTCCACTGCCTCCCGCAGTTTGGTCAGACTCATGTTTGTAGCTTCGAGAACACTGTCCAACCATCTCGTCCTCTGTCGTCCCCTTCTCCTTGTGCCCTCCATCTTTCCCAACATCAAGGTCTTTTCCAGGGAGTCTTCTCTTCTCATGAGGTGGCCAAAGTATTGGAGCCTCAGCTTCACGATCTGTCCTTCCAGTGTGCTCTCAGGGCTGATTTCCTTAAGAATTGATAGGTTTGTTCTTCTTGCAGTCCATGGGACTCTCAAGAGTCTCCTCCAGCACCATAATTCAAAAGATATTACAGTAGCATCCCTCAAGATTCTTGAAATCCCAGTATGGAAGGCCCTTACACAGGGCAAAATATTTCAAGTCATGAATGTAGATGTTTGCTCAGATGTAAATTCCATTGTGTTCAGGTAAATGTTTAAAGCAGCAATGGGGCATCTATGGCCCTTCTAGATGGACTCTAGCTGCCATCGTCTTTGACCACTGACCTTTCTAGGGCTGACAGGAGTCTAATTAGTATCCGGAGGACCACAAGTGTCCCATCCTTGGTGTGCAGAATGAGAGCTTTACTTCAGCTTTGATAGTTGGGTTGTTTGTTTGTTTGTTTTTACCTGGCCCAGGCATTGGGTACCGATACAGTAATTGCTACATTGTCTCACTTCAACTTCACTCTGTCTCAGCCTCAGTTCTACATCTGTAATGTCAGGAAAATTGATGACTCCGTCGCTGGGCTAAAGATGTATGAGCGGCATTGTAAAGCAATTTACGTTCTGTAAGTGCTGCAAAATGATGAGCCGTGATTATCATTGCTATAGCATTCTTACATAATGTGGATTTGATTGAGAACAGTTGCCTGTGATGAGCTAAATGGTATTGCACCTTTTGGCGTTTAATTATGCCAGCCTTCGCCAACCTTCCAGGTGTTTCAGATGATGACGGCCACCAGCCCTAGTCTGGGGCTGATGGGAGTCTTAGTTCAAATCACCTGGAGGTTGCCATGTCGGTGAAGGGTGGGTTATGCCATTACCCACTGAACTTCCCCTTCTGAGTCAGTCATCTATGACATTTTTCAATCATAAAGTGGTAGCTTGGGATGCGAACGGGATCCGTTCCGGAGCCCCATTCGCATCCTGAAGTGAACGCAACCCGCATCCACGCATCTGCACGTGTGCGGGTTGCATTTTGCTGCTTCTGCACATGCGTGTGACGTCATTTTGACCGTCTACGCCTGCGTGCGCGGTGAAACCCGGAAGTAACGCACTCCATTACTTCTGGGTCACCGCGGAGCGCAACCCAAAAATACTTAACTTGAAGCACATTTATCCTGAGGTATGACTGTATATGTTATACTATTCCACCCCACTCCACCCTGTCCCATACATCTTCCAGCAATCCTTCCTTAGCCCAGTGCTTTTTTTCAACTGGAGCATGCTGGAGTGCAGTTCCGGCACCTCTCAGGTGGGCGCCGTTGTGGGTCAGGACTCCCCCTGCCCACTTCCTGCCTTTGAGTACTTCTTAGAAGCCCAAAATGAACATTTCAAGTCAAAGTGGAAGCTGGCTTCTTTGTATAGATCAGTGACTCCAATTCATATTTTCTTTTCTTCAATGCATCTGCTGTGTAGTGGTGGCAGGCTTTAATTTTTCCAGCCAGGCATCTACTGTTACACACACATGCATTTGTGAGAAGGTACTTCTGAGCTGCCCTAGAAGAAGAAGAGTTTGGATCTGATATCCCGCTTTATCACTACCCGAAGGAGTCTGAAAGCAGCTAACATTCTCCTTTCCCTTCCTCCCCCACAACAAACACTCTGTGAGGTGAGTGAGGCTGAGAGACTTCAGAGAAGTGTGACTTAGCCCAAGGTCACCCAGCAGCTGCACGTGGAGGAGCGGGGACATGAACCCGGTTCCCCAGATTACGAGACTACCGCTCTTAACCACTACACCATACTGGCTCCCTAGCCATCTGCCTGAATCTAAGATGACAAGGGAAGCAGGGGTGCATTTATTTGTCCTGCACCAAAAACAGGGGTGACCCAAACCAGCTAGGGAGACAGCTTGCTCAGAGGGGTATGTGTGTGCCATGGGGCCCCGGATGCAATTTTGAGAGGGGGCGCAAACAGGCACCCCCACAGCAGGTTCCTTCATCAGACCCTGGCTCTGTGCCACAAGGAACTGTGCCTTGGCTCCAGCGCTTGTGTCTGGTGCAGCTCCGCCCCCCCCCGGGTCAGGCCTGACCCAGGGGAGGAGAGCAGGAGGAGAGTGGGCAGTAGCTTCTCCACCCCTTTCCTACTCCGCCGCTTAGTTTGCCATAGTTTTTAGCACCTCTGTGGGCAGTGAACATGGCTACTGTCAAACCAGTGTCTATTCAGGGCTGCCTTGAGTCGCCTGGTGACTTACTGTAACAACTTCATGGTGAGCTCTGTCACCTATTTTTTATTGGGGGGGGGAATCACTGTCTTAGCCCACATCCCTAGGGGAAAGAGTGCTGTCAAAACAATTTCTATCACTAGTTCAGGGTTTCACCCCACCTTTCCTGAAGGATACTGCAATAGATTTTGGATATATTCCTCCCTGTTCTTATCTTTTTGTTATGTAGCCTAATGCAGAAAGGCGCTTTATTTCATCGACAGCACCCCCTTGACATGAGTTCCAGTAATCTTTTCTCTACATACTTTTACTTTAGGTCTTTCCGATGAAAGCTGGAGTCATCTTTTTTGTTGCATTCTTCTGTCTGACAGCACCTTTTCTTAAGTGGTAGGTTGCAGCTGCAAATCCAGCTGCAGGTTAGCTTGTCTTGTTCATTTGATGGAAAAAGCTGTCCCTGAGCCTGTAGTTCTAAGGATGGGTTTATGATGATAAACTAAGTTCCCATGTAAAAGGGACAACAATCCCACGAAGGGCAGAATAGTGCAGGGGAAGGCATTACTATTCATTGTGGAAATTCTCTAACGTCTTTGTGTTTTTTAGGCAAGTCACTCACTAGTAGGGCAAGGCCTCACAAACGTAGCTCTTTCTCCTTCCTGAAAGGCAGGAATGTTTGCCAGAGAAAAATCTCCAAGGACATTTTCAGCTTGGCAGTAATTTTCAACAATCTTGCGCTGGCATAACACAAAGAATGCACTGAACAGACATTTGTGAACTGGGCATTGAGCTATTCCAACTTTTGACAGTAGAATGTGCAACCATTGTAACTGTTTTGGATCATACTATTATTACCACTATTATTAATTTCATTTATGAATTGCTTTCCATAAGGCATCTCAAAGCCATTTACAATATAACGACATCTATTAAAATAATTAAATTAACTGCATATCAAAACAATTTTCTAAAACGCTGCAAATATTAAAACAGTTGGAAACAACAACGCATACATGAAATCAATTCAGAGTCAGGACGGAGACTGACAGGCATAAATATTTTAGAAGGTTTGTTGATAGGACATCAGGTGAGTTCTGCTGCTGCCACCAAACTAGCTGCTAATGTCCAGCAGCATCGAGGAAGAAATAAATTTCAGCCTAAGTCAAATAAATGCAGAGTGGGATAAAAATGTCCTCAGATGGTGGTTTTTAAAGGGAATTCCAAAAATACGTGACCAGCATGGAGAAATCTTGTGTATATTACCTGCCAGCATAATACAAGGCCAACTGGTCATAAGAACCACCTTGCAACATTCAGCATTTAGGCCTGCATTCAGTTATCCCAGTGCCCTAGAAGATGCTAGTGCAGGGGGTCCCGCAAATGCAACAGGGATTTGCCCCTCTCCTCCTAGGCATACCCCATGCCTTGCTCAGTTCTGCCCTGCGGGGTCAAAAGAAGAGCGTGGAGGAGGGGTCAGAATAATTCAATCTAGCAAGCACTGGTGGAACCATCAAAAAAGCACAAAGTTGACTTTCTCCCTTGCTTGTTTTCTCCCTACCTCCCCATATCTTTTTTCTTTGTGCTTCATGGCATTTTAAAATGTGCAGGGACAGCTTTATTTTTATGGATTTGTAAACTGCTCTGGGAGCTTTTCTGGCTGACAAGTGAGGTAAAAATTCATTAAACAAATGTATGAATGAATGCAATTGAATCAAGATTTTTTTTGCATGATGGACTGTCTCGCCAGACTACAACTAATCCAGAATGCGGCAGCTAGACTGGTGACTGGGAGTGGCTGCCAAGACCATATAACATCAGTCTTGAAAGACCTACATTGATTCCCAGTATGTTTCCAAGCACAATTCAAAGTGTTGGCGCTGACCTTTAAAGCCCTAAACGGCATCAGCCCAGTATACCTGAATGAGCGTCTCTACCCCCACCGTTCTACCCAGACACTGAGGTCCAGCGCCAAGGGCCTTCTGGCAGTTCCCTCACTGCGAGAAAAGAAGTTATAGGGAACCAGGTAGAGGGCCTTCTCAGTAGTGGCGCCCGTCTGTGGAACGCCCTCCCACCAGATGTCAAAGAGAAGAACAACTACCAGACTTTTAGAAGACATCTGAAGGCAGCCCAATAGGGAAGTTTTTAATGTTTGATGGACTACTGTATTTTAATACTTTGTTGGAAGCCACACAGAGTGGCTGGGGAAACCCAGGCAGATGGGCAGGGTATAAATAAATGAATGAATGAATGAATGAATGAATGAATAAATATCTGACTTGGAGGAGGAGGAAGCTGGCAACTGTAGCAGGAAGTGCAATCAGCAACAAAAAGGCCCCCTAAAACAAAAACAGAAAAAAGCTTTCATATCTGCAAGTGGAAGCAACCTCATATGAAAAGGGTTGCCAGATACTAGAATGTAGATTTGGTGAATTTCATTAAAAATAGCTGAAAAACTCTTTCTTTTTGTTGAGATTTTGCAAAAAAAAAAAAGAAGAAGAAGAAGAAGAAGAAGAAGAAGAAGAAGAAGAAGAAGAAGAAGAAGAAAAAGAGCACAACAACTCTTGTGTCCGGATTTTCACTTTTTGAAAGATGGCAATCCTACTTGATGCAAATTATTGTACAATAATCCTGTCAAGCTTTTATTATTCATTGGTAACATGTTATCAGTGCTTACATTCTCATGGGTAATATGGAGGAGGGAAAAACGAGTTGGCTGGCGCAAACTACTTATGCACAGTGATCTGTGAAGAAATCAGATTTCAAAAACAACCAGAGGAATTGACAGTTCTGAATGCATTGATTTGGCTTCAAGGACAGGACTCAGTAATGAGGATGGAACCCATCCCCAGACAAACTAGATGATTAACAGGATGTTTCTTAGGAATCACCTGAACACATGGCATTCTCTGCAAGAAGGATGGTACCTGCAACTATCATATTATAGGGTCTGTCATTCAGACCTTGCATTTCACAAGCTGTTCGGACACCGAAAATATCTCATTTCTGCCACAGCCTCAGTTGTGCTCTTTGTTTGATTAGTCTATTTTATCTAAATATATATGACAAGATATAACAGTCCAATCAAGCCAAATGCTCAACTGAGGCTAATCTAAATTACCTTTTAATAGTGCCATTTATATTCCTCTGTACATGTTATTTAATCATGAATTGAAATACTCATTTTTCATGCAGATACACAATTTTTAACAGAAGGTGCTGGGAACCTTCCCTTAGAATTGCTGGGCTTTATGTACGGTTAATGAGATTCTTTTTTACTGAGTATCTAAGAGTTGCTCATATTTGAATGTGGTTTGAAAGAAAGCATCCCCAGGAGAGTCCCTGATATATAATCCCGATAATCTAAGAAACCCTTTTTAATCCATGTCTACTGTGTAATGTATCCTAGTTCTCTCTATTGTAACTTGATTTGACAGCAGAAGTGAGAGGGATGCCGAAGGAGTGGTCCTGAAAGCCTGGTTAGCCTATGCCTTGTGATCATGACCTGCCCTCAAGACTTCTCCATCACCAAGCCTCTGATTCTTCCCATACCCAATGGATAATCTTCCTTCTCCCACTCTTACATCTCCTCCCATTTATGTAAAACACTGCATGAAGATTTGTACTTTGCAGAAATGCTGCAAGCAGTACCCACATTAAACACTGCAAAAGTGTTGGTCTGGATGGAAGGCCAAGAACGAAAAGTTGCATATTTTGTGGGCAGACAAGGGAGCATTCAGATGTGGGGAATATTGCATTAGTATTTTTGAGTACAATATGAGCACTTCTGCACCATTTTCTAATGTTCGTTTCACACTGCAGTACCTGTTGTGGCTTTTTGACCAATATACTGGCACATTGTGCTAAATTTCATTCCCACCCATGGGTGTGGCATGACACAACAGCGAGTGTCATTGGACAACTTTGCTACTCTCTCACGCCTTGCACACTTGCCTGCTTCTGTTCTCCCATGACCTCCCCTCCAAATAAAAATAGCAGGAAAGAACTGTATTTTGGTATATTGCCCCAAATTTCGTCACTTTACTCCCATGATTTTCTGGGTGAAGGGTGTGGGAAACAGACTTTTTATTTTCTGGAATCAAACGACACAGAAATGTGTGCTAAACATGTGTTGTATTTCATTACACTGTATGAAAGCTCTGTGGGACGTAATCCGCTGGAGCAATCAAATACAATATTCCTTGTTTCCCTGGAGTAACTCCAGTCAAGGTAGAGTTTCTTATTACACCTGCTCTGGCGCATCCTCCCCCTGTATGTGACCAGGTAGGTGGATGTGACCCTTGCAGACCCCACAAAAGGTCCAGTAACGCAGCCATTTCTCTCTCTTGATGCACTCCCTTCCTGCTCCTGATGAATAATAATAATAATAATAATAATAATTTATTATTTATACCCCGCCCATCTGGCTGAGTTTCCCCAGCCACTCTGGGCGGCTCCCAATCAGTGTTAAAAACAGTACAGCGTTACATACTAAAAACTTCCCTGAACAGGGCTGCCTTAAGATGTCTTCTGAATGTCAGGTAATTATTTATCTCTTTGACATCTGATGGGAGGGCGTTCCACAGGGCGGGCGCCACTACCGAGAAAGCCCTCTGTCTGGTTCCCTGTAGCCTCACTTCTCGCAATGAGGGAACCGCCAGAAGGCCCTCGGCGCTGGATCTCAGTGTCCGGGCTGAACGGCAGCTCATGGGCCCATCCTTACAAGGATGTAATCCACACTATATCTCTAACTACAAGCTAAGCCTGCCTTCAGGGATCAAACTGTGAACTGAATGTGAGTAAACTTGTCATTACTTATAAGGAAGACTCTTGTGTCTTTATTCTTTTAGGAGGGAATCAAAGGGGTCTTACCAGGAATATACTCCAATCTGGGCATGCCAGATTGGACTGCGTAACTAAAGAGATTCAAATGAATCTGCAAATAGCTTCTTGCTATGTAAACAGGGAATGAGTGTGTGTGTGTGTGTGTGTGTGTGTATGAATGATTCACTAGCATGAGTTAGGAAGGATAATATTTAATCAATATATCCTCTCCTACTATACACAACTTTCCCACAAGCTCAAATATAGGGTGGAAATTAACAGGAAAATGGAATAAGCTTCCATGTGAGTGCAGCCAGGATCTCGCTTCAAATCCATCCATCCCTGAGCTTGAAAAACAGAGAACATAAATCACTCAAGCCACAGAGAGGTTTAAAATGATGACCGTTAGATTTACCAACCCTGCCTGGAACCTCAACCACAGCACTATTCATTTATTCTCAGAAAAGATGGCTCTTGTTTTCTCCTCGCCTTCTGTCTGGGTGGCATGCTGCCCCCGTTGAGAAAAGGGCAGGTTTTCTAGGACAGGGATGCTATCAATAGTTGGTTAGCATCTGTTCAGCTTGCATAACACTATTTTTATTCCTAATTGCCATTGCACTTGTAATATGCCGAGAGCGCTTCACTCCTTATTCTCACATCAATCACGTAAGATATTTATTGTATTTCTATTTATTTAGAACATCTGCTGATTGCTCCATCAGCTAAGTTCTCCGGGTGGTTCACACAGAATTCAGGCAATATATAATTAAAGCATTAAATGAGGTGTAGCCCCCTAGACATTTTGGACTATGACTCCCATTAGCCCCAGCCAGGATGGCTAATGGTGCAAGTTCAGGCCTTAGGAGCGCTTACTCTGACATTCAAAGAATGTAGGCAAGAGAGCCTAGCAGCAATGAATAGGATGGAGTTCAAAAGCATTCCCTAAAGAGTCCTTGAAGTAAAGACTCCTAAAGTATCAAGTGTTTTGTCCCCTCTTTTTATCCCATTTCTGGATTTAATAATTATAATACAGGCCATGGTGGTGCCTTGACTCCTGGGTTCTCCTAGGATCTTAATTAAAATGTCAAATTAAAATGTCCTAGGATCTTAATTAAAATGTAAAATTAAAATTAAAATGTTCTTCTGGAGGGAAGATTGATCCTGTGACTTCTCTCATCTAGGAGCACTAGGAGTGAATAACATTTACTCACTAAGTTTATGTCTTCAAGAATAACAGCAGATTGATGTAGGCAGGGTTAAAATGCTAATTGAGTTACTAACATATGTATACTAAAGTCTAGGTTAAAAATGGAGTCTGAGATGGAGCTCAGACTTACAGATGCTCTCATGTTATAGACATGATGGAAAATATAGTGTGCCTAGGCAGGGAGGAGCATATTAAGTTATGCCTCTTCTTGTCAGGGCATAAAAGGGAAATGAAGTCACAGAGTTCTCTCTAGCAAGTTTACAGCTCTGTGATCCTCAGCCCCTTCATGTACCTATGTGGCCAAACATTAATAGTTGGTTTGACAGCAGTAAATATCCAACAAAAGGCCCCAACTTTAGTGGGATTTAAGATCTTTCTTTTGGAAGACGTCCCATTGATTTGATGGAAACTTGTTTCCAAGTAAGGAGGTCAAAGTGTAAGATTGTGTGCATAAAAATTAAATTTTGCAGTGCACAAGTTCAGAAGATGAAAGTATGCTAAGCAGCAGAATAAAGTGGAATTATAATGTGGAAGTTTCTTATGCCAGAAACAGAGTAAACAACTACCTAAACACAGTTACAATCTAAAGGAATAAAAAGACATGGAAATCTTTAATGGCCTTTCACTTCCTAATCAGCCATTCATTTCCTTTGCAAGGAACATGTGGAAAGTGAGGCGGGCAGAGGTCAAAAGATGTCCTTTCTCTTCAGGAGATCTTGACCTTCATTTTACAGCTCATCTTCCTGTAGTGCTGGTTTAGATGGGGCTAAGCTGCCAGCATACACTCCGGAGAGCTGTAAATGGTCTGTTAGAGTTTCCTTATCTCAGCAGTGACTGCGCTGAAGGCTCCCACACCTCTCTTTGTGAGTGATAATAGAAGTCCCCTACAGGTACTAGATTTTCAAGTGCTTGCATATTCATTCGTCTCTGCAACATTCAGTGGGAAGAATTTGATCTGAACTCCTGTTATTTCTAGTTCAGCGACTTCTCTCTTGTTAGCCAGTGCAAGTAGGTTTGCTACACAGATTTGCCTGCTTGTCACTTGAGGCTGAACTGGTGAGCAT
The DNA here is from genome assembly GCF_027172205.1 of Podarcis raffonei. Classification (NCBI taxonomy): domain Eukaryota; kingdom Metazoa; phylum Chordata; class Lepidosauria; order Squamata; family Lacertidae; genus Podarcis; species Podarcis raffonei. The sequence continues at coordinate 38,688,281 of NC_070612.1, forward strand.
GTTTAATGCATTTGTCTGACCTACTTAATTAACATATGTTACTTAAAGATAAAACCAGAGCAAAGCTCTGAGGCAGATGTTGCTTTCACTGCCAGGCATGCCTTACGCCGGATCTCATATTTGTACAGTCAAGACTCTGGATCAGAAAGTGAAATGTCTAAGGCCTCTGCTGTGTTTGGTCACAGGGTTTGTTGCATCCAAGGTGGGACAACTCAGTTAGCTCCAGTCTGTAAAAATCCTGGGTCAGGAAGGATTCAGAGCTTTTTCTCTGGGGTACTCAAGGGTTTGCAGTACCAGCACCTTCCCCCCGCCCCCATGTTAAAAGTATGCCCATTGTTGTAACAACAATGGAGACTCACAAACTCTCCTTGGTCACCTCAAAAATAAGTTTTGTTGTTGTTTAGTCGTGTCTGACTCTTCGTGACCCCATGGACCACAGCAGGCACTCCTGTCTTCCACTGCCTCCCCCAGTTTGGTCAAACTCATGCTGGTAGCTTCGAGGACACTATCCAACCATCTCATCCTCTGTCATCCTCTTACACCTGTGCCCTCCATCTTTCCCAACATCAGGGTCTTTTACAGGGAGTCTTCTCTTCTCATGAGGTGGCCAAAGTACTGGAGCCTCAGCTTCAGGATCTGTCCTTCCAGTGAGCACTCAGGGCTGATTTCCTTAAGAATGGATAGGTTTGATCTTCTTGCAGTCCACGGGACTCTCAAGAGTCTCCTCCAGCACCATAATTCAAAAGCATCAATTCTTCGGCGATCAGCCTTCTTTATGGTCCAGCTTTCACTTCCATACATCACTACTGGGAAAACCATAGCTTTCCCTTTGTTGGCAAATAAGTTAAGGACCTTTGTTGGCAAATAAGTTAAGCAGCACCAAAACCCTCCAGAATTTCACTGACATTTTCTGTTCCTGTTTTTGAATGCAACTTCTTTTCTCATTAATCAATTAAGAATGGATGAAAAAAATGCAGGATAACTTTTTGTCACAGCACTAAAAATAAACAAACCATGTAACTTAGGTAATGGGGATTTGGAAATGGAGCTTTACATATAAAAATATTAATAGGAGGAAACAACTACCGTAGTTTACATTTTTGAGGACACAGTCTGGGCGAAATTGCAGACCAGTCTAATGAAATGAAGTTATGTTGCTAGGAAACTAGTTTGGTGGGAAAGATCTCTCCTATTTTAATTAAGAAATGCAAATCAATAAATGTGCCTTATGGACAGTGAACAAAGGTATCCAATGTATTGCTGCTTAAAGACAGAGTTGAACATTTAATGCCTCCACTAAACAGCCAATGGCAAAACAAAGTTTTCAAAGGGAAGGGAGGCAAAGTATGTCATAAGAATTAAGTGCCCCAAGGCTTGTTAAGTGTTTGATTGGAATTACACAGCTCAGAACTTCTCAGAAGTGATTTTTTAGAACACGAATCAAACAAGAATAAATAAGGATAGTAAACAGATGCGGTGGCTTCAAGATCATACAGCTGCTTTATCCTGTAGGTCTTAAATCAAGCTAAGACTGTTGAAGAGGGAGCAATTCAAGTAACTTTGTACTCAATACATTCTTGAAGAGTTTATAAAAGCCACAGAGAACATATAGCATGTTTATTGTTGTTTTTTAAATTTATACAAAGACCCTCAACTTCTGCAAAACTGGTTCGGTAAAAACAGAAAACTCTTTCCTGAAGTAGAGCCAGGCAACTGTTATTATTTAATTATTTCACGACTTCCTTTTCATATAAATTTTGAGGCAATTGAAAATCCCATATTAAAAACTAAAAATGGGTTTTAAAACAATAAAAACAATGCAATGTAGGTTTATAAAGGCTCTGGGGAATATAAAACTTGTATGGTGTTGCTATTCAGTTTATACAGAGACCCACAAATTCTGCAAAGCTGGTTCGATAGAAACAGAAAACTGTTTGCTGAAGTAGAGCCAGACAATTAGTTTACCTTGAATCACATCCCATATAAGCTAAAGATAAGTTTTAAAAGAATACTCAAGGCAGAGACCTAAAACTATTTTTAAACAGCTGGGAAAGCTTGTCGAAACAAAAATGTCTTCAGTTGTTGCCGGAAATGACATGTTGTGGGTACCTACTGTAACTCAAGAAGAGATGGCAGACCTTTTGAAAATTATTAGAATGTGAAACTACAAATCCAGAGTAAATTTCTTGCTCTGCCTTATGCCTCAGCCACCTTCTTACAATGTAATGTCTATGAGTTGGATGGAATCACATTTCCTGAAGGAGCGCCAGCTAGGGCCCACCCCAGTTTAATTCTAAATGCTATATGAGAGTATCCCGAGGTTCCCTAAAAGTATGGCAAAGGCAATTTCAGAGCCTTCCAGAGCTCCAAGATCCATCCAGCATGGCCAGTGGTAAAGGATGATGGAAGTTGTAGTTCAACAATATCTGATGGGCCACAGTCTGGAGATATACCATAGCAAAGGATAATGAAGATACTTCATGCAATCAGTATGAATGGAAGCCATGTGGTGAAATGCACCCATAATTTGAATCAACCATAGATTTTGTACTCTTTTTGCCTTTACCTCATGATTATTCATGATGGTGTCCTCTATTTGGGAGAGTGGCCATCTCTCTATCCCAAAGACTTCATGATGTCCATCGGGGTATTCAAAGAACTAGAGATAAGACAAGAAGATAAATACTTTGGCTGGCATGTCCACTGATACCAAGAAGGAAACTGCTCTGACCACTGTTTTGTGTTCTCCAGAATGTTCCGGGGACAGTGTCTTTCCATAGCGTTCTTGGGGGAGGGAGATGACTGTCACACAACTGTGGCTAAAGTAATTAGTCACACTGTTGTTGTCCATGCCATTCTCTTGCTTAATTAGCTTTTATTGATAGCTGCTTCTTTTACATTTCACGCTGTTAAGTTGCTTTGATCCCTTGGATGCTGGGAAAGCGGGCGACTTTGGCACAATAAACAATGGCAGTTAGGTAAGTAGCCACTAAGTCCCCAGTAGATTTTCATTCTTTCAGCTAGGTTTGACCCTCCCGGAGTCTCATGCACTGCAATTCTATTCTAGCCATGAGGCTTACTCCCTTGTAGGTTTTGTTTAAGAGGTTGCAGCTGGACAGTGATGTTATCTCCTCAGCATCTTCCTTTTGGTTGCCTAACAAAAGGGTGAGCCATTATTTTAATTTGAAGATCATGCATGTTGTAAATGGCCGACAAGAATCATAAAATCCCATTGATGTATTCAAATATTGACTCGTGTGCATGCAGTCATTCCGATAGAGAGCTACACAAACTCCAGTTAATTGCATAGATTAAATTGCCTCTCATGGGGGCAGGGGAGAGTTATTGCACAATGCTACAAGGAGAGTTATCGCATGTCACGAGGGAGTTGGGCCTCAAAAGTGAGTTACTGCATGAAACAAGATGGGAAATGCAAAGGGACGCTGAGCTAGTCAGCTCACTCATGAGGATATAAAAATAATGGTTTGGAAGAGCGACTAATTAGTTAATGTATTGGAAATGTGAAACACATAAGAAGCTAATTAACTGGAACTGATGTACATAATCTTAGAGTCTGCTGACCTTCGCTCTGAATAGAGCTGTCCTTCTGTTGTTCGAAACATTATCAGAAAGCAGCAAGCGCAACTCTGTGGGATCAAATGCAGAGAAGAGTCAATTCCCTCGCCGATAATTTCCATCTTTTCTTTCTTTTCACTTTTGCCATGCCTGTCCTCCCAGTTGGGCTGCCTTCAGATGCTGCTACCTCTCCAGCGATTTTATCCGGGAACTTGTCAAAGAAACACACAAAATGCATATACATAATTGTTTATAAACAAAATACTAGGCTTAGGTTAAAATACAGGGAACTAGCTGCAAGCATCCTTCAACATCAGGGCCATCAAGGCCAAGTGTCCCTGCTAGGCTTATGCATACTTTGAAGAGCCAGCACAGTACATGCATAACATGTTGCAGTAATCACCTCCCTCCAGTTAGGGGGTAAAATGGAAGGGGGAAGTATAGGAAGGAAAGAGTTCATCATGCTTCTTGTACTAGCCCGTCTGCTCTTTATATTGCTACCCAGCCCTGCTTTTATAGGAATTAATTTGGTGGCAAGCTGCAGTATAAAACCTCGACTCTGCCATCATCCTGTCTAACTTGCCCTTTGGGCAACTGCAGCAGATCCCAGCTGTCTGCAGTTGTTGCCATGACAAAGAATCGGAGGGTAACCAAAGGTCATCCAGTCGAAAGTCCTGCCGATGCAAGAAATCTGCTGCTACGGCATGTGAGATCTTGGCTTCTCATGGGCTTTTTCAAGGTTGTATCCAAGGGGTTGCGGGTGACGCTGTGGTCTAAACTACTGAGCCTCTTGGGCTTGCCAATCAGAAGGTTGGCAGGTCGAATCCCCGCGACAGGGTGAGCTCCCGTTGCTCTGTTCCAGCTCCTGCTGACCTAGCAGTTCGAAAGCATGCCAGTGCAAGTAGATAAATAGGTACTGCTGCAGTGGGAAGGTCAACAGCATTTCCGTGCGCTCTGGTTTCTGTCACAGTGTTCCATTGCACCAGAAGCAGTTTAGTCATGCTGGCCACATGACCCGGAAAGCTGTCTGTGGACAAACTCCAGCTCCCTCGACCTGAAAAGCGAGAGGAGCGCCGCAACCCCATAGTCGCCTTTGACTGGACATAACCATCCAGGGGTCTTTTTACCAAGGGGAAATGTTTTAGAGTATTTGAAATGTTGTTGTTTCAACCTTTAAAGCCCTATACGGCCTAGGACCCTCGTACCTAAGGGACCGCCTCTCCTGGTATGCCCCACAGAGAAACTTACGGTCTTCAAATAAAAACATCTTGAAGGTCCCAGGCCACAGAGAAGTTAGGCTGGCCTCAACTAGAGCCAGGGCTTTTTCGGCTGTGGCTCCGACCTGGTGGAACACTCTGTCACAAGAGACTAGGGCCCTGCGGGACTTGACATCTTTCCGCAGGGCCTGCAAGATAGAGCTGTTCCGCCAGGCCTTTGGCCAGGGCACAGCCTGACTCCCTCCCTCGGCAATCTTCGCGGAGCTCTGGCCCAATGGTGGCCAGTGGCTTGAATTTAATTAATTTTGTAATGAATGATTTTAGAGTGTTGTTTGTGTTGTACTTTTGTACTGTTTTATTGTTGTTAGCCGCCCTGAGCCCGGCTTCGGCTGGGGAGGGCGGGATATAAATAAAATTTATTATTATTATTATTGTTGTTGTTGTTGTTGTTGATGATGATGATGATACCTGACTATGCTGGCTGAGACTGATGGGAGTTGTAATCTAAAACCTCTGGAGAACACCATGTAGACTAGTTCTGATTTAGAATTATTTTGTTGTGATTCAGCATTAACAGCTGAAGCAATGTATAGCAGAGATACAGAACGACAGGTTCACCATTACTTTATGGATCCACAATGCAGAAAATTTTGGGTAAAGGTAAGTAAGCCTTCCATCTGTGCAATAGTTTATCCCCTTCTTTCCCCCTGCAAGCAGCTTAAATCTGTATGGGGGAGGTCACCTTGTCCTTTGGGGAGGGCATGGGGCACACATGGGAGGAGGAGAGGGGGAAAGTCCTAGTGGGAAATTGTAGTTTAACACCACCCTAGGTAAGCGTCTGGTGTCTGACATACATGAGAGTACAGAATCCCACCATAGTCCAATATTTCTAACTTCATAATCCTAGACACTGCCTGCCTTCTGGTAGCTCTAGGTTTCTAGGAATTAAGATGCTTATTGCATGTGATAGTTAGTTACTGATGGTGGTAAATTTGATGCCATGATGACAACCCTTCTAATACTAGCATCACTTTATCTTTATTCACAGCCAGCCAATTCATCAACGCCGTTTAAGGAGGACATAACAAGGCACTTTTAATATTCCCAGAATTGTCTACTTAAAAAGATTTACAAGAACTTCCGAGCGAGAATGGAGAGCAGAATGTGAAATGAAATGAGGTTAGTCTGCTAGGTTTCATCATGTACTGGCTGCCCTTTAAAATGCCAGTCAAGGCACAGCATGCTCAGTGCAAGGCTAAATGGCAGAGAAAAGTGACTCTCCCTCTGCATCTCCCTCCTGCCATGATTAACAATTCATATCAACAACACATCAATAAAACATCATTAAATATATATGCATATATCTGTGAAAGTATGAGTCATAATTGGTCCTCAAATTCACTGTATCATATTGCAAGCATCAGTTTTGTTTTGTTTCCCCCCAGTTTCCTGATGGATCTATGTAGGTTTGGCAATTGTTCATGGGTGCCAACTTGAATAAAATATGAGGGGGGCAGATATGCCCCACCCTGTAGAATTGATCACAATAAACAGTGCACACACACCATTTGAAAGCAATGCTCATCAACTTTGAGAGGGCCTGGCCCCCTCAGATATTTTATGGGGGGACTGAAGGGACTCGGCTCCTAGGAGTTGGCTCCTATAGTTGGGACCTAGTCTGAAACCTGAGCACAAAGAGAGAGAGAGAGAGAGAGAGAGAGAGAGAGAGAGAGAGAGAGAGAAGGCTTGCGCTGAAAGCAACCCCCTCCTTCTATTCCTTGTGTGCTTGTACCTTCTTGTGTGTATGTGTGTGTTACTTAGCTGTTGTTGTTTAGTCGTTTAGTCATGTCCGACTCTTCATGACCCCATGGACCAGAGCACGCCAGGCACTTCTGTCTTCCACTGCCTCCCGCAGTTTGGTCAAACTCATACTTAGCTGTAGTTATGATTATTTCACTAATCCCTTCAAACCTCAGTAATATATGCATATTGCTAATGTGCTTTTCCTCACTGAAAAGTCAAAAACCTTGAAAAGTTAAACAAGAAGGTGAAAGCACACATTTTGATTCTACCTCAGCTCTCAATCTTCTTCAGTGGCCCTTCTTAGCAGTGTCACCAAATGAGGTATGGTCAGTGGTTGCCAGAGAAAGGGCCTTTTTGTTGTTGGTACCCCAGTTGGTATGCTCCCAAAGTATGCTCACCTGGCACCTATGTTATGGTCTTTTAGCACCAGGTGAAGACCTTAGTGTTTTTCCAGGTATATTAATATTGGTTTAATATATTCAGTATTGTTAGCACTGCAGTATTAATGTCATTGCTGTTTTTATTTATTGAGTTAGTTTTGTGCTGCAGTTGGGGTTTCCCCCCCTGTTTGATTATTATGGTTCTCTGTTATGTACTGAGTTGAATAGGATCCAAAATGCAGCAGTCTGATTGGTCTTAGAACAATAGGATCCAAAATGCAGCAGTCTGATTGGTCCTAGAACAATAGGATTCAGAATGCAGCAGTCTGATTGGTCTTAGAACAATGCAGCAGTATGATTGGTCCACAGGAGCCACCCAATCCAGCTCCAGGTGGAAGTGAATCCACAACCTGATTGGCCTACAGGAGAATCCCGGAATTAGCAAATATTGTGGGGGAACTTCCATTCCTCCTCACTATGAGCTGAATAAAGAGCATGAAATCCACTCTCGACTCCGAGTATATTTCATTCTCATTGATTGGTTTTATGATTTTTTTAAAAAGACATTTTGCGTGCTGAGGTCCCCCAAAACACCCCTACCCCAATAACTCACACATCACTCATAAATTTTGTTTAAGGTTTTTGGCATAATTTTGGCCACAACTTTATTAAACATACACATTGTGAGTGGCTGCTTAGGCATTGGTTATGACTATCTGCCCCCCCCTTGGGGGACAGCACTGACTCCCGGATTCCAGCGAAAGCCAGTGTGGAGGAACAAGATCAGGGATAACTGGAGCTGCGACACAGACCCTCAGCTTCTCCCCGCATGCTCCTAGGGGCTTACGCGGCCCAAACCCGATTCCAGGGGTTTGGACGAAAGGATGGTAAGCCCCTGAATTCCTTTAACGGAATTCTCTTGCAGCAGCAGCATTGGAGGGGCAGGCACAGCCAATCCATACCCCTCCACCAACCAATTTAAACCAATGCCTAACCGCCAACCTTACAAGTTGTGACGATTTGCTACGCAGTAGGCAAAAACCAAATGGCACACACTAATCAGTCAAATGGAAAATTTCCTACCAGGCCCCCGCACCAAGGCGGATGACCCCATGACAGGCATAGCAAGGTCAAAGCACAAGCCCAAACAAGGGAGGGAGGGCGGGTGATCCGGTGCCCACAGCGAAAGAGAAAGCAGATCACTGTGCACCCTGTTTAAATAACCTCTGTTCCCACCCGCAAATTGGCAACATCAAATTTACCCCAGCAACACCAACCACCAATCCAGCAAGGCCCCTTCAATCTATCCTGCCTGGCAGCTACGGGGTGCTTTGCCTGGCCCCATCCGCAACACGTGCTCTCCTTTAAAGAGAACACGCTTTATGGTAAGCTGAACCAGAGAACACCGTTAATCAGGCAGCATGCAAACTAGGTAAACAGATAAATAAGTTGCTGTTCAGAAATTGCTACCCTATTTGAAGGCACAACTACACACTCCAATTCAACCAGGGGTCTTTAAATCCCAACACTGCTTTGCTGATTGCGTGCAAGCAGAGGAAACAGTGGCCTGAAGCTATTTCCTTCAGATCTTCAACAGAAATCCATAAGGACAGCTGTTCATATTTTGTTTCAAAAAGTGGCCAGCAAAGTAACCAGCTCTTCACACCATTGACAGCTTTGATTGCACCAAACAGTGAGTGCTGGCAACAGCCTCATGCTGGGAACCTATTAAGGGCATTTATAAAAGTAGAGTGATTTAGTTGAGAAAATAGAGGAGCTTATATTTATTTTATCCCTCTCTCTTTTTACAGCAGGAAGCCTCCTACAAACATGACAATAAGGCACAAACATTATTTTAAAAGAATGGTCAAGAAGCTACATGTACCAAATCCCATACACCAGGTGCATCTTTCAGTGATGGTGTCACAAATCCGCCTTATTGTATTGTTCATAATTTTCCTTCTCCCAAGGCAGTAACTATCACCGAACTCAAGAGTGGCGGATGACATATTTTCTTTCTTTCGTAGTAGCAGCATCTAGCATCTCACCTGATGGCTCAAGCAATTTTCTTGGCAGCTCTGCACCTGTCCCATGGCGAGGTTACAGCTAATAGGCTGTTTGAGTGATCTGGGCCTCTTTGCCGCCATTGTTCCATGATGTGTCCTTTTCATTTTGATGACGTGTCATGCTCATAGACCATGTGAAGTTTTGCAAGTGCCAGAAGGTATTAGAAACATTGTGGCCAGCAGGCATTAAACAGCTGGAATGAGATTGCCCAGTGGGTTCTGTATTTCATTTAACTGTACCCCATCTCTTTTTGTCCCAGATTGCAATGGTGAGGGTGTATCTGTTGTACAGTGGTACCTCGGGTTACATACGCTTCAGGTTACAGACGCTTCAGGTTACAGACTCCGCTAACCCAGAAATAGTACCTCGGGTTAAGAACTTTGCTTCAGGATGAGAACAGAAATCCTGTTCTTGCGGTGCAGCGGCAGCAGGAGGCCCCATTAGCTAAAGTGGTGCTTCAGGTTAAGAACAGTTTCAGGTTAAGTATGGACCTCTGGAATGAATTAAGTACTTAACCCGAGCTACCACTGTACACACAACTCGGTGTCTCTTTCCTTTACAGACACATCTGGTTTTTATATTCATATGCTTCAGAATTATACTGACCAGCTGAAACTCCCAGAACATGTTTTATTACAATGCATTACACATATTATCATAATCCATCCATATCTCTCTCTCTCTCTCTCTCTCTCTCTCTCTCTCTCTCTCTCTCACACACACACACACACACACACACACACAATATGTTGCATGTTGTAATATGTTGTAATAGCCGGAAATTCAATAAATGCACCAGGCCCCCAAGCAGCAATACAATGATGGGCAAAGATTCACCTGTGTGATTTCTGCCTACTCTGAAGCTGTTAAAGGCACAGAAGGAAAGATATATATGTATGTTTATGTGTAACTCTCCAGGAGAACATCATCTGTCTCTTGCCTTTAATTGTTATGAATAGTGAAACGGTGTAATGCTTTGCTTATGTCTATCATAAGCTATAACTTGAACCAATTCTTTTTTTAAAAAAAATGTTGCCTTTGAGGATAATTATTACTTTTTATGGTGAGCTTCAGTAAACTAATCAGGAAAGAAAAGGATTGTTTCCAGAGATGATAAGAAATACAGAACAGGGAAATGTAGTAACTTTCTAAAATGTTGTTTTCCGCCCAAAATGCTGTCTTTAAGCACTAAATGTTTTATGCAGCAGTAATCAACCGTCCTTCTTGCTGAGATGTGAAGATGCAAGGATGTCATGGGATCAAAATTAAAGTGTTTATGGTTTTCTTCGGCCAATCAGAGAGAGATGTTGAGTGCTTACAACTCTCATTAAAGTCAATCTGAGCTGAAAGCATTCAGCAGGTGTTCATTTTATCCTTTGTATTTTTGTATTTTTCTTTTTAAAAAACAACGCTGGAGAGGGGGAGAAAAGCATATTAGTGTCTCTGTTTGCACTAAAAAAAAACCATTTCATCCCTTGATTATTGTTCTAATTGCTGTCATTTAAGTACTTCAACCACCTTGCATTTCCCCTTCTCAAATCTTGGGCTCATTTGGTATTGCCAACCCTCCTGCTTGCTATTTAACCACTTATCCATAGAAATAAAGGACAGTGAATGAGAGCTCTCTGGATCTGTCTGATGAGCTTTAATGGCAAAGTAAGTGTGCCTATGTGGAGAGAATTTAAATAACAAAAAGCTGAGGATAGATGGAGCCATGAACCAAAAAAAAAATGTCCCACAGTCTTGTAGCCCCTTGGTATTCCCTCAAAAGTTAAATATGCTGTGGGACAATGAAGCTGGTTGATGACTTGTATCCACTCTGCTGAAGGTTAAAAGTTACCTGAATTAAATATGTCCTATGAACAAAAGTTGGAGAAGGAACTGGCAAACCACTCCAGTATTTTGCCAAGAAAACTCCATGGACATAAAAAAGGAGAAGCTTTGAGAAGAAAGTGAGAGTTTCCAAGGCATGCTCTGGTTCATGGGGTCATGGAGAGTCGAACACTACTAAGATGACTAAACAACAACAATAATGAACAAAAGTGCAACCTCTGAAAACAGAGGAAGAAGGTGCCATCTTTGAAAGAGCAGAAAGTTCAGCAGAGGGCCTGTTCCTTGGGAATGAGGGTGGGCATGTGTCCTAATATGCAGAAGACATTCATGTATTTGAAGAACTCTGGTTTAAAGATGAAGAAACAAATGAAGGGAGAGCAGGAGTCTTGAGGTTGCCTTTGGACAGTAGGCTGAGCAGGCAAATAGGTCACCTGTCTACAGTATTCTCCACTACAAGGAGACGGATTTATGTGGGTGAGGGTATGACAATTTTCTGAGGAGGCTTAGCTTGGACTCACTTCAAAAGGGAGAGATTTTTATCAGGACATAGTATGATGGGAAAGGGTTAAACTCTACCCCCAGCACCCTATGGTCTCAGCCTTGATCATCTTCCCCTCTGCCATGCAGCTTCTAATTTGGGTGTTACAAAGAAACACATGGTGCTAAACCATGTTATTTCAAATCCTGAAGATCACCATTTGACCTCAGAAGATAAACAGAGCTATGTGCCACAATTGTGCAAGCAATAGAGTTTTTCAAAGAAGCAACGAGGCCTTCCTAGAGAGCAAGAAAGTCACATCAATTGAAGTGTTTCATGGAAAAGCAACCCAAATTAGAACAATAAACATGGAGAACCACCCTACAGATGTTCATGTTGTATGCATGGATGTTGGGGAGGAGCATGAGATTTTGGGTCAGAGCTACCCACTGTGCCACTCCTTGATCCCAGGTTGATGGACATCTGAGCAAAAAATACCTGGTCTCTTAAAGCTACTCACATCAATAGAAAAAAGAGAGGACAGATGGGGAATGGAAAAAACAGCAGAGGTAGGAGATTAGTGCTTCAAGGTCCACATTAAGTGGAGAGCTACAGGGATGAACAACCTGTGAATTTCAGATTCTCGTTTTTTTCAATCTTAAACTCAGTTTACCACACCCATTAGCAAATATTGTTTTTAAAAGTCCTCATGATAATTCCCCAGCATTTTAGTGTCTTCTAAAATATACATTTTTTTGCATGCAATTTCCCTAACAGAATGTATTTTGATGTGCACTCTCCCCTAATATGCAGTCTCCCCTAATATCTGTACAAGCATTGACATAGCCAGGATTTTTCTTTTGGGGGGACAGCCAAAATTGTTGAGGTCACCCCAAGAGGAGGACATTACAGGGCGCAGGTTGGGGGGGCAGGCTTCTGCTGGGGAGGGAAGCAGAACCTCAGTTAATTGAGTACTTTCAATGCTTTTCAATATTTTTTGTGGCTATGCCCATGAAGACAAGTGTGAGTTTCAAAGGACAGCTCACTTTCTGTTGGTGTGCTGTTTCAGAAAGTGAAGATTAGCTTGGTTCACGTTAAATTGCAATCTGAACCGACTTTCTACCACATTCCTATTTTGTGTTCAGTTGTGGCTAGGCTGACTTGCCCTTGTTTGTTTGAACAGAGCGCATTGTCATTCCCTTCTGCCCCTTTGGCTAATAAGGCCAACTTCCTCTTTTCTTCCTAGCATACCAGAAAACTAAATACTGTACTGTCAATTTTGCCCTCTTGCTATCACCGGTCTACTGTATTTCCTAGACTTCTTCACTTCTCTGACATGCCCAATGCAATTAACCTTAAAACATCCTTGGAAGCAATTAAGAGGCAGGAATCTTTCACTTGTTGAACTCACCCAAACTAAAGTGTGATTGTTTCTACGTTAGCAACAATGCATCTTATGTTAGTAGAGGCACCAAAATAAATTGAACCCGGTTCCTTTGCAATTCGCATTGACTAAAGAGCAGAGTTTGGATGGCATACAAAGGTTCTGATGATTCCAGATTTTATTCTGAAGACTGTGAGAGACTGACTGCAATCCACCATGTGTTTTGTTCTCAAACCCTAGTGCTTCATTACGTTTTCACCCTGCTGCAGTTTTCATCTGATATTTTTTTGCAATAACTGTATCCTTGTAGTATTTTCAAATCCTGTTTGCAGCACATCAAATCATCTTTAATAGGACAAATCTCATGCATCGGTAGGAACTCTATTAAATACACATAAAATTGTAAGCCCATAAGAAGCACACTGCTCAATCAGACTACCTAGCCTAGCACTCAGATTGCAGTTGTAGCCAAGCAGATGTTTCCGTGAAATTAAGTAGGACATGGCAGCCCTAACCCAGTTATACAAGCCCAGCACCAGATCTTCAATTGTGCAAGGGGGACCTGCAACAAAATGTGATCAAGGGGAGTGATCTTCTTCAGGAATACAGCTGCTCCTTTCTTTTCTGCCCCTTATTTTCCTTTTCTTCCCTCAGCAGCCAGCCAGCATTTCACGCCCGCAAAGATTGCTCAGTCCTCAACAGGCTGTATTAGAGGTTCTCCTCTTTAGAGTTTTTTCCCCTACTTCGGCAAACCTTGGCTTTCCCCCAGGCCTGCTTGCATGTCCCATTTTTCACGATTGTTGCCATTTTGGCTACATAAGCAATAAGACTCATGACTGATAATTGGATACAGAAGGGACAACATATTGTTTCAGCTAAACTCAGAGCATAATTTGAGTACAGGGAACGAGCATTTTGCGTTCAAAGCATGCATGACCGTGCACACCTGTACCATTTTTGGACCTGGAAGAGGACTGGGGTGGTGATGGTGGAGACAAGGCGTGGGCAGAATGGAGGTGGAACGGGGACGGGCGAATTTATGCACGCAATGATCTGGGAAACAATCTCTGTGCAAATTGGGGGTTGCCTGTGTCAGTGATTTCCTAAAAGAATGGGAAAGTGCACAGGGGTTAACTCTGGGAAGGGATGCAGGAGAAATTTGATTTGGTTTGCATTCAAAGGTGAGTCTATCTAATTCCCATGTTCCAAAACAGCATAGGGGAAGGATGTCCCTGGTTCAGTCCTCAGCATCTCCAGGTACGTTGGAAATGTCCTCCGTCTAAACCTTGGAGAGCTGCTGCCAGTCAATGTAGATAATACTCAGCTAGATGCACCATTGGTCTAACTCTGTATAAGGCAGAAGTTTCTGTGTTTATATTTTGCATGTTAAGTACTAAAAACAATGCAAAAAGAATGTGATAAAGAGGGTTTTAAAATTTGCAACAGCGAAAAACTAAAATAATCTAGGTCATTGTTCCTGACGTGGGAGAAACTGATATTCACTATTTCCTGGATGCATTTCTATTAAAGATTTCATTTAAAATGCAGACAGAATATGAAGCTGGCTTTACTTATCAAGGAGAAGGAACATTATTAATCACATTCTTGTGACTGAGATCAAAATGATGGTTTCAAGAGTCACAAAAGCAGCTGGAGAAAACTTTTGTCAGAAAAATATGTGTACCCGACAATGTCTTTTCCTCTCCTACCAAAATCAATCATGAGGATGTTGCGGTAAATAATAACTTTTGTGGAGAGAGATTACAATTTGACATTACATGGCATTTAAAAAGCAATTTGGGATGGGGCTATAAGAAATTACTAAGCCAGTTGATGAATGCTGTAGAAATAGTTGATGGAGCTAACAAGAAGATTAGGAAAGTGATATCATGGGTCAGTGGAACTGAAGAAGTGAATAATGTGGAAGACAGAGTGAATAAATTGGCATTTGTGAATATCAAATGTCTAAATGAAATCACACAAGGCTTGAAAATATATGAATAATAATAATAAAAACAGGAGATAGTTTGTATTTCCCAGAAGAGAGGGACAACTGGAAGGGAGAGAAATAGAGTGGATTTCATCTTTCGCCATAGAATGCCCATAACATTGTGATTTCATACTCTCAACTGAAGAATGAAATGTTTTGATAAAACTCCATCATGTTTTCCTGATACTATGTCCCTGCCATTCTCATCCACCTTTCACCACCAAACTGAAAACACAGAAAGGTCTCTGGCTTTTGAAATCCATGTTTACAACTTTATTTAAGATTAATTGCTCATGCAAAGTTTCTTAATAATGGCTAAAAAGATAAGTCCCAAGATCTTCGTTCCTATGACCTACGTATAAGAAAATGCAAAGGGTTTTTTAAATGGTATTTCAGTGAAATGATTCAGGATGGCAAAATTAAACCCTTTGGCTTATTCTGGTGGTTCTACATGTACATCCTGATTTTAAGCATGTTTTGGAAGTAAATGCTGTTGCAATGAATAGTAAAAAGGTAAAGGTAAAGGGACCCCTGACCATTAGGTCCAATCGCGGACGATTCTGGGGTTGCAGCGCTCATCTCACTTTATTGGCTGAGGGAGCTGGTATACAGCTTCTGGGTCATGTGGCCAGCATGACTAAGCTGCTTTTGGCAAACCAGAGCAGCACACGGAAATGGCATTTACCTTCCCACCGGAGTGGTACCTATTTATCTAATTGCACTTTGATGTGCTTTCGAACTGCTAGGTTGGCAGGAGCAGGGACCGAGCAATGGGAGCTCACCCCAACCCGGGGATTTGAACCGCTGACCCTAGGCTCTGGCAAACCCTAGGCTCTGTGGTTTAACCCACAGCACCACCTGCGTGTACTCACTGCCAAAAATTGCTGGTGAGGCTCATGTAGTCATCAGGAGCCCAACCAATGAAGACTCCAGAGAGACCTCCTCAAGGAAAAGGTGTGGAATTCCATAGAGCAGCTCAGCACACCTGGTGCCCTGGAAGAGCCTATCATACTCCTAGTGACTCAGACATCTTGCCTGTCTCCCCATCACAAACCATATGTAAACTCCTTATCCAACTTCAAAAGGAGCTGTAGACTTAGCAGGAAGCTCAGTGTTACAAAAGCAGCTGGAGAAAACTTTTGTCAGAAAAATATGTTCCAGGAAGCTTTATCACCAGGTCTTCATGGAGAAATCAGAGACAATTCAGCTTTGAACAATGACCCAGCAGGTGATCAAGAAGGGAAGGGATCATCAGTGAAGGTACAAGCCTCTCAATCGCTCCAGGACTCTTACGAGGAAAAACAGCTTCAGCTTATGGGCAATGATATCACACAATGGTAGTCAGGGTTCTTTAAGAAAGGCAGCGTGTCACACTCTGATTGTATGTTATGTTCTTGCTTATACTCCCAGTGGCTTGAAGGGTAGTTCCTCTTTCCTTTAGGGATGCAGGTGGAGCTGTGGTCTAAACCACTGAGCCTCTTGGGTTTGCTGATTGGAAGGTTGGCGGTTTGAATCCCCGCAACCGGGTGAGCTCCCGTTGCTCTGTCCCAGCTCCTGACGACCTAGCAGTTCAAAAGCATGCCATTGCAAGTAGATAAATAGGTACCACTGTAGCGGGAAGGTAAACTGTGTTTCCGTGCGCTCTGGTTTCCGTCACGGTGTTCCATTGTGCCAGAAGCGGTTTAGTCCTGCTGGCCACATGACCCAGAAAGCTGTCTGCGGACAAATGCCAGCTCCCTTGGCCTGAATGCAAAATGAGGGCGGCAACAACATAGTCACTTTTGACTGGACTTAACTGTCCGGGGTCCTTTACCTTTTTTTTTTTTTTAACCTCTTTCCCTCAGACTGTGTACCTAGTAGCATTACTGAGAAGTCACTTCTCTTTTCTGAGAAGCTGCTTGCAAATATTCTCCTCCCTTTTTGCTGGGCTGTTGTGTCTGCTTCGGGTTGTGAGCCTATACTCACTAAACTAGGAGCCAGCCTTATTAAACTCTGTAGTAAAGCATTTGCTTTGTATGTATAAGGTCACAGGTTCGGTCCCTGGCATCTACAGTTAGTCAAATCAGGGAGCCTTAATGAAGAGAAACACCTTCGTCTGCTAGATATCTTGGAGAGCTGTTGTCAGTCAGGTTCATGTTCTTGCTTTTACTACTGCTACCACTAGTAGTATTTTATTAACATTATTAATTTTAGGCATTAGTTGCCCTTTACCATAAGGTCTCAAAGTGGGCTTCAACAATTTAAAACACCATATTAAAGATTAGACAATCCTATGCTAGGCAATCAGATAGTCTCCTCTAGGAATGTATTCCCCATTGCTCATTAAACAGATCCGTTGAAATAAACTAACTTGGGTCTATTGATTTCAGTGGGTTTACTGTGAGTAAAACTTAGTAAAACATAATACAAAAAACCAGAACTCATTTGAATAACACTTGGCTTCTTATACTGAAAGATCTTTCAGGGCTCTTTCATTGTTATACTTTATTAACTCTATCCATCATTTTAATTATATCTCTTTCATGAATGAGTTCCATGCAACTTATTACCCATCTATTACATTCGGATCTGCAATTTTATTTTGAGTAAAATTAATTTTAACATTGCTCACTGCTGTCTGTGTGAAGTTCTTGGGATGTGAATGAGAACTTACTTAAGAGAGAAAGCAGATTTCTAACTTATCAGTCATGATGTTGATCCATTAGTGCCAAGAAAAGCTTGACATTGATGTCAAAGTATCATTCATAAGTATCAGTGAAGTGTACTTTACAGAGTAATATGTAGAAAGAGAAAACTTATTTTTCCCACTTACGTGAGTGAGATCTCATTTTTATTTTGGTGATCTTAAAAGCATATGGTCCAGAGAAGATATCTATGGTTAATTGTGCTATGTACATTTCCTCTTAAACTGAGTGAGATATTAAAACATACATAATAGCTGCATTCTTTAAAAGAACTTACAATATCTGTAGTGTAATCCTGACGTAGCTATCTGTGACAAACCTATGAGATATGCATTTCTATGCCTCTGGAAGAAAAGTTAAACATATATTATCATGATTTGCTGCTCAAAAGATTGTGCAGAAAGGCATTAGACACACACCAGCTATTCCTAATTAACCACTTAGAAAGCTTCGCTAGTTCTTTTGTGTTTGTGTTTAATAAACTCTTGTAATAGTTCTAGATTATCTTCAAACGAAACCCTTCCCTCTTCTGTAAGGAAAGTAACCCACAGTAAATGGCGGAAATAGTTCGCACTGGGGATTAAATTATCTCTGCTTCCCTGAATTAATATTTCTTTGCACTCTTTAATAAAAAATATATATATTATCCACAATTTAGCAAACCTGTATGTGGAGAATTCTTAACAATCCACATTTTTAAAATGAAATGGTATTTAACTTGAAAAATGTGAAACCCAGAAGGAACAGAAAAACAGAGATCTGTTCATCTGTTGAGTTACAACATTTCCCCAATTTAAGGACTGTGTCTGCTTTCTTCCATACCATTGCTAACATCATACAGCCATCTTCTAATCCAGTTTTCTTGGCTGGCAATACCTTAATTAACTGGTGATATGTATGTCATTCCAATTTTAGTGAGGAAATCACATTTTTATAACTACTATACTTGTATTTGGAAAAGTCACGAAAGGTACATGGGATGAAATATGGGGCAGGGATGGAAATAAAAGGAATGTTGTGAGTGAAAGTAAATTATAGAACTGCTGCTTTAAAAATGACATTTCAATGTCTTGTGGGGGCATTTTATCTTTAGAATACCAGCGTGATCGTGCGTGAGAGTAACAGCAATTTCTAGGTAACATATTAGCTTCTGTGTGGCCTCTGTGTGGCTATTTCAACAAAGACCAATATTATTTTATAGACCTAATCAATATTTTGCACAGTGCCACCTTTTCCTTTGATGCAGGCAGTTGCCCAAGTAATCTTCAGATGCTGTCAGCCTTTGTGCAATTAATGTTCCCACTGAAGATCATATGGACTCCATTCATGCTAAGATTAGATGATAAGCGATGCCTGCTCCTCTTCATTCCTTCTCCATCTTCAGCCTGCCAATAGAATTTTAGCATTTGAAAGATAAAACCAGTGGTTGCTGGTTTGTTGTTCCACCACAGGTGAATTGAAATTTTCTCCTCAGTAAGAGTGGAAAATTTACAGCACTCTACCTATTTGCACAATTTGCACTCAAAACACACTTCAGTCTTTCTATACATCCTTTTCGTACACATTGTTAATGTGGCTATTTTCAAAATCAAGGGTATGTATTTGAGTCTACAGTCACTGAATACCAGACATTTATTAATTAATTAAAGGATTTCTATGGCACTTTCCATTTACAAAAAGAAACATCAAAGCACTTCATCCTATAATAAAGCATAATAACATTTCATAAAAATCAGTATTGGTCAATGCAATTACTAAAATCATCACAATGACCATGGACATCAGGAAGACGTATTAATAATATTAAGGATGAGAAAAAGTCTGGGTGAAGAGGTATGTAGGCAATGGACAATGAAAACACCCAACTCAGTGAGAAGATAAGGCTATATGACAGGTGCCACAATGGAGACATGAAAATGAAATGCAAACAGTAAGCTGCTAAAACTCATTGAATGATAGCCAATGATGACCACATGATTGCACAAAGGATTTCTAATTGCACAACAGGTCTGGTCTTCCTTTCTTCCCATTGTAGGCACCAATCTTCTGGAGCATTTTTGGGGAGCTGCAGGTGAGAGGAAGCACAAGTCCAATTGCATAAGCAAACGTCAACCCACTGACACAGGATTCCACCAACATGTTATTGTCCCTAATAAGTCATTGCACTTTGTAGTAAGCAGCACATTGCCCATTGCACAGATTTAAGGAACTGTTGGTGAGCCTGCATGCCCCACCCAATCTCCCCACATATTCCTGTGTGGTACAGCTGTGCTGCAGAGGGGTTATTCTTGCTCCTACCTTTGGAGAAAGTATCTGGTTACAAAGCTGGTGGTCAGATGAGAAGCTGCTCTCTTGAATGGCACTTAACCCTAGATTGTATGTTTGCTTCTGTTGCGCACTGAAATACATCATGAAATGGTTAAAAAGAGAGAGAAAATAATACCAAGGCAAAACTCTTAGCAAAGCAGATTCCTGATTCCATTGATTCAAACATTTTTTTCTTCATTGCAGGGGAATATCGTTTGATGTCCAAATGATGGGCAGATTGTCCTTTGTTTGGTTTCATGAATAAACATTAGTATTCTGCTTAGTAGGATGGAAATGAAAATAAAGTCAGATAGTGGGAGGCAAAAGAGCACTCATTTTCTGCCCAAGTATAAAGCAAAAGCTGCTGTTTAGATTCCCATGGCCTACCCTCTAGCTAAAATAATCCCATGGATATGAAATATTTTACATTTTGAGTCTTTGGAAAACAAACACCCTTCTACTAATCAACCTGTTTTCTTGGTCTGAAGCAATCAATCTTTGCTGTAAACTAGTTAATGTGTTATTCTAAACCATCTGCTCTCCACTTCTAGAATGCATTTGTCCTGAGACGCCTACAAAAGCTAAGGAAAATAATTTAGTAAACCCTAGTCAACTGGGGACACAAAAAGGAGTAGTCATGGGAAAGTGTGTTTCTCAAAACTGAATTAAGCTCTCAGATCTAATCTGATGCAGTAGTATTAAGGTTTACGCACCACCCCCTGGCTCACACTCAAGTTTTTCACACATTCAGCATTTTGAGCCAATCCAAGAAGGCGACAGCCCAAATGAGTCAGCTCAACAGCAAGAGTTTTATTCCCCCCTTCAATTCCATTTTCCTCAGAGCAGCTAGAAATGTTTAAAAAGACAGAACTGTAGAATTTAGTCAATTAAAGAGAGAGAGAGAGACCATTTTAAAATGATATTATATGCCGCAATACTTGGACTTCTTGTTTCTCTCCCTCACCACAAATTATAGCTATTCACATTTTTTAAAAAATGACTCAAAGGGGTGGCAACAAACAGCAAGATTTGCTGGACAAAAGTGTGACTTATGAACATATAATTTATATTGGAGATGGTAAAAAGCCATCATGGCTTGCAGCCATCAATAGTCTCATTCTCCATGAATTTGTCTAATCTTCTTTCAAAGCCATCCAGTGAACCTATTGTAGGCACACAATAGGTGCCTTGGAGATCTCTGTTGTGTAGGCAAGGGAATAAAAGGTTATCTACATGATTAAGAATGATGGGGGAAAGTAAGATTATATGGCTTTATATGCCATTCATATACAGACAATTATTGATTGAGTGGGTTATGGAAGGGGCACCAATACAGCAATACCCACTGAAGAGTGAGTCTTCACACCAAAATAAAATAAACAAGCTCCCCCAGCACCCCCCCATGATGCAAATAATATGTACTGAAAGCATTATTTTGTAGAAGAGGACAGCTATTTGGGAGGCTTATTAAATCTGGAAAAGCCACCGTTTCTGAATATACTGTGTTGGCAATACCTTAGAGATAGTACTTCACTAGGGACAATCTCTTCACTTCCCCTTATCCTTTTGCTGATCTCAGTCAAAAGAAAGAAGGAAATGATTTACTAATCTCTGTTGCTTCTTCCTGACACAAGAACTCTCCCAGATGTTACCCTCAATGGTTAAATCATTCCCACCAACTTTCAGGAAGATTCCCAAATTCTCTCTTATCTGTTTCCTGCCTTTTATACCCCAGTAGTGTTGCTTGGCTGATGACAAAGGTTCTATCAGCAGTATGGAAAGGAAAACATTTTTGGGTGATTCCTTCTGCCCCCTACAACTCCCATACCCCAGATCATCCTCAGAGGGTTGGAGGACTATGCAGAACAGGTTTAGGGAGGTCACAGGTGCCGTGTGGTCTAAACCATTGAGCCTCTTGGGCTTGCTGATCGGAAGGTCGGCAGTTCAAATCTCCGCAACAAGGTGAGCTCCTGTTGCTCCGTCCCAGCTCCTGCCAACCTAGCAGTTCGAAAGCACACCAGTGCAAGTAGATAAATAGGTACCACTGCGGCAGGAAGGTAAACAGCATTTCCGTGCACTCTGGCACTTGTCATGGTCCTCCATGTGCTAGTAGCGGTTTAGTCATGCTGCCCACATGACCTGGAAAACTGTGGACAAATGTTGGCTCCCTCGGCCTGAAAGCAAGATGAGTGCCGCAACCCCATAGTCGCCTTTGCCTGGACTTAACTGTCCAGGGGTCCTTTACTTATTTTTTTTGTTTTTTGTTTAACCTATGGGGAAGGTGGATTGCTGAAAATGGCTTCTCTCCTCATTCAGCTGTTTACTGTATGTTGAATGTCGCAATTGGATACTACACTGTGGGTATCCTGCCATGCCCTCCAGCTCCTTTTGGCTTGAGATTCAGTTTATGAAACCAGCCCTACACTATGGCTTTTTCTTGGCCCAGACTCCTGTATGGATTCTCTGCATACAGTCTGACCTAGCTGCATATTTCTGGGTAAGCATGGTTCCTCATGCCACGCTGAAAAGTCCAATGCTTTGAACAAGCTCTTATTTCTAATAACATACTGAAAGCAACACACCGTTGAGACTCATCTCTCCTCTACACCTGGAATTGCAGACTAGAGCTAGAGCAACACATCTCCAAAGCTGCCCTAAGAAAACAAGGTTAGATTTGGTTGAGTTCCAGCAGCTGCAGCCAACAGATAAAGAAAATATACTCAAGCAAAAATACAAACCACATACAGTTGTTTGATACCAACGGAAGATATGAAAGGAAATATAAAATTGCCGCCAACTGATGCATCCATTTTCCTCCCTGTCCCATCTGTGCCAATTTGTGTCTGAGCACGCAACGAGATAATGGAGAAGTCATTTTTTAGGAATTACACAGTGATAGAATTTGAAGTGACGGGAAAAGAACCAAAAGTAGCAGCCCACATGTATACATGCCTGCCTCCATATATCCCCAAGTTTGCTGGCTAGTAAAAAGATGTTTTTTTAAAAATGGCTCTGAGAATGACAATGAACTTAATAACTGGCAGAAAAGATAGTTCCAGAGCTATGAATATGGACATTACAATACATGACGTTTGAGCATTTCCCGTTGGTTTTAAGGGAATATATTTGTGTTTAAATCACAGTTAACTTCAGGTGGCAGGTTTGTTTAAAAGGTTGTATGAAAAAATATAAACAAACAAACAAACAAACAAACAAACCTCATAAAATGTATAGGGATTCTATGCTACCATTGAAAACCCAAAGTTTATACAAGGCACTAAACAATCAGTATCATAAAAGTTTTTAAACCGGTATATCAATTTTTGAAACTAAAACAGCAGCATGAAGCAATTCCCAATGCAGACCAATAGAAGAATAGTATAGCATTACAAGTTTTGGAAAGGAGCCATTTGTACCTTCTTGGGGAGAAAATTACATAGATATGGGACCAACACTGAGGAGGCCCTGTGTCTTGAATGTACCAACTTAATTGACCTTGCTGATAGGCCTGCAAGCGGGATGCATATCACACAGAATAAACCTGAAATGCCCTGGTAAAAACATTTGAACAGGATAGGGGCGGGACTTGGAGATAGATGGATCCTTGTTGGTGAGAAATTATTTTTCGGATGGTTTTCATACATATCATGGCTTCATTCCAGTGGAAATGTATCTTTTTTTCTTTCTTTTTTCTATTTCATTCCTGTCTAATTTTTAGAGAAATCACAGACCAAGGAAATACTACAAGGGACCTGGAAATAAAATTAATAAAGCAGAATTCTTAATTATAGCCTTTATCGATGAATGGCATCTTCTTTATGCCTAGCAAAACAAGAGCCAATTATGGTTTTAGTGAATTGGTCATCATTTAAACAAAAGGCAGTGGACAGGAAAGTAATTTTTCTATTTATTCTGACACGGTATATGTTCTTAATTCATAGTACAGCCAGGATAATACAATAGAAGCAATTTCAGCTTTCATTATATACGACAAGATTTTAAGAGCTGTCATTCTAGGGTTTCTTCAGAAAAATAATAAATATATATTTTATTCAAAAATAGTCTGGCCTCCAATTATTCATCAGAAAGAAAAATCCATTATTTCCAACAATGAAATGCGCTGTACCAAAACTGATTACTTGATATACACAGTTTGCTTTAAATCCAAGAAGAACAAAAGCAATTTTAGGTGAATTAGATGTCTTTTATCCATTCTTTCCCCCCACTTTATTTCCACTACCAGTTGGAATAACTTCATTTTGACAGGTGAATGGGTTTGCCTTGGCTCCACGACCATTTCCACTGAATTGCTTGCGAAAATTGTTTTTTTTTTAAAAAAAACACAACACCATCTGTCAAAAGTGCCTACATTTTGCAGCAAACTATAAGCAAATTTAAGATTTCGGTGATCAAATTCAATTAAAGCAATATTTTTTAGCACAAGTACTGCCTAAACACAGAGAACAACTGAAGTTTTCTGAGCTTTCCTATAAAGCTAATTTCAGGTAAAAGTCCAACAGCATCATAAATCTTTAAAATGGCTGCTCAACAAGGGGCCACTTATACAGTGGACACTTGGGTTGTGAACGTGATCTGTGTGGGAGGCACGTTCGCAACCCACAGCATTCACAACCCACAGCACCGCGTCTGCGCATGAGCGACTGCCAAAACCTGGAAGTAACCCGTTCTGGTACTTCTGGGTTTCAGCGGGTCCATAACCCAAAAAAAAAATGCAACCTGAAGCGTCTATAACCCAAGGTATGACTGTACTTACATCCATGACAGGCTATGCTCTGGCTCTGTGGTAAGAGGCAGTTTCCTTCAGTTGCTGGAAGCCACAGGAGGGGAAAGTGATCTTGTGCTCAGGTCCTGCTTATGTTCTTACATGTAGAGAAGCTCTGATGCAAATCCCTGGCAACAAGGAGTAGGTGGGTGAATAGACCTCTCCCTCGGACCCAGATCAGGGGATGGGCATCTCATATTAAAGCTACAAGTTTGATAAGCATAAAATGCTGTGTTTGCACGCATTGTATGTGAACCACTATAAAGAGAGGTTTACATTTGACAGGAGTTTTAACTAAAGCAAATCCAGTAAGGAAAGGTTGGATATTTCCTGTTTGAGCATTTAGGCTAACCAGATGGAAACCAAAACAGTGTCTAATGAAACAAGAGTGTCTCCCTGTAGTCTGAGGGATCAGGCACAGAAGGGACCCAGTTCAGCGTGTTGCGAGAAGGAGCTTGCAGCACGTAGCAGCAGAAGCTATGCTCTGCAATTATAAAACAGGCAAGTAACTTAGGATTTCTCTCTGAGACCAGAGAGAAGTAAGTTTATTGAATTGCCTTCAGAACTAAACAGAAGATAGGGCTGCATACTCATTCTTGTGGTGGAGAGCATTCATTTCTACTCTGCACAAGGTCCAGATCAAGGATTCCATTGCAGCAAATCATAATTTGCAGCCAAATAATGCAGCCCAAGACCAGGCCTTTCTCACTTTCTGGATTATCTCCAGGCCACAACCCTCACCGGACTTAATCTGTATCCTCTTCAGGTACTTTTGCCTGACTGGACTGTTTCCTTGAACCGTGATTTATTCCTACCTCTGACGTTTCAATATAGCCTACTATACCGAGATAAGAATAACATCCATCGCACCACAATACCGTGGCAGAAGAGAGTAGCTAGTCATTGATCGGAAAGGATTGCCAAAGCAAGCTTGCTGCATTCTGCCCAATTTAACATTGCACCTGGTATCTAATTTTGGATGTTCTCTATTTGACATTCGGTATTTGATAATGCTATGGAGAAGATGGAGTTTGGAACCAGTCCAAGCACAAGAGGATGGAACAGAGGGGAGAACAATCTTCTTGATTCTGTGTAGCAGAGTCTGGCTCCATTCTCCCATGGGAAGCCTTCTGTAGCCTACATGCTGGTGATTGGTGGGGTCAGACGCAATAGCTAGTGCACCCACAGGTGTTATTCTTCCCTTGCACAGCCGACTACATTCCAAGCACACCAAAGCCAGATATTGCTACACCCACACCCACAAATCTCTCCAGATCAGAGGTTTCCAGGCCTAGGGGGAAAGCAGACAGAAAAGGCTCTGCACAGGAAGGGACCACTGAAAAAACAGACCCTAAACCAGATTTGACAGAGTTTGCAATGGAGAAATTTGCTCAACGAAGGAAGGATTTTGAATTAAAGATGGCGGAGCTGTTCCAAAAAACGAGTGTTAAAATAAAAGATAGCACAGCCCAACTTTCACGGCAGATAGAAAGGATGGATAAAAAAGTGAAGGAACTTGAGGAGAAATCTGTTAAATTTGAGGAAACTTCTCAACATGTGGCACAATTGAAACAAGGGCAAGATATGTGTAAGGAAGCTGCGGGCGGGGCTGTGGGTAGATCAGAGGTTTCCAGGCCTACCTCTCTTCATCCTGACAGTCTGGAGGCATTCACCTATATCAAGGACACATTCCAGCCAGGCAAAGACACTCAAAGAGGTGGCCCAATAGCAAAGTCAATAAGTGCCGTAGGTTCTAAGGAGACATTTTGGAGGGCAGGGGCTGTTGGCCAGATGAAGACGATGGGAAGAAGGAAGCGCCCATCATCAATCCTTATCCAGTCTTTGGGGAAACCAAGGAGCCACTCAGGGAGGAAGATCCTGAGGAGGTATATAAAAGGAGAATTCCTGGATGCCAGGATCCAGTTTGGCCCAAGTACCCCAGCAGAGATTTAAAATCACAAAATATGCAGCAAAGTAAAGCATGTATATTTGAATTCCATAGATGTCAAATTCAAGATTAGAATGTGGGTGGTGGTGCCATTTAATTATATTATATTTTATTTGTTTCTGGGTTTTTTTCATTCAGCCTCCAGTCTCTTGTCAAACATCAAATTCACACAGTTTTCGTAGTAGTTCAATATTAATCCATTGCAATACAGCCCAGGTTGGATACGCCATGGCAATGTTTCACCTATGTGACTTTCGGGAGCATTTCACAAAGATTAATTGTCCCTGTTGACATTTCTTGATGTTTTAACACTTAGATATTTTCAAAATGACAGCCGAGTTGTAACACAAAGTCAGGAATGAAAATACCATGCTTTCAAAATGCATAAACAAGTCCTAATGTTTGTTGTATTATGAATATTTTATGTAGCATTTCCTAGGTGTAAGAAGCGGTTTGTATTCTGTATCCCTACAATCGCTTGAGATTGCAGGTCATTAGCATTTTTGTTTTATAGAAGAGGAATATAAAAACTGGAGGGTAGTAAATTGTAAACACAATATCAGTTTGTCTAGGCTTGAAATGGCATTCGAATATAAACCTCCTGTTCTATACTCAAAAATGGGATGCCATGAGGTCTTTAATATGGCAACATATATTCTTTTATATCCAACTCTTTAGATAATTGAAAAATATTCTGATCATTGAGTAGATTTAAAATGGGAAATAATCATTAAAGCACATGCAGTGTGATCCTCAGACTTACTTTGTTGGGGGCAAAGTATACATGAGGTTGTTCACACAATTTGTAAAGGGTTCCAGTGATATGGTTGCCTCTAATAGGCAGGGTGGGACCCTGATTTGAACTGGGGCTATAGTGTGGGGAAAATGGTTAAAGCCCTTTTAGTGCTGCCAGCCCACCAGGTTCCTGATCCAGATATGGCCTCCTGTCTACATTATTATACTTTTAAGCAACAACAACAACACTTTATTACTTATACCCTGCTGTCAGGGAACTGCCATCGGAACTAGAGGAGGAGGCAAGGCTCCACAGCGATGCTGGAGAGGGGCCAAGCAGGGAGAGGGGCAGCTCTCCGGCTGGGGAAGAAAATCAGTGTAACACCAGGGATAGAGGGGGGGGGTCGATGGGGGAAGCAGAGAGGAGGCTCCAGGACTCCTCGCAAGAGACCAGTGAGGAGAGCATGGGTCCTCCGCTGCCCACACCCACCCTGCGCAGAAGACTTCCGCGCAGGGAGAGTAGGCAGCGACTTGGCGTCAAAGAACTTCTTTGCTGGAAGAGGTTCAAGAAACGCCCACTGACGGATTCTGCTAGCGACTGAACAGCCACAGAGTGAAGGGCTGTCCAGACAGAAACGGTTTAACCAGGCAACCTAGCCCAGAGCGGCGGTAACTTACGCATGAGCAACCCCTAAAGCCGTTACACCTGCCCATCTGGCTGGGCCTCCCCAACCAATCTGGGAGGCTTCCAACAGGATATTAAAAACACAATAAAACATCAAACATTTAAAACTTCCCTAAACAGGGCTGCCTTCAGGTGTCTCCTAAAAGTCAGATAGTTGTTTATTTCCTTGACATCTGGTGGGAGGGCGTTCCACAGGGCAAGCACCACTACCAAAACAAAACAACAACACCAAAACTATCGTACCTGCTTCATAAATGAGTTTTTAGATCTTTCTACCCAATTCTATGCTGTAAAACCCATGGCAAAAAATTACAGTGGAAATCACTGCAAAGAATTAAGTGCTTTTTTTAAAATCCCTCCTCCAAGATGTCTACTTTGCTCTCTTTCAGTCCCCATGTAAAGGCTATTTTCTTTCCCCTTGTTTTCTCTGTTGAAGCTGATATTCTGTTTTATGTTACTGCTGGTGGTTTTATGACTGCTTTTGTTACATGGCATTTTGTGATTTGTTTTAGGGATTTATATTTTTGCTGTAAACAGTCCTGGACAATTAATTGAAAAGGTGGTACATAATTGTACTAAACAAATAGTAAATACACAGATAAACACATTTTCATAACAATGACGCTAGATAATGGGTGCTGGGATCTCTCATTTCATGCCAGAAAGTCAGTAATCTGAACCTTGAAGCCACTACCTGAGCCAAGCAGCAGTCAGAACAAATTGTTATGTCCCCCATTTCAGGTCCAACATCACAACTTGTTGTATTGGTGCATCATGAAGTAACCCAAGAAGTTCCATTCACACAATACTCTAGATCCCCAATGTGGACTAGAACTTTCATCATCTCCTGATAGCATGGCCAATGGCTGGGGATGATGGAGTTGTAGTCCTAAACTTCTGGAAGCCACCCCATTGGCTACCCCTGCAATATTGTGAAAGTACCCATCTTCATACATCTTTACAGTGCATTTCAAATCTTTAAAATCTTTCACATAGATGATTTCTGTAATCAGTTACCAGATACAGGATAAGGCTACAACACAAAGAGGTTTTTCTTAAGGTCACCTGGTAAATGCAGAGGATCGGATACCATTTGCTGTGTCAGCCATCACAAAATGAGGTGTTACACCATCATCTCCATCAACAGAGACACTCAGGTCCAAGTAGATGCTTGAACATTTGTGCATCTCTTCTTTTAAAATGCTGTTGGTGTGCCCCAAAACTCGTATGCTGGAGCTTCCCTGTGTCTTCTATAAAAACAAGCACTCTACAAACATCTCTGAGTTTGTATTGCATGTGGGGAACCTTCCCTGTTCCTAGAAGAAACCAGGGGAGCATCTATGTATGCGTAGATGCAGATGTACACAAGAGCTGCCAACTTGTGGTCCTTGGTTTCCCCCCCCCAGTGCTTCCCCGCTTCCTCCTCCTCCTCCTCCTCCTCTTCTTCTTCTTCTTTGATCAGCCGCAGCCGAGTAAGATTGTCTTCCATAAACACGGTTTTAATAATGAGTCCGTAAGGGACTGTGGAGGCCAATTCTGGATCCACACATCCTTCCACAGTGGGGACGTTGGTTGATCACAGTGTGGATTTGCCAAGCATGCCTTCCTCTTAGCACGTTTCTCCCTTGCATCCTGAATTCGAGTGTCTTCAAAGCCCATGACACTTTTGGTAAAGGCTGTTTTCCAATGGGAGTGCTGGCAGTCGTGTTTCCCAATTGTTGGTGCTTATACTATTTTTTTTAGATTTGCCTTGAGACAATCTTTAAACCTCTTTTGTTGACCAAGAGGTTCCCTGCTTATAACATAGCACACTTCCAAATACCACTAAAACACACACACATGCATATGCACACATAGTTTCCTGTAAAAAGTAATAATACGTCAACCAAAATAAACCTACTGCCTTTGGAGCCATATTTTGTACTGCCAAGCTGTAATCTCTTCCCCCAAAGCACATTCCTTTTATTCAGCAGGTCACTGAATAAAAAAGAGAGACATCTTCAGACTTCAGTTGTCTTCCCACACATTGTGCTGTGAATTGCGGCAGATAGAATGGCAAGCCAGAAGCTCACACTCACCCTGGTTGTCCAAGCCCTGCAACTTTGGCGTGCTATTATGTGACAACGGCTGAAAAAGCTATTTTTATATCAAACTACATTTCAGGATCACTCCATAGTAGGCTAAGATTGTAATCAGCAGTCTTATTGTTGCTTCAGCTGGAGCACACATATGTCTCCCCAAGATGCCATGTCTTTCTCACAGTCCCCTATGATACAACTCACAGCCGACAGTGCAATTATAGACTGAGAGCCAGAAATGCAATCATATGTTCAAGCCACTGATTAAAAAGTGGATATTGTTTTGTTAGGAAGGCATCAGCTGCAGAGCTTCAGACGGGATATGGCTGCTTGCCTTTGAAAGGGTCTGATTCAGTTAAACGCAGATATCTTTCTGGAATACTAACTAAGGAACTGAGGCAGAACAGATTTATTGCTGATGGGGTCCTACAGACAGCAACATAAATGATGGGGCAGTAAAAGTAAATGAAAATACAATCAAAGCACTCTCATTTCAAGGCCACGTTATGTTAAGGTCTTATTAACACATGTTTTAATGTTGCATGAAACTTCCCCAAGCATCTTGTTGAAATAGTGTAGATCCTAGTGAAGCTGAAGAAAAGGCTCCTCACTTCTTTCATAGGTCTCTGATTCTGGGATTGCTGGTGAGCATATTTCATTCTGTATTTTTTTATCATCACAGTGGTAGGCCGAGACATTTTGCTGCCTGAAGTAGAGACCTAATGCTATACTTTCTAATTAGGGTTAGCACGTCTTTTTATATAGTGCTAACCCTAACTAGAAACCAGTTATTCCAGATTTCCACCGAAAGTTTTTTTTATGTCAGACTTTAAACTTTAATAGTATCACAAGTGTATTCTGCTGTTGTTTTAAGAGCCAATTATACCACAAGTTGTGTCTCCTATTTATTTACTTTCACATAGTGTACAGCCTCTCAAGAGAGCTGTAAGAGTAATGAAGGCATAGCTTTTTCATAATGTTGTTGTTTAGTCGTTTAGTCATGTCCGACTCTTCGTGACCCCATGGACCAGAGCACGCCAGGCACTCCTGTCTTTCACTGCCTCCCGCAGTTTGCACAGACTCATGTTTGTAGCTTCAAGAACACTGTCCAACCATCTCGTCCTCTGTCGTCCCCTTCTCCTTGTGCCCTCAATCTTTCCCAACATCAGGGTCTTTTCCAGGGAATCTTCTCTTCTCATGAGGTGGCCAAAGTATTGGAGCCTCAGCTTCAGGATCTGTCCTTCCAGTGAGCACTCAGGGCTGATTTCCTTCAGAATGGATACGTTTGATCGTCTTGCAGTCCATGGGACTCTCAAGAGTCTCCTTCAGCACTATAATTCAAAAGCATCAATTCTTCGGCGATCAGCCTTCTTTATGGTCTAGCTCTCACTTCCATACATCACTACAGGGAAAACCATGGCTTTAACTATACGGACCTTTGTTGGCAAGGTGATATCTCTGCTTTTTAAGATGCTGTCTAGGTTTGCCATCGCCTTTCTCCCAAGGAGCAGGCGTCTTTTAATTTCGTGACTGCTGTCACCATCTGCAGTGATCATGGAGCCCAAGAAAGTAAAATCTCTTACTGCCTCCATTTCTTCCCCTTCTATTTGCCACGAGGTGATGGGCCCAGTGGCCATGTTCTTCGATTTTTTTGATGTTGAGCTTCAGACCATATTTTGCGCTCTCCTCTTTCACTCTCATTAAAAGGTTATTTAATTCCTCTTCACTTTCTGCCATCAAGGTTGTATCATCTGCATATATGAGGTTGTTGAAATTTCTTCCGGTGATCTTAATTCCGGCTTGGGATTCATCCAGCCCAGCCTTTCACATGATGAATTCTGCATATAAGTTAAATAAGCAGGGAGACAATATACAGCCTTGCCGTACTCCTTTCCCAATTATGAACCAATCAGTTGTTCCATATCCAGTTCTAACTGTAACCTCTTGTACCACATAGAGATTTCTCAGGAGACAGATGAGGTGATCAGGCACTCCCATTTCTTTAAGAACATGCCATAGTTTGCTGTGGTCAACACAGTCAAAGGCTTTTGCATAGTCAATGAAGCAGAAGTAGATGTCTTTCTGGAACTCTCTAGCTTTCTCCATAATCCAGCGCATGTTTGCAATTTGTTCTCTGGTTCCTCTGCCCCTTCGAAATCCAGCTTGCACTTTTGGGAGTTCTCGGTCCACATACTGCTTGAGCCTTCCTTGTAGAATTTTAAGCATAACCTTGCTAGCGTGTGAAATGAGTGCAATTGTGCGGTAGTTGGAGCATTCTTTGGCACTGCCCTTCTTTGGGATTGGGATGTAGACTGATCTCCAATCTTCTGGCCACTGCTGAGTTTTCCAAATTTGCTGGCATATTGAGTGTAGCACCTTAACAGCATCATCTTTTAACATTTTAAATAGTTCAGCTGGAATACCATCACTTCCACTGGCCTTGTTATTTGCAGTGCTTTCTAAGGCCCATTTGACTTCACTTTCCAGGATGTCTGGCTCAAGGTCAGCAACCACACTACCTGGGGTGTACGAGACATCCATATCTTTCTGGTATAATTCCTCTGTGTATTCTTGCCACCTCTTCTTGATGTCTTCTGCTTCTGTTAGGTCCTTACCACTTTTGTCCTTTATTATGGTAATCTTTGTACGAAATGTTCCTTTCATATCTCCAATTTTCTTGAACAGATCTCTAGTTTTTCCCATTCTATTGTTTTCCTCCATTTCTTTGCATTGCTCGTTTAAGAAGGCCTTCTTGTCTCTCCTCGCTATTTTTTGGAAATCTGCATTCAATTTCCTGTATCTTTCACTATCTCCCTCGCATTTTGCTTGCCTTCTCTCCCCCGCTATTTGTAAGGCCTCATTGGACAGCCACTTTGCTTTCTTGCATTTCCTTTCCGTTGGAATGGTTTTAGTTGCTGCCTCCTGTATAATGTTATGAGCCTCCATCCATAGTTCTTCAGGCACTCTGTCCACCAAATCTAAATCCTTAAACCTGTTCCTCACTTCCACTGTGTATTCATAAGGGATTTGAGTTAGATTGTATCTTACCGGCCCAGTGGTTTCTCCTACTTTCTTCAGTTTAAGCTTGAATTTTGCTATAAGAAGCTGATGATCTGAGCCACAGTCAGCTCCAGGTCTTGTTTTTGCTGACTGTATAGAGCTTCTTCATCTTTGGCTGCAGAGAATATAATCAATCTGATTTCGATGCTGCCCATCTGGTGATGTCCATGTGTAGAGTCGTCTCTTGTGTTGTTGGAAAAGAGTGTTTGTGATGACCAGCTTGTTCTCTTGGCAGAACTCTATTAGCCTTTGCCCTGCTTTGTTTTGAACTCCAAGGCCAAACTTGCCAGTTGTTCCTTTTATCTCTTGACTCCCTACTTTAGCATTCCAATCCCCTATAATGAGAAGAACATCCTTCTTTGGTGTCAATTCTATAAGGTGTTGTAAGTCTTCATAGAATTGGTGAATTTCAGTTTCTTCAGCACCAGTGGTTGGTGCATAAACTTGGATTACTGTGATGTTAAAAGGTCTGCCTTGGATTCCTATTGAGATCATTCTATCATTTTTGAGATTGCATCCCAGTACAGCTTTCGCCACTCTTTTGTTGACTATGAGGGCCACTCCATTTCTTTAACAGGATTCTTGCCCACAGTAGTAGATATGATGGTCATCCGAACTGAATTCGCCCATTCCCGTCCATTTTAGTTCACTGATGCCCAGGATGTCAATATTTATTCTTGCCATCTCATTTTTGACCACATCCAACTTACCCAGGTTCATGGTTCTTACATTCCAGGTTCCTATGCAATATTTTTCTTTACAGCATTAGACTTTCTTTTCGCTTCCAGGCATATCCGCAACTGAGCGTCCTTTCGGCTTTGGCCCAGCCACTTCATCAGCTCTGAATCTACTTGTATTTGTCCTCTGCTCTTCCTCTTTCATATATAGATATTAAAAAATCATGTTAACAAAAAAATAGCCTGCTGGATCAGGCCAATGACCCATCTAGTCCAGCATCCTGTTCTCACAGTGGCCAATCAGATGTCAATGGGAAACTAGGGAACTGCACTCAAGCACTCTGTCACGGCTAAAAATTGGCCGCTGTTTCTTTAATGCTAAAAGAACTAAGTCAGCATGAGTCAATGACTCATGCAACCTTTCACCAAATTGTACCTGTATATGTAGAATGGTCAACGTTAGTGTTGGTGGGTTGGTTGGATGGTAGAAAGCTGGTTGTGTATGGTGTGTGTAAAAGTTGTTGGTCGTGGTTGGAGAAGAAGACTTTTTAAGAATAAAAGCGGCAATGCTCTGCAAGAAGATGGATCCTCCTAACAGAAGGTCCATGTTGTGCTCGGCCCTGAAACTCTTCCCAAAGCGGCTTGTGGGTGGGGCTTGCCCCGCTCCAAGCCAGTGGTGCCACAGTTATGCCAATGGCCTTTAGCCAATCAGCAGCGTGGCAAGGTTGGGGGTATCTATTTGGCAGCGCGATGTAGGGACCTCCTTTTGCTTTGCGCTGCTGAACACCTGCCGTGTTTAGGTCATGTTTGGCCTTGCTTTGGATTTTGGTTGGTCGCCTGTTTTGGAATGGGGGCCAGATAGAATTTTTTTCCAATGTGGCAGATTGGCTTTGGCCAGTTGGTTTTTGCCTACCTCTTAGCAATCGTCACAACTTTGTAAGGTTTGGCGGTTAGACATTGGTTTAGGGGAATGTGGGGAGGGGAGGTGCGGCCATCACCTGCCCCTCCAATGAATAGGGTATTCCGTTAAAGGAATCTGGGGGTCTAGATCTCATCCGAAGCCCGGAGAGGGGCTAGGGCCATGCCAGGACCCCCGGGAACCCCAGGGGTGAGCACCAGTCAATATACACTGACAGAGGTCCCCCTGCTGGTTGTTTACCCTTCCAGGCTTCCTGCAGGGTGGGGCAGGAGCCAGATATAGTTTGATACCAATGCCTAAGCCAATACCAGTCACATTTGTGTATTTTAATAAAGTTGTGGCCAAAATTTGCCCATTAACATTTAAACTAAATTCTGTCTCCACTGTGTCTTTATTTCCATTTGGGATGGGTTTTGGGGCTCCAAGCACAATACTCTTTCTCAAAGACTCTTTTGTGCCAACTAAGGTCTGAGGACTAGGCAAAGGAGTAAAAAGGAGGTCAGAACCTTTTCTTTTTCAAACACCGACACACTCTCCCCTTCTGTGATTTCCAGCAACTTGTTGCCTCCAGCTGTGGAGGTAAAGCATAATCATCATGCCGAATAGCCATTGTCAGTCCTCTCCTCCGTCAAATTGTGCAGTCCTCTTTTAAACCCATCCAAGTTAGTGGTCATCACTTCCTCCTGGAGGAATGAGAAACATAGTTCAACGATGTGCTGCATTAAAAAAATTCTTTATTTTATCTGTCCTAAATCTTCTGACATTCAGTTTCATTGGATGTCCGTGAGTTCCATTATTATGAGAGAAGGAGAAAAAAGTTTTCTATCCAGTTTCTTTCTTTTTTTTAAATGATATTTATTCAAATTTTCATCCATACATACAAGAAAAACAAAAAAATACAGCAAAAAATAAAACAAAAAGAAAAAAGAAAAATACAAATCTCAGATTACAACTTTTCATTTGCTTATTTCTTAAACCTCCTCACACCTCTCTTTTTGTATTCTAATTTAAATTGTTATTCCAGCAAATTCTTCCCATGTTTCTCAATTTTAATTTAAATAATTAATCTTAACAATCTATCTTATTTGTTGTTTCAACATAAACTTTCCATCTTTTAATATTATCTATTATTCAATTTACCTTAATCTCTTTAACCTTATCTTATCTTAAAAATCTTAAAATTTCAAAGTTTACATCATATTCATACATATTCCTTAAATCATTTCTGCTAAAGCCAATTTAATTCCTTTCCAGCATATTCCCTGATATTTCATTTATATTACACTGATTCCAAAATTAACAAAAGAATTTCTCTTTGTATCTCCAATTTTTATCCAGCAGTCCCTTCTTCCTGGTTTCGGATTGTGTCAGTCCTTTCTGTCCATTACATCCAGTCCATCAATCTGGTGTTCTAATGTCCGAGGCCCTTAAGTCTAGGCCCCTTCTGCAGATTTTCTTGTTCTTGTTTGTGCTTACGCACTTCTTTGTCTGTTGTTAGTTTCTTGGGGAGTGGGTCTCCGGAGGGTTCCATCCGGTAATAGTTTCCATTTTCCTTCATCAGACTGGCCCCTTCCCCCCAGTCCCACTCCCCGTCGACATCTTTGTAATCCAAAGGAACCTTATCCAAAAAATAGTTCTTCACCTGTTTCATGGTCCCACTAGAGTTAAAAGCTTCCTTGGTTTCAAACACTTCCCAGCACTCTCCAAGTTCCATCTGGCATGCATGTTATAAACTATGTTGCAAGCCACTCAGAGTAGCTGGGGCAACCCAGTCAGATGGGCAGGGTACAGTGCCGGATTTACGTGTAAGTTAAACAAGCCACAGCTTAGGGCCCCACTCTCTTGGCCCCCCCCCAAAAAAAAAATTAAAGGGAAAAACACTGGATGCACATTTCCAAAATATAAGATAAAATAAAATAAAACTTACATACAGCAACAGTGTTTTGTGCTGTCTACACTCCTATGATGTAAGTCTGCTAGCCTGCTCCCTAAAATATCACTGGTTTGTTGTTGACAAAGGACAGCTGGACATATAAAGGGCCCCATTACCTTCAGTAGCTTAGGGCCTCATCAAACCTAAATCTGGCCCTGGCAGGGTAATAATGACGATGATGATAATAGATGTCCCTATTTTCATTGGAGAAATGCTGGAGGGTATGAAAGAGGGTTCTGAACTGAATCTTGTCATTGATGCACACCCCTAGTACCTAGCAGATAACTGGCATTACAGTAATTGTTTCAAAAATCACAATTGTGGTATTTTCAGGTATTTACATTTATATTTTAACCTTTCGAAACAAGAAATGTTCTGAGGTGAGGAAAGTGGCATTCTGGAAAGGAGTTTAATTTCTTATTTATGGCCCATTTCACACTAAGGCCAAAAATGCATTGGTTGAAACAGCAGCAGTGGTTTTTATACTGAGCTTTTTCACAGCAATGTGGCGGAATGCAGGAATTTCGTTCTTTCAAGGAAACTACTCGAGAATATCTATCCAGGTTCCTGTAAGGAACAAGGGAAAATGCACATGGCTGGCAACCTTCTGTGGAGAGATGGCTCCGGAATGGAATGTGGGAGGCAGGGAGGTGCTGAGTGCAAAAGCACTTTGTATGGTGAAAACCCTCCTACACCGCCATTAAGAAACAGAAATTCTCCATTTAATTGGATCTTTAATTGGCTGTAAAGTACCAGTGCATGATGGGAAAAGGTTGCAACAACATACTGCGGAATATACCAGCTACATGGATCAAACGTTTGAATTGAGATAAGATTTTCTTCGGCATGAGAGTTGGTTGGGGAGTGGGAAGCCGCCCATGGTTTGTTTATTCTAAGCTTCTTTATATATCTATGATTCAACAACCCTCTCTGGAATATAAGATAAAAATATATTTACAAGTGAGGAAGGGACATTGGAGTAATATTGATATTAACAAGCAAAAGTGGAAACTGTGTGTGATCTGAAATGAAGAAAGGTGGGGGCGCGGAAGCTCAAGTATGACTATGTTGGAAAGACAGAGTAACTTCCCTCACCTTCGTTTATGAACAACAGACAAGGAAAAAGAGACTGAGATTTGTGTGTGCTACTGATGGAATGTAATCTAAGATAAATTTTAATTGGGCCATCAATTTATTGCTGGAAAGAAAAAAAATGGGGGCTGTCATGAGAGTGCTGCAGAAATTCTGGGGGTTGGAAAGAAGTATTAAATCTTCAGTGCGTTCGAAAACTGCCCACCTTTTCCTAGGCTGAGGGGAAAATTGTAAAGATCTGCCATTCTGTCTACTAGCGAGACAGAATGGTTTCTAGCAGACTGTTGCCTGTTCTGAGACATTGAAGCAAGGGATGGAGAGATAAGACGATAAGACCTCTGAGAAACTTCGAGATTCAGCTCCATCCCAAACCACAATGGAAGAAAACAGCTAGGAAGTGAACACCATATATGGACAGAAGGAATCTCCATGGACATAACAGTTTTCACACACAGGGCAGAATAAAGATAATAGTTTGAGTTCCTCATTTAAAGCTTTAAAAATATATATACTGTAACATCATGAATAGAAATCATTAATTATGTAGCTGTTGACTAAGGGATTATTATTATAACTGAAATGTAACTGACATTAATTAAGATTATGGAACGCAGTAATATAAGATCGGAAATGCACCCAAATTACCATGTGGGGGGTGACTTTAACTAAAATGTGCTAATTGGAAGTTGACTGGCACTTTGATAATTGTATAATTTGTGAATTAATTGTTATTGTTATAATTTGGCTATTATTGGGGCTATATCGGAAAACTAATAATATACATATAAAATAAAAAAACCCACAAAACTTTCCACATGAATCCAGTTATTTTCATTCTTCTTCTCTTTCATTGTTGGCATTGCTCCTGATTCTCAGGCTACAAGATGATATGGAAATGTGGAGAACTTAGCTTAAAAGCTGGAAAAATGGAAAACTGAGAGAAACCAAGATTGACATATTTGATCATCCTTAGTTAGGACCAATAAAGCTAACAGGAATGTGCTTCTCTCAGCCAGTAGCAGTAAGGACATTTCTTGTATTTTTGCCCTGACTGAAAGGTTGGCTCAAGACATTTTGCTGCTGAAGAGATTTGCTGCAGCAAATGAATTCATTGTTTCCAAGTCAAGGTATATAGCGCCCAAGCCAATCAAGATATTATGACAGCTGAGGCAGGAGAAGAAAATGTTACACAAGGGCTTATTCCTCTCCCTGCAAGACAATACATGAAAGAACTAATTAGCTAGCCTTTCTCATCAACCTGTTTGCCAATGATGTAGCATTGATTATTACTAAATATGAAATCTCACTTTTGGCAGTGATGCAGGAACTAAAACTGTATGGCTCTGTTTTGGGCTTTATCGTAAATGTATCTAACTCTGATCTGCTAGGTATTCAAACCTGACAGGAATTAAGAGCTAAATTACACAACATTACTGGACTTAGCTCTGAGAAAACATATACAAAATATCTGGGTGCATTGATTCCAAGAAACTTACTTTTACTTGAAAAGTTTAAGCCTATTATTAAAGACTTTAAATTTAAAATGTGCTTGTAGGGGGGTGGGAATCACACCCCAGGCAACCTAGTCATTAACTCCCCTGGAAATATAATATATACCACAGCTCATTGGCCAATTTTTCTTCCAAACCTTTAAATGCTCTGAAACTCCACTGGGAGAGACATTTGAATGATACTATAAATGAGGCTTCCTGGAATAGAATCTGGGAGAAGTTTTCTCTTAGATCTTCTTCAGATAAAGTGAGGTAAAACACACTAAAACTCACTCATAGAGTGTTTATGCACCCTGTACTACTCAATAAAATCGATGACGCTCTCCCAAAAACTTGCTGGAGAAACTCTAAAAATGTAGCTTTGTTTGCCTACATGTGGTGAATTTGTCTTCTCATTTTGGAAAAAATGTTTTTTGTGAAATAAGTACCTTAAGTAAACAACATGTAGCTCTCAGTCCCAATATTCCTTTATTATTTATGTTTGAAGGAGATGCTGAATAATTTTCATCTAAAAAGCTTATATTACAATTCACAATAGCTGCTCACTTGGCCATTGCCAGGAACTGAAGAACTCTAAATGTTGACTTATATAAAATGTGGCTGAATCAAATCGGGGACATGGCACTAATGGATAAATTGACTGGAAACTAGGTGAAAAAAGAATAGAGAAAAGAGACACGTTCCAGAACACATGATTTGATTTTTTTTTAAAAAAAAATCATATGCTTATACAAAGAGCATGACTGTCAACCACCTGCAACTCACAGCAAATTATGGACAGATACTTTTATTTAACATCTCTTAGTAGGATGACTTTCAAATGATATCTTTTCTGTATCTCTTGTATGAATCTGTTTTTCCAAGTGGGGCAGAGAGGAGTTTATTGAATCTTATTGTTCTGTATAATATCTATAAAAGATAGAGTTTTTTAATATAAAAAAATAGCTAGCCTTTCACGACACCCCAAATTAGCTCCTCACTGTGTCTGATGGTGGGCCCAGTCTTGCCTGAGATTTACAAAGCAGCCACAAAAATATGATTTGCATTATTTGATGGTGGTTTGTTGTAACTTTGTGACGTTGCAGTATAGTTTCTTGGCTGCATATTTTCTCTTGGGCATTATTTTATTACTTTTTGGCAGTATTCCTTTTGTCAAGCTCTGCTGTCACCAATAATGTGAACTTAAGATGGCGGTTTAGCATGCTGTGCACTCTGCGTAATAGCGCAGACCTACAGGGGCTCCTGAGAGAGAATATCACGGGCCTATTTTAATGAGGAAAAAAGATTTGCTATTAGCTATGCATTAGGAGCAAATTTGTGAACTGATAACCCTTGAGAGCAAAGAAAAATACAGAATGGTAAGAATTAATGTTAAAATAATTGTAATTTTATACCTGAATGGAGATAAACAGGTTCCACATTAATACTCTTATCTCATTCATGGACAGTGATGGATGGCTTTGTAATTTCCCCCCTCCAAACTAGCCAGCTACAATGAGATAATTTCTTTGAAAAAGCATTATGCACCGGAGAAGCTGTAGGTGGTGGGGGCCTCTGATTGAATCATGTATTTTAGAGGGGAAAGGCTACATTAATTCTCTAATTTTGTCAAATTAAGAGGTAGCTGAGGCAAGCTGTCTTTTTATGGTGTTCATGCATTTATCAGCCTAATGGATAGTTAAACATTTCCCTC
Source organism: Podarcis raffonei (assembly GCF_027172205.1). NCBI lineage: Eukaryota > Metazoa > Chordata > Lepidosauria > Squamata > Lacertidae > Podarcis > Podarcis raffonei. The sequence continues at coordinate 38,729,114 of NC_070612.1, forward strand.
TATTGCTATATAAAGCTTTGGTGTAAACAGATGTTTTGGAGTTATGAAAGGGACCTTGCACAGGCCAAATCAACTGTTGATTCTGGATTAAGATTTGGAATATCAGAGAAACATATATTTTTCAGGGTGATTCTTTAATCCTTGTTTTTGGCAGAATGAACTCACCCCTAAGCAGTGTCCGTCCATACAATGATGAACGCAGATAACACGTCTCTTCCCCTGCTTTATGATATAAATCAGGCTTCCTCAACCTCGGCCCTCCAGATGTTTTTGGCCTACAACTCCCACAATCCCTAGCTAGCAGGACCAGTGGTCAGGGATGATGGGAATTGTAGTCTCAAAACATCTGGAGGGCCGAGGTTGAGGAAGCCTAGTATAAATTAATAATAATAATAATAATAAATTTTATTTATATCCCACCCTCCCCAGCCGAAGCCGGGCTCAGGGCGGCTAACAACAATAAAACAATACAAAAGTACAACACAAACAACACTCTAAAATCATTCATTATAAAATTAATTAAATTCAAGCCACTTGCCACCATTGGGCCAGAGCTCCGCGAAGATTGCCGAGGGAGGGAGTCAGGCTGTGCCCTGGCCAAAGGCCTGGCGGAACAGCTCTGTCTTGCAGGCCCTGCGGAAAGATGCCATTAACATAATGGTGTGGTGCATTAACCAAGGAGAGCAGAATTACTGTTTTCTCTGTGTTGTGGATCCCTTGGTAGTCCCATAAAAATAAGAGTAATCTTCTAAAACAAAAAAAAATCTTTCCGATATACCATTGCTAGTAATTTAAGTGGTCCATCTGCTGTTTTCTTTCTGGCAAGCATTGAAAGCAAGATGATATCCAGAATAAGGTCAGGTGGTAAAGTGTTCCACAAAAAAACTTGGTAATGGACTCAACCAACACTTTTGCATGTGATGATTTCAGATTCTCAAGGGCTCACCTTGGACCAACCAGGCAAAAGTCTTCAAGCATACCTACCAGCCATGTGTTCTGGTCTCCTAAGTGCTTAACAGCAAGAAAGTGAAGGAGGCAATCAATCAATCAATCAATAAAATGCTGAGAATAGAAGCAAAAGGGAAAATTGAAGGCCAGGAAGATGATTCAGTATTCCAGTTGTTTTTCTGATCCCTCACATAAACGGAGGTATCAAACCAGAAAGGACAAAGAGGGTTTGTTCTAAGCATGTGGAAGGGTGCTTTCTAAGAAGCAATATGAAGGAGTTGTTTAGAAGACACTTTTGGTTTTACAATCTGAAGCCAGTATAGATACCCTGCTTGTTTATATTGGAAAGCATGGACGGATCATGATGGTAAGTGTGTGTGTGTGTGTGTGTAGTTACAGAAAGGTAGCCGTGTTGGTCTGCCATAGTCAAAACTAGTGTATCTGAAGAAGTGTGCATGCACACGAAAGCTCATACCAAGAACTAACTTAGTTGGTCTTTAAGGTGCTACTGGAAGGAAAAAAATTTTTTGTTTTGTGTGTGTGTATTCACAGTGTCACTTGTCTCCTTGCAAGTAATGCTTCTCACACTTTTGCCTTCAGTGTGAAGACTAGCACAATGAATGTGAAGCCATGTGTACTATTTGATTGCAATGATGGCAATTATTTGGTAAAGACTTACACAGCTGTGCTCAGTGTAGAAAACCCAAACTATGCAACTGCTTGCCCATATTTTCCTAATAGCAAATCACCATTATGCAATGGTGGCTGGTGTCCACTGAGATCAGTAGGGTCAAAGGCAGAGAAGTCAATAGTAGGTGGCACCAAAGCCAATGAATACTGGATAAATATGTTAATTTCATTGTATATTAGGCCTTAGAATTCTACAGAAGTGTTACAAAATCTAACAGGATTATTATTATCTATTAAATTTGTATATTGCCCTATAGCCGTAAATCTCAGGCCAGTTCACAACATTAAATCACAATATGAAAAACACAATATACATAATGGAAATAAAAGCAAAAATGAATCCATAATGCCCCCTCCCATAAAGCGTGTTCTCATTAAAAGAGAGCGCGTTTTGCGGATGGGGCCAAGCAAGGCACCCTGTAGTTGCCAGGCAGGTTAGGATTGAGGGGCCTGCCTGGCAAGGATTGGTTGTTTGTGTTGCTGGGGTAAAATTGATGTTGCCAATTTGGGGGTGGGAACAGAGGTTATTTAAACAGTGCTCACAGTGATCTGCTTTCTCTTTCACTGTGGGCACCGGATCACCCGCCCGCCCTCCCTTGTTTTGGGCTTGCGCTTTGACCTTGCTATGCCTGTCATGGGGTCGTCTGCTTTGGGGCAGGGACCCAGTAGGAATTTTGCCATCTGGCTGATTAGTGAGTGCCTTTTGGTTTTTTGCCTACTGCGTAGCAAATCGTCACAACTTGTAAGGTTGGCGGTTAGGCATTGGTTTAAATTGGTTGGTGGAGGGGTACGGATTGGCTTGGCCTGCCCCTCCAATGCTGCTGCTGCAAGAGAATTCTGTTAAAGGAATTCAGGGGCTTACCATCCTTTCGTCCAAACCCCTGGAATCGGGTTTGAGCCGTGTAAGCCCCTGGGAGCATGCGGGGAGAAGCTGAGGGTCTGTGCCGCAGCTCCAGTTATCCCCGATCTTGTTTCCCCTCACTGGCTTTCGCTGGAATCCGGGAGTCAGTTCTGTCCCCAGGCGGGGGGGGGGGGCAGATAGTCATAACCAATGCCTAAGCAACCACTCACAATTTGTATGTTTAATAAAGTTGTGGCCAAAATTATGCCAAAAACCTTAAACAAAAATTATGTGTGATGTGTGAGTTATTGGATAGGGGTGTTTTGGGGGACCTTAGCACGCAACACATTTAAAAGGCATCAAGTGTCAATCAGCCCAAAAGGCCTTGTTAAAAATGAATGTCTTTGCCTGGTGCCTAAAGGTGTATAATGAAGGTGCCAGACAAAACTTCCTGGGGAGAGCATTCCACAAATGGGGAGCCACTGCAGAAAAGGCCAGTTCTTGTGTTTCCACCCTCCGGACCTCTCATGGAGGAGGCACATGAAAAAGGGTCTCAGAGGATGGGAAGGTTCATACGGAGAGAGGTGATCCTGATATAGCCATGTTCAAATATATAAAAGGATGTCACATAGAGGAGGGAGAAAGGTTGTTTTCTGCTGCTCCAGAAGCGGACACGGAGCAATGGATCCAAACTACAAGAAAGAAGATTCCACCTAAACATTAGGAATAACTTCCTGACAGTAAGAGCTGTTCGACAGTGGAATTTGCTGCCAAGGAGTGTGGTGGAGTCTCCTTCTTTGGAGGTCTTTAAGCAGAGGCTTGACAACCATATGTCAAGAGTGCTCTGATGGTGTTTCCTGCTTGGCAGGGGGTTGGACTCGATGGCCCTTGTGGTCTCTTCCAACTCTATGATTCTATGATTCTATGATATGTGTTAATTTTCTATTTATGGCTTTTGGTGAAACGAAATTATTGTGTACAAAAACCTCAACAAAAGAAGTACTGGAAAAAAGTTTTAATTTATTTTACAGGTTGTACAAGTAACAAAGAATTAACAACAACTCCTGTACACAAAATAATAATAATAAAAGCATCAGACAAGATGATCCTGACAGAATACATCTCAACAGTGCACACAAATGGGAGCTGGGTATGCTCAATAGCAGTAGTACTGTCCAGGAAGGCTGGTTTTGGCAAACTTGCTTCCTTTAGTATATACAGTTAAAACAATTGTGCTTTTGCCTATCCAGGGTAACAGTGCTCTTAAAAAGAAAAAAGAAAGGGGAAAGGGGGGGGGAGTGAAATTGCACTAAGATCCAGAGATATGTGTCCACCATCTCAATCTAATAGGAGAAACAGATAATGAGTGTCTGTTTCATAGACCTCAATTTCTAATCCAGATACTGGAACCTTTTAGCCCAGGAAACACACATACAAATACTTGTTTGTAACTGTCCCCTCCCATTGGATCGGAGCACATATTTTTAAATTATAATGAAACTTTCCAGTCTTTTAAAAAGTCAATTGCCCCATTCTTCACCCTGCAACACGTCATTTACAAAAAAAGAAAAAGGACCAGAGCTTTAGCAGTTGAGATACTAGAATATATACGGAAAGGCTAATTGTGAAATATATTAGGGGTGTGCCTCAGAACCAGAACCCCAAGTTGAAGAAGGGTGCCTTGGAGAGATTTTGAGCTTTTCAGAAGCAAAGCAGGCTCTGTTCAAGGTGTCATGAATAAAAATAGGCACCCCTGAAGCATTTCACGGCGCCTCAGCAATCCAAATGTCAAAAAATGCTGTAGACAAGCATCTGAGAAAAGCAAAAGTAATATCTCTAAGTGATGGGGAAATGGGCAGCAGACACCATGGTGGGAAGGGGGCAGAGGAAGAGCTCTGCTATGAATGTCAAATCAAGATTATAATCAGAGGGAATGATTTTATCCCAAAAGTGAAAACCGTTTTGTTCATCTGCCCCCCCAAATAAATGTCACAGGTGCTTAACACAAAAGCCCCAGACCTATTCACCTGGAATTTGGTTGGTTTTTTTACCCAAAGGCAGCTTTCATATCTACAAATTTCAGAACTATTGCCCTCAAGACACTAGCCTGGGAGATTAAGGGATTCCTTTTTTACCTATCCTAAAACTTTAAGAGACATTCTTCTGAAATTTGGCAGGAGTAATACATTGAGAAGGGGCAATAGCGTCTGTAAATTTCTTCCAATTCTGCCCTCCAAATGAAATAATATAGATATCTCCTTTACAAAAGGAATTGTGCCCAGCACAAAAGCTCGAAAACCAATGTGCTGGTAATTTTGAAGGGTCTATCCACTCTGGAGGGACTTTCATCCACTATCAAAATGAGTTATAGCTGTTTTTAAATTTCCCAATAGTGAATTCAGATGGTGGGGTGGAGATGGTGGACTGGAGCACCAGGTATTTGGGTGGTCCTTGACCTGATGGTCCCTGAACTGTTTTCTGAAGGGCAAAACTGGGGTCTGAATGGAAACTTGTCGTCAGTGCACACACCACTATTGCTTGTCTGAATAGGTGTTATCTCATTGGATAACAACCTATCTAAGCATTGTAGGATCTAAGAAGCTGCATAACTTCCACACTTGCTGAAGGCAGTGGGTAACCAGTATTGAAAGTTGCCACAAAGCAGACTAATTTCAATCCTCGCTTTTATGATCTTTCAAGGTATCAAATGTGCACATACAAACAGAATACTAGCTGGCAATTGCATTCATTTTCGTTTAGCTCCATTACATTGTATTTCTTTTTCATGGGACGTTATTCTGGCATCGTTGAAGAGAGAGACTCCAAACTCAATTGAAACGTTGAGTAGTCTTCACATTTTAGAAAGGGAGTAAGAAGGAGAATCTCCTCAAAGGATAAACATGAATATATTATACATTTATCTTCATTAATCTGAGGAGCTCCAGAGCTCCAAACAAAAGGAAAAACACAAATTATAAAACACCGCTTTATGAATTACAAGTCTTCACAAGTAAAATTATCCGAATGAAAACAAATTCCCTTTCTTACTGTGCATTTCTAAAGAGACTGTTCCTACAGTTTTGCATTAAGGGATCAGATTTTAACTACTGGGTATGTGTTGGAGATAGTGCTGGTCAATTATGATTCTCTATCACAGTAGCTATTTGTGGTAGGAAACAAGCAACAAATATATGTTATGAAAAAATTATGAAAACAAAGAAGCCATTTATTCCTTACCTGTATTTGAACACTTTTAATTTTTTGCAATGTGATGAGCAAATGTAAATCCCACTAACTGTAACCTTGCCCAAGTTTCTGTAGGCTACCTTTTTGACTCTTTAAGTTCTGGGACAGCCTTTCCCATCCTGGTGCTCTCCAGGTTTTTTGGACTACAATTCCCATCAGACCCAAGCAACAAGGTCATGCTGGTTGAGGCTGATGGGGGTTGTCGTCCAAAACATTGGGAGGGTGTTGGGTTGTGGATGGCCACTCTAGGGCTTGATCTCATCTCATCGGGGAATGTAGATCTTAAATGGTGATAGTTTTTACTACTCAAGAGAAGAGATATATAGTAAAAGCTCAAGGCAAAGACACAGGGCAGGATGTGAGAAGTTTTTGCCAACATCCCATTGGTGAAATGCAGGGTTCCTGCCATTCAGGGAAAATTCCAGAATCTGTGCTCATGTAACTAAGAGCAGAGTTCTGACAAAGAAAAAAGAAGCTCATGGTCTCTGCATAATATGCAAACAATGAAGGGGCTGGAGGACCCAAAATGGCATCGCGTATAAAAAAAGACAGTTGTGACATCCGGATTTAAAATTACTGTCATTTTAGATTTTCAATGAAACAACACCTAAATGAAATGCTGAGCCAAACACTGCAACATTGTATTTTAAGCAGACCATTCCATCATTTACATCTTTCCTAGCATCTTTTAAATCATCCTTATTCTTCATCTAAGTGGCTTTTTTTCACACTCCCAAGTCTATGCACTTCTACTGAGAAGTCAGTCCAATTGTGCTCAGGGGTGTTTACTCTCAACTCAACTTGCATAGGATTGCAGCCTCACGGTGCAAATCCCATACATGTCCCCTTGAATTCTTCCAAGGTGCATAGGACTGCAGCCTCATTCCATTACATGAAAACCTTGCTTCTTCTTTTTTATGTAATATGATAGGCTTTCATCCACTTTCAATTCTATCTTTTCCTGTTGTGTTTATATTGAAAAACTGATATTTCCCTGAGATGCAAAACATAAAAGTGGTTTTGTTAACCAGTTTATTAGCCCTTTATAGACATGTGGAAATAGTCTAGATAAGGGGAGGAAAACATGACACAAAAGAATTAAGTAACAGGATTGAAGTTATGCCTGAGGATGAAAAAGGCACCAGTCTCAACTTCTTTAAGGTGATTGTGTGAAATCTAACACCTTTTATGGAAAATCAGTCTAGCTAGACTGCTCTAACATTACTATATTTCAAAAGGAAACATGCCAACATTACTATTATGGTCATTAAACAGCCTAAGGAACTTTTATTTTGGACTATTTTGTGTGTCATCCTAAACACCATACGTTTTCCAGTAATATCTTCGGAGTTTACAAAACCAATCCTTAAGCCTACACTTTCCTCAAAAAATGTTCTTTCTCTCTGCTATGGGCTTCCTTTTGTAAGGAAAAGAATAGTAAAAATTAATGATAACAATGGCGAAGCTCACTGCCTATGCTGCAAAAATCAACAAGCAGTATTTTACTATTCATAGTTTCCTGGTGGGCAGGGGAAATCACATTCCTTTATGGGTTTATCCGTTTCATCCAATGTATGAATATCCTGATGAGAAAAGAGGCAGAATGCCACTGAATATGCACTCTAGGAAAAGGAAAAGAGAAGGCTTTTGCCTTCATGTCTTGCTTGTGGACATCTGGTTGGCCACTGCAGCAAAAAGGATGCTGGACTAGGTACAGACTTGTTGGCCTGGTAGGTTCCTGCAGATTATTCCATGCATTTGGGAATAGCATAATCAGCCCACCCTTCCTTCTACACAGCATTGTACCACTCTCTTCAGGCACTGGTCTGAACACATAAGGGTTAAAAGTGAGTAGTGAGCTGCAGGCACGCACATAGGCTACACTCCCTTTGTCTTGAGGTCCCTCACAGACTATTATGCACTGGGCACTAAAACCTGTGCAGGTCCTGTCTGTTCCTTTAAACACACTAAATGTGTGAAGGTCATACGAGTGTGTGTGAAAAGGCCTTGAATATCTGAAAAGGGCTAAAATGAAGATTTATTCTGAATTTGTTTTTCTTCTGTTTTTTTCTTCTTCTGCTTCTATATGGCAGAAATCTGCAGGTGAAACCACATGAGAGAACCACTGGTTGTTTCCCCAGCATGCATTTCTGAAGTCACTCCATCAATTGTGCTTTGATACTCTAGATTTACAGCCATTCTGTTTACAACCCTTTCTGTTCATACAAAACCATTAATAATTCTCATTGTTTGCTGTCTCAGAACAAAAAACACAGCCCCATATAGAAAGTGGAGCTTCAAAGAAGTGAAAAGGCAAGGGAACTTGTCAGTGGTATTTTCACATATTGCTCATCAGGATGCTATAGAACAGGAATAATGCACATATTGTCCAGCACTATGAAGAATCTGCATTTTAAAAGTGGTTTTGTAAACTAAAAACAAAATCCACTATGCCAACTAAACTATACAGACTTTGACATTTCAATGATATTTATAACTTACATTAATTCTGATTAAATATCTTGATTCAAGAATATTATGGTCATAGTCTGATTATTATTTTTTTAAGGGAAAGCATCTGTTTCAGATTTTCAAGGCATATATAAAAAGCAAAGTCAAGTTAAGGAATTTGTCCTTCAACCAAAATCTAGACACCAAGTTAGCAGTAAACAAATAAACAAAAAAATGACTGAAAACAGTTTCTAAAGCAGCACAGCAACAAGTACTAAATTTTACACGTTTTCATCATTTGAAGGAAAACAAATCTACATCGATTACAAAATCAGCATAATCTTTGGTACCAAATGTAAGGGCACCTGCTTGTTAACAATATCATCTTCATAACAAAAATCTTGCCTTAAAGACAGCTCAAAACATCAGATTGTTTAAAAGTGCTAACTTGCAATTTAGCTTCTGTTAAGTTTGTACTTTAGGCCAGACTAAATGTTACGATAAACACACTTTCAGGAAAAAAAGTATGTTTAAACTACTTCTGTTTTGAAGAAAAAGCAACTTTGGGATCTGGAACACACACCTAGATCAGGATAGTATCCTGTGGAAAATTCCTTGCCCTTGCTGCAATTTGTCTCCTAAAGATAACAATGTACACTCTATACAAGTTTGTACACACCGTGTATTTCGTATGGTGTTTTCCTAAATACATTCAGGAGCCATCAGCAGCTAGAGAGAAGAGGTTAGCAGAAAAATTACCGTATTTTTGGCTCTATAAGACTCACTTTTTCCCTCCTAAAAAGTAAGGGGAAATGTGTCACCAGTCCAGATTGTGACTACACAGCTGCTTTTTGTTCAGAAGTTTGAGCACACTTTTGTTGTGTGTTTATTGTAACATGCAGTTCACCCTAAAAGAAGCACCTAAAAGCAGTTGGGAGATCCTAAGCTTTTTTCAACAAGTTATACCATCCAGAACAACCTAGTGAGATGACCCTCCCTGCTCCCATTTCCCATACACATCCCGACATCGCCTTCCCCAGCAGAACATGTTCCTAGCAGTGGCTGGTGCTGAGATATAGGGCTGCGGGGGCAAAACCTGATGACTGGCTCTATGTGTTACTGCAGCAGCAAGTTGTCACGTGGAGGCAACTTCAGCTGCAATGAGTAAGCTGAGCAATAAGATGCAAGGAAGATTTTGTTTAAAAAATAAGATCTTCTAAGACCACTTCTTGAAGATTACTTAAAATGTTCATAGTATTATCTTGTCAAAATCCCTTAAGGGGCTCCAATACTCAAACACCATAGAAAATGAATGACAATTTTAAAAACAGGGAGGAAAAAGAGAAAGGTTATAATACAAAGCCAGGGATGGCCCCGGCTGAAGGTATTTTGCTTGATGTTTGTGATGTTATCCACTGCTCTGCCAATTCCGCCTTGATTGTTGCTGCCAAATGCAAAGTATTTCCTTCAGGGCAGACCCCACCTCTTGGGTGTTTCGTTACACAGCTGCCAGACTTTGTGTTGGCAAATGAGCAGCAAATGGACTATTTGCTTCTTTAACAGGTGATGAATGCATCGTTGGATCTTGTAAACACTACTGATTTTATACATTCAAGCTTTGCTCTTAGAGAAAGTGGCACTTACTCGAACCATTGCACTCAAGATTTAGCACTTCAACAGGTAAAAATGTTCGCTGGTACGGGAGTTGCGGTGCACTTCCTTGTTCTCCAATGGCTTGGTACAGCGCACAGGGATAAATCCACTGTTTTGATCCCACTGCTCTTCCATAAAATCTGCATGGCGAAGCCCATATCCGGCACTTCTCCTAGTCCTCGACTTGTGCTTTATTACTGCGCACACCGCCCCGTCGTCAATTTAAGTGCTCCTCTGTTATGTAACATACTTAAAGTTTTAAACTCTAATGGCATCCTATGTGGGCTGGCATTAGAAAAAAATCGATACTTTAAGTCATCATAATAGTGATATTTGACTGGCTTTCCATTTATATCCTTCGGGAAGGGCCAGAATCCATAGAGATGAATTTCATCGCAGAACCTCGTAGCAAGTGTGTACATGAGGAGTCCTGTGCTAGGTCGCTTGATGAAAACCTTGTTGGTCAGCCAATAACTGTAAGGGAAGTGAAAAACAAGAGATGCACATTTGATTATTCAGATATCTTGTTTGCACTTCAGCATGCACAACTCTCTCACTCTCTCTCTCTCTCTTTTCAAAATAAAATAAAATTATAACAACATTGAATGCATTTTGATAATTACAAATGTTATAATCACCATGGAGATGAAAGTCCCATCCTATTTCTGTGGCCCATCCCATCCCTGCATTAATCTGATTTTTTATTTTTTAAAATAATTAAACCTATTAATGATGTATTGTTAAACATAGTTCCTTTTAGGAAACACGCTTGCAAATGTGTTTTCTATTAGAGTAAACTTTGTGTTTGTTTGTTTTTTAAAAAGGAGCATTTTGATACAGTTTTTGAGTTGAGAACTGCATTGGAACATTTGAGAAGTGAGAAAGCTGGTAGATAACAAAAGTTCAATCCAAATAGTAGCTGAGGAGGTGCAGAACAGGTCAATTCATATTGAAATCTAGAAAGACTGAATTACTCACACATCACTAGTGGAGAAGTCCAGGAGGAGTATACGCTTTGCAGGTACACAGTTCAAGGATAAAGGCCACTTACCTCCCAAGTATATTACTATTTTAGCTTCTTCAATGATTGGCATTCTATTTCTTTTCCTGGGGGTGAGGCATAACACCTCCATATTTTTCTCCCACACGCACAACCCAACAAACCATCAGAATCAATTATGACTATGCAGTGGTACCTCGGGTTACAGACGCTTCAGGTTACAGACTCCGCTAACCCAGAAATAGTACCTCGGGTTAAGAACTTTGCTTCAGGATGAGAACAAAAATCGTGCTCCGGCGGCGCAGCGGCAGCAGGAGGCCCCATTAGCTAAAGTGGTACCTCAGGTTAAGAACGGACCTCCAGAACTAATTAAGTTCTTAACCTGTGGTACCACTTTAGCTAATGGGGCCTCCATCTTGCTAAGTATGGATATGAGATCAACGGATCAACTGGGCTAACTTACAAGATCAGCAACAGTTCATACCCAACGGTTGCATGAGCTGAAGATACCTTGTCGTTTTGTCCCTTGCAGTCCTGTGTGGCCCTGAAAACATTCTTCCCAGGGCTGCAGGACCTTCTTGAACAAGCTATGTGGCAGAGGGCTGCAGTGTGAAGGGGGAATTGCCCATAATCAGGTGCAGAAATGTTGCACCAGTAAAGCGGGCACTTGTGATACAATATATGCCTTGTGCATTATTGCTATCACCATCATTATTTGGGTGAATGGTATTTTCAAAGCAGTGAGTAAACACAGAGATTGAATTTGAACCTTCTGTTGCTCAGCGGAGGAAAAGTGGAGGGGCAGAAAGAATCTGGAGTGAGCCTCCTTCCAGCTCAAGTGACCAGCTGACAGTGGCAACTGTGAATCAGGTGCTGTGTATGTATGCGATGAACCAGTTGCGACTTTTGAGATATGTGACTGGCTCTAGCATCTCTTTATAGCAACCATGCCTCCAGCCTCAAATTGAATCAGAACCACCTTGTGGGAATTCCTTGCAGATGACCACAGTACAACAACAGTCAGGTTGTCTATCCACAGCAGTGACCAGAGGAGGAATGATGGCTAGAAACACCAGGGTGCATCTGCAGCAGCACAACTGGATGTCTTCATCTGCCTCAACTGCAACAAAACATGTCTCTTCCACAGGGCCAGATTTAGGTTTGATGAGGCCCTAAGCTACTGAAGGTAATGGAGTCCTTTATATGTCCAGCTGTCCTTTGTCAACAACAAATTGTCATTTTTGTGTGTGTTGAACGTATGCTATATGGTAATTTACGGACCTAATAGGTTCATACACAACACAAAACACTGTAACCTCCAACAGTTTGACTTCACCCCAAAGGTGTACCCCTCCATTGTCTCCCAAGACAGACCAAAGCCAACTGGGTGACGAAGGGTGTTAACCCTTCCCCCACTGTTTTTATGTGCAAATAATTTCTCCTCCTACTCATTTTGGAGAAATGTACAGTCATACCTCATGTTATGTTTGCTTCATGATACGTTTTTTCAGGTTGCGTCCCGTGGTGACCCGGAAGTACTGGAAAGGGTTACTTCTGGGTTTCACCACTCGGGCATGAGCAGATGCGCAAAATGATGTCACGCGCATGTGCAGAAGCGGCGAATCACAACCCACGTGTGCGCAGATGCGCTGCTGTGATTTGCCTTCTGCTCATGTTGCGAATGGGCCTCCGGACCGAATCCCGTTCGCAACCAGAGGTACCACTGTATGTGGATGCAATATGGGTTCTCCTATAAGGCAAATAGCAGCTTGGGGGAAGAGGGGCATAAAGGTGGCAAGGAGATTGGATTTACCCACCCATCCTGTTGTGCTGCAATGCAGTCCATCATTACCCTCCACCATGCTACTTAGAAAAACAACAACTCTTAAGGGAAGGGTGATCAGTTCACAAATCTGTAATTCCTTGCTTGGTTTAGAATGATCAGTCCAGAACTCAGAACCAGCCTTTTGCTCTTGCCGTTCCCACTCTATGAAGGCTTAAGCACATGGAAATGTATTTGTGCAAAATAGAAATGATCAAACAGGATTATCTCTTTTGTTAATGCTGTGCCTCAGCCCTTCTCTGGTTTTCAGCAAAATCTCCTTCTGAATATAGCTGAATTTAGCAACAATTTTTTTATTTTTATTTTTTAAAATCTGTTTTGCCAGGCTTAGCTTTGGCTGTCATCAGTCACATGTTGGGCACGTTTTCCCCCCTCTTCCAAAGCCTACATTAGTTGTGATTTGAAACCTCTAAAAAGCAAATGTTGAAGCAACAGTAGCAGACCTGGGGAGGGGATGGAATATGTGAAGCATTTGCTAATTTTAGAGTTATTTTCTTGTCTGTTAAGAGGGGGAGGGGGGAGGGAGAATCCTGACTCGCAGCAAATCCTTCAGTAGATAATTAAGGGCCACTTTTCTGGTATGCTATGAATAAACCTAAAAGTAATGTAGTCTGAAAACAGACACTGAGCCAAAACACTTGTCTTACTGAAGTTTGATTTTTATTCAAGCTTCTTACCATTTCACAAGTTCAACCAGGAGCTCTTTTGTTGTTGCTAGAAGCAGAATATGAGACACATAAAGCTATACATATTTTGGTTCCAGACTAGGCTCTGGACGCTTCCAGCCAGGAATTTATTCTGCAATCTCAGCAGCTCATGTATACAGGTTTTGTGGCATCATCGTCATCAAAATGCCAGGCACAACTCTTTTTTTAATCCGGATTTTCCCTTACTGTGAAAAATCCAATTTGTAAAAAAAAGAAAAATCTATTATGTTGCCATAGTCACTGCTGGTGTGGGAACTCATTACTGGGGGGGAAAGCCCCCACCTCATTTTGGGGACAGGATATGTGTGTGGCGATGTTTTGAGGGGTGTTCTCTAGAACTGTCCCCTACTCCCATTTGTTCACCATCAAATCACAGCCTGTCCATTTGGTTTACTTAGCCCCCAATACTAAATGATGTGAGTGTGACTCCGAATTGTGTATTTGACACCTACTTCCACCGATTGCTGCAATGTAATGGCACCTCCGAATTTCAACAACCCAGTTCAAAGGAGGATTCCCACACAGTAAATGTGGGTAACTGATGATTGCCTCAAGCTCTGTAATCACAGTACATACACTGGCCTTAAAAAAGTTATTATATGGGGGTTTTCTGGAAGACTAATTTTGCCCCCCCCCCATTTTTGTGGGGAAAATGTGTGATTGTCTGTCAACTGTTACGGGGTCCTTCAAGATATTCTTGGGGACTTTTATACTGTTTCTCTGCTCCCCCAAATTTAAACAGCAGATAAATATAGCCAGATATCAAGCTTGTACAAGACCTCCATAGAAATGGGTCTTGAAGGGCCAGAACTTCAAGCCTCCGCTTTGTCCATTGTGAAAAATGATACCTACGAGGTGGTAATAGTTGCCTGCTTCTGGTGATTTTTTTTTTTTAAGTACACATGCACAGGTACAGAAATAACATGTGCATTGGTACCTTGGTTCCCAAACGGCTTAGCTGACGAACAAATAGTCTCCCGAATGCCGCAAACCCAGAAGTAAGTGTTCCGGTTTGTGAAAGTTTTTTGGAGGCCGAACGGCTGTCGGCATTATTTCTGGGGGCCAATCAGCCAATCAGAAGCTACACCTTGGTTTTCGAAGGTTTTGGAAATCAAATGGACTTTCAGAATGGATTGAGTTCGAGAACTGTATACATGTCCAGAATGGGAGAAGGTGGAGGAGCAACAAAGTAGCAGAGTAAAGACAAACAATCAAGCTCCCCCTACTGGTGCGGATGGCAAACAGCACAATAGCAGTGAACGCCAAGGAATGAGAAGAATGGACTGTGTGGAAGCAAGCACACCAGTTGTACACACGGGGGGTGCGGGGAATAGATCTGAACAACCCATTTGCTATATAAAGCTCATGTCAGGAAGCACTCCTCCAACACTGGGAGGAAACTCTGTTGGCAATTGTTCCTTGGTCCTACTAAAAGGGTTGAATAAAAGCACAGCAGCAGAAATAATGAATAAGGCACAGCTGCATATATTTGAGACATTGTCACTTCGCCACTGTGTGCAGAAACACTACAAGTGTTAGAGAAATAGATTGCAGGCTTCTATAAATGTCCTGCTTGGACATAAGTTCTGATCATCATGTGCCTACGGTACAGAGCTCCTTCTTTGGCTGTTGTGGATGGAACAATGGTCCTTCTTTCAACAGGCATTGTGTGGGGCAGGAGAACCTCATGCCAGCACTGGCTGCCCACTCTACTGAACCTGCATTCAACCTTGAGCAAGGAAATAAAGAGGAAATAAAGAGCAGCAAGAAAATGGAACTCTGGATCCCAAGCCAGGCATTCAATTCTCAAGCAGAAGTTGCTTTGGGAAAGATCAGCTTTAGCCAGCAGAAACTAGAATCTTGTGATGGCTGTAGTTTTTTTTTGTAACATGAACAATCTCAGCTTTCCAGGAATGCAGTAGAATATGTTTCTATGGCTCAAATAACCCTGGCATTCATATCACAGGGAAAGAAGAAATAACCCAACCTCATTTGGCATCGTAGTCAAGCAATTTACAAAAGTGGAGTTGGTCCCATGGAGCTGAAGCAACTTTAAAATGAAAGGTGAAGATGGCACACTCACACACACTGTCCCAAATACAGAAGTTGGGATTCATCAGCTGGAAGTTGGTATCAGCTTCCTTCTACATGAATCTCATGGGATTTGCCAGATGCACTGCCCTGCCTTGGGCTAGCTTCCTTGGTTAGGCTGGTGCCAATGCCCAGTTTTCTTTGCTTGGACCCATGCCTAGAGTGAACATCTGCTGAGTTTTTTATTCTGGACTAGATTTCTAGTGCCTACTGCAAATTCAGATTTGCTATGCTGGCATATGCTTAGCACAACCAGTTCCAGCTTTTATTGGGTGCTTGCGAAAGAAAATCCTTGTCACTAGGCCCTCCTAGTCAACATTTTGCCCACAGAGCTTCTAAAAACAAGACAATGCCTTTGAGAATGTACAAAATGTTTCCTCGCTTGCTTAAAAAAGTTATAGGACTGCCAAGTGCCAACCAACACCAACCCAATAACCTAGCAATAAATCCTGGCTCATGGTGTCCACATGGGGAGACACAAAGACCTAACTGGAGAAAGTATAGAGTGGAAGAAAGTGAGGCAGAGAAAGTCTCTATTTTTGGCTACCATCAGCCTTATGGCTCAGCTTCAGGATTTTCCAAGAGGCAGCTGCTTCTAGAAAGACCAGTCACCTTGTTCTTGCCAGGGAGTGGTGGTTGCGGATCAGGGCGGCCTGCCCCTGGGCCGAAGCAGCCTTCTGGGCCCTGCACAGCTGGCAGATGATGTCATTTCCTCCTTGGCTGCGGGGGCTGTCAGAGCCCACCCATGGCTTGAGCCAATTGTTGGTGGGCCAAGGGGGCGTGGCCTGGGAAGCAGACGAGAGGGGAGACTTCCCCCCTCTGTTTCACTTTTTCTACAACTCCTGATTGTGGGTGATTTTTAATAACTATGAAGAAATATCGGTTTTATTATTTTTTAAATAAAATTATGAATTGTTATTTGGGACATCACTGAAATGTCCAGATCAGAAATGTGTTGCCATTGAAATGTGCATTGTTCATGTTTATTTACTGGTGTAACTGACCATTTATCTTGTACATTGTGAGCTGCCATGAACACAATTTCCTTATAAAAAGGGGGTGAGACTTTTAGGGCTTGCGCAAGGGGACTTTCCTTTCTTCTCCTACTCTTTGTAGTCCTTCATGCCTCCTCGAAGGTGCTCTGGAAGGTGCCCCAACCCTCCAGGGCAGATTTGTGGCTGCATGGGAAGGAGAGAATGGAAATGTGTTCCACAAATGGAATGGTATTCAACTAAAACAGACTTAGAACAGACCCACTGAAATTGATGGGTCTAATGTAATCACATTCACTCATTAAAATATATGAGTGGGTGGCACACATGATGAACGAAATTTGCATTTTCTTGAAATGAATGCAGATGCATGCTGGCTCATCGCATCTGCTGCCTGCTTGGTTCACGCTACCCTTTTCTCCACTTAGCTATGTACCTGTATGCACAACTGCATGAAGAAATTCAGTAGTTTTAGTTGACCCTTAGAAAATAAGAGGGGAAATGAACAAACAAAAGACACATTTCCCACATTCTGCACAAGTCTTGATGTGGTGATATTAAGCCAAAATGCAGAACCAAAAATAACGGCTGGGTACTTTATAAATGAGAAAGGAGTTCAGGCTCAATCTCAATTTCTATAAATCTAGGACACCTTGAAATCCACAGTGAAATTTTGCAGCTTCTAACCATCTCAGAGAGAATCCAAGTGCATCCAAGTAACAAAAATGACTTGAGGCATTTAACCTGCAGTTTAGAACTTAAATCCCTTTCCAGAGGCTGAATTTGTAATTAATCAGTCAATAACACATCTCATCCCAGCAAATCCCTGGCTTCCAGTTTCTGCTTAAATGATTTTAAAACTGACCTGTGGGTTTATTTGAGTTCTATGATTTGTTCCTAGATCATGCAACTGAACTGGTTAGTGAACAGCATTGCTGCCTAAGAAATCAGTCAAATCTGATTATTGGAAAATTGCTTAACCAGAAAAGTAATTGTTTGATTAATAGTCTGCTTGCACTGTTTCTGTCCTATGGGTGAGTAAATTCAGGTAATTCTTGGTCATTAAGAAATCCTGACATGGCAGTGTTTCTTTGAAGACACAGATTCTACTTATAGAATTCCTTTCCCCCACAATTACCAAGACAATGACCCAACAGGAATTGGGGGTTGGGAGGGGGAAAGAAGCAGTTTGAGGCCTCAGTGGACATAAATTTTAACAGGCATGGAGCAAGCACTTTAGAATTATCTGATAAAATGTCCCATTTAAAATCTCCTGTGCATGTGATCCAGCAATTGTTTTATCTGCACATTAGCTACTGACATGCACACACACAAGAGGCTGTCCACCATGCAGTTCCCAATCCTTGCTGACCATCTGTTAACAAGATGCATGAGAGTATATCTGGATGAGAACAATCTGGATTGTGTTGGGGAGGGAAGTAAAGGGCGCACATTATGCATGCCTTTAAATGGCCCCACAGCTGTTCATTACACATGTGTTATTTTCTCATAATGAAAGCAGTATTTTTGGAGCAGATCCTTTGAGAAAAATGATGGAAATGGTGTCATCTGTGAAAACTATGATTAGTAACAAAACTAAGTTTTCCAAGTCTTAAACATGGACACCACATTGAATCCATCTGTGTAAATGCAGTGGTGTGAAGGAGGAAGTGGGGCCACCTCACTTGCAAGAACTTGCAGGTTCACCTCAAGCAGATCTACTCTAGGCCCGCCATTTTTTGCCAGTTGTTATTGCCCATATGGCTGATATGATGAAGGATCAGGTTGGTGTGGCTGAAGCCATTGTGACCTGTCTTCTGTCTGTGAAACTTAGGGGAAACATAGCCACTTGTACACAAAGAGCTTTCCTTGTTGGTTGGCAACCACCATAAACCTAGCCCACTTCGTACATCCTTGGATTACTGTACAAACTGGGGAATGTCGGGGCATTATTGGAAGGCACTGGGTCTGGTCCCTGCCTTAAACATAAGACTATCAAGGAACAAAAGGAAGAATATAAACATAATAAATAAAAAAGAAAACTATCAGGAAAAGATAAAACAATCCAGCCTATTCATACAAAATAAGTAACAGCATTTGCTCAGCAATGATTTCACACTGATCTCACACCATTTCTATTTTTCTGGGTCTGGCAGTCTGAAGACCCTGATAACACATCAATTCATCAATCACCACAGAATGTACTTGTCATTTTGTCACAATTTGTTAATCTATTCAATGGACCTCAAGTACTGCATTAAGTAATATAATTGACATCTGTCACTGCACAAGCCTCATTTTGTCTTAGATCTCATTTTCCCCAGGGGGAAAGACGTTTTTGGAAGTTTTCTTTATGTTATCCAAAGCTTGCTTATTCAAGATTAAGAGTGATATCCAACAAAGTTTTACTCAGAGCAGACCCACTGAAATTAATGGACCTAACTTAGTCATGTTCATTTATTTCAGTGGGTCTATTCTAGGTAAGCTACTAACATGGGTTTGAAACTGCGGGAGGCAGTGGAAGACAGGAGTTCCTGGCGTGCTCTGGTCCATGGGGTCACAAAGAGTCGGACACGACTAAACGACTAAACAACAACAATTCTAGGTAAAGTTTAGTTCAGTGTTTCTCAAACTCGGGTCATCAGCTGTTGGACTAAAACTCCCATTATCCCTATCTAGCAGTACCAGTGGTCATGGTTGGTAGGAGTTGTAGTCCAACAACAACTGGAGAGCCAAGTTGAAGAAGCACTGGCTTTAGTTGAATAGAACCCCATGTCCCCTTAACTTCAAGTAAGTGTGCTCAGGATTGCACTGAAGGAATTTGTAGTGTTGCAGGCATGTCAAAGCAGGCATTCCTTCCACTTCAGGACTATTCTGCTGGCTAACAATGGAGGACTGCCAACCACAGCTTACTGCCGCTCAGGCCTAGTGGAGATTTGTATCACCTTATCCCTTCACCAACAATAAACACTGGGAAAGTTAGGGTTCCTGCTGCTGATCCAAAGACATGGCAGAATTATCTCACCTTTGAAGAAGATGCCTGTTGCAGCACTATTTGAGTCACTACTCTGAGCCAGCCTCCTTTTAATAACACTGCCCCAAAGTAACCTTTTGAGGCCTTAAGGCTTCCTTATGTGCCTCCAATTTTAAAGCCTGTTTGAGCAATCAGAAGTTTATGAAAATAACTGACACAAACCAACAATACACAATGAAAATACGTACTTCTCTTCCAGGAGGAATTCACATTCCCATTGTCAACTTCACTTACATTCTGACATGAGTCTAAGGTGATTCTTTGAAAGGTGAGATAGTTTGCCAAACTGCTACACACCACCGCAGGGCCAAGGGTGGGCGGCCGGAAAGATTCTCTGCCCTGTGTTTAAGCACTGGGAAGCAAATCGCTCAGCACCATGCAGGTGCATAGATGCTCACTTGGTAGGTGTCCTTGCTGATGTCAAGGAAAGTAAAGGACTTCTTCCAGGGATGCTAAGTACCTGTCTCTACTCTGTCCTCTGAGCACTTATGGTAAGTGCAGAAATTCTCATCTGGCTTTAATTGTCTCAAAGTGCTGGCTTGAGATCCCAATTAAGGAAACTTCTCAATGTTGCACAAGCCTTCACTGAATGCAACTTGTGTATTTTTGCATATAAATAACACGTGAACAATACAGAGGAAGAAACAGACTCCGCTGTGCCATACAGAATATCCGGAACCAGAAGAAGGGAATGAATAAGCTGTGATCCACCATTAATGTGCCCGACACTATATGCAAGAATAAGGTAAAAACCTAACTTATAATGACTCTGGAGCAGCCCCACCAAACGGAGTGGGATCTATTTCCCAGAATAGGACTGTAAGGAAGGCAAGGTTAAATATGCAGCCTGGACTATTTATCATCTGAAGTCTTATTCTTAGGAACTGATAGCACCGATTTATCCTGAGCATAGAAGATTGAAAATATCAGGCTCTAATGCCACAGGGTGGCTGAATGCGCCACATGTTGATGTTATTTCTGAGAAACACAAATGTCTCAGCGTGTCAAACAACTGCCATATGATATTTAAAAGAAGATGAAAAAGATACCAACAGCCCTCTACTAGTTTTCAAAACTATCTAGTTTCAGCATCTCAAAAGGATGCCAAATTCATGTAAATTGAACTGATGCTGTGCCGTCAATATATACAAATCTGTGTATATAACCATATGATCCGTATATGATCAAGTAATCATTATGTACAACTTAGCAAAGGTAAAGGTACCCCTGACCATTAGGTCCAGTCACGGACTACTCTAGGGTTATAGCGCTCATCTCGCTCTATAGGTCAAGGGAGCCGGCATTTGTCTGCAGACAGATTCCAGGTCATGTGGCCAGCATGACTAAGCCACTTCTGGCAAACCAGAGCAACACACGGAAACGCCATTTACCTTCCTGCTGGAGCGGTACCTATTTATCTACTTGCACTTTGGCACGCTTTCGAACTGCTAGGTGGGCAGGAGCTGGGACCGAGCAATGGGAGCTCACCCCATCGCGGGGATTCAAACTGCTGACCTTCTGATCGGCAAGCCCTAGGCTGTGTGGTTTAGACCACATGCCAACCACCAACCACAACTTAGAACTGATGTATAATAGATGCCCATTTTATATGCAAACAGTTTGTTTTATGAAAAAAATTAGGTACTCCACCTCAGACTTGACTATGGTTGACTCTAGAATTTTGTATCAGTCTTTATCAAATCTTCAGAAATATAAGCAAGCCGATCATTCATTATCTAACGGGAGAACTGAACCTGGTTGATGCGGTGGCACTGTGGTCTAAACCACTGAGCCTAGGGTTTGCCGATCAGAAGGTCAGCAGTTTGAATCCCCGCGACGGGGTGAGCTCCCGTTGCTCGGTCCTAACTCCTGCCCACCTAGCAGTTCGAAAGCGTGTCAAAGTGCAAGTAGATAAATAGGTACTGTTCCAGCGGGAAGGAAAACGGCGTTTCCGTGTGCTGCTCTGGTTTGCCAGAAGCAGCTTAGTCATGCTGGCCACATGACCCAGAAGCTGTCTGTGGACAAACGCCGGCTCCCTCGGCCAATAAAGCTAGATAAGTGCCGCAACCCCAGAATCGTCCACAACTTGACCTAACAGTCAGGAGTACCTTTACCTTTTACCTCTCTCTGTAATGCATGCTGTGACATCACCACTTGTTCTAGATCACTGCCTGCTTTTGCCTGGGGGTATGGAAAAGCATGTAAAATCACACCACAGAGTGCCTAAATATTTTGAAGAGGAAGGCAGATAACTCAGTTTGAGCACTCATGTTTCAAGCGTAATGCCTAGTTCCTCCCTAAAATGACAAATGAACCCATAATATTCGTCTGGACAGAAAAGATTAATGGGAAAGAATGCATTATCAATACAGCCTGCAGCAGTTAACAGGGAAGCAAGGAAAATGCAAACAAATACCAAGGAGAAAGTTTAGACACTTTTCTTCCCCTTAAAGAAAAAATATCCTGAGTCCAAGCTCTGTTGGTGAGATTTCATATGCGAAACACCGAATGACTGATGTGAATTTGAATTATGTTAGATGGGTGCTGGTGAAGTAAAATAGATATAGCTCACACTGCCATTATTGACTAGATTTGTTCTGACTAATCTAGAGCAATGCTTTGCAATATGATTCACCTTAAGGACTATTAAGATACTGCAAAATCTG
Organism: Podarcis raffonei; assembly: GCF_027172205.1. Taxonomy (NCBI): domain Eukaryota; kingdom Metazoa; phylum Chordata; class Lepidosauria; order Squamata; family Lacertidae; genus Podarcis; species Podarcis raffonei. The sequence goes on from NC_070612.1 coordinate 38,751,276, forward strand.
GCATGGCACATGAGACAAGAGAAAATTTTGAGCTGTGCTGAGGTTTTGACCGATTTTTTCCTCCTAGCAATTTGCATGGGGAAGTCCTAAACATACATCACCCTAAAAAGAGGGGAATATAAATTTGTTAGAAATTCTCCAAATTGTGTTTACCTGTTTTAATGTTTTAAGGTGGGCGAGGTGGGTGAATTTTTGTGTGTGTGTGTTATATCTGGCTCTGCAGATGCACCAGAAGCTCATACTTTCTGGAACGCATTCCTCACAAGAGGATCTGTGGAAAAGTGGAAAAGCTTCCCTTGGTAGCAATGCAAAGATATTTGTTTAAGTTTAAAACAGGAGGTAAGGAATCCTAAAATTTAAGAGTAAGCACAGTGCTTTGTGTAGCCAAAATAGCACCATCTACACATAACAGGCAGCTATGAGCAGGTTTGGGGAAGCAGCCAATTTTAGAGAAATGCTGGTTAAATATTGAATGCCCAGAATGTACATTTATGCAACATAATCCAGAGTGACAATGCATCATGCCACACCATTTCTGATTCAAGAAGTAGACATTCCTGAAACATAACTTTCCACCTTATTACACTGAAGTCCCATGCTTGCACTGTTACTTCCTATTTAACAACTGACATGTAAGAGTCAGATTAGATGTTATTGGCAGTTGTAGATGAGGAACATGTAGATTGGTCAGCTGTGTATTGGAAGGGTAAATAAATTTAAGGAACTGTGGGGGAGATGCTTGTAAAAGCAAATATTCACAGTCATAAGAAATCAGCTCAGCACAACAGTATTTAAGGAGTGTCAAAACGTAGAAGGTCTACCATGGACTTTCTAGCAATCCCCAACCCATGTCAACCTGGTCCTTTTCAGAGGATTATGTTTGATGAGAAATGTTGAACAATCAATCAATCAATCAAAATGGGGTCCAAATAACCGTGATACTAGTCCTGTGTGATTAATGGCACTATGGGCTTGCATTTCTCTTAACAGCAGCACTTATGTCACATGGCGAACCACTTTTGAACCAAAGGTGACTTTCAAAAGTTATTTGTGACGTGCCATGCAGATCTCTTCAATAGGAAAAAAAATCAATGCCTAAAGCAGCTTTTGGATCCCAGCCTAAGTATATTTCAAATATTGCAGAAGGTTTTATAAACCAGTGCATTCCTTAAAAGCTGATTCATCCTTTCCTCAAATCCCTCCCCAAATCCCACTTTTGTTGTGAATCCGTTGGCACAGCCCCTCCCTCCCCAGTTCCCATGCCCTACTATAACTAAGCCTAAGCACATGCAGTTGAAATAAACACATCTGCTTTCTGCTGTTTATCCATGCCTCCCTTTCTTGTTTATTCCTGCTTCTTTTGTTTTCTCTTTGTTAAATTATAGCAGGGGCGGGAAACCTTTTTCAGCACATGAGCCACATTCCCCCCCTGGGCAACTTTCTTTTTTTAAAAAAATAATTTTTATTAACTGGCCAATCACATCAAATTAAATCACATCGTATAAATTCCAAATTACAAAGCCAAATTTTTAAATTTTGTTGGGGGAACCCATACTTCAAGATCCAAAGGGGGATTCAGATCATCTTCTTATTACTGCGTTAATGTCCAAATCAGTCCCAATCAGTCCAAACAAAGTTCATAATTCTATCCAGTCTTATCTTGGTGTTTCCACATCATATCTTGTTCATATAATTTCTCTTTTTCCTTTACGATCTCTTCTGTTAGTCTCCTTAAGCCGATAGCAAGTATAATAATCCTGTGTGGATTTCCCGTTCCTCCACTAAGTCCAGATGGTTTCCATATATCTCCTTCGTAGATAGCATCTCTCTTTCCATCATAAATTTGGCATTTGTCACTCTTAAGTCCCACCGAGGAGTTGATCCACGATATGTAAACAGCTCTATTTCTCTCTTTCTCCTCCCAGACCCAAGAGCTCCAACAATGCCTCCCAAAATGGCGACGGCATTTTTAACTGCGTCATTCCAAAACTCTTAGCTTTCCAGCTTCATCTTGAAACATTGCTTTGGATCGAAAGTTTATCTCCACACAGCCTTAAATCCACAGCTTAAGTCCTTAATTTCTGACTCATTAGGGGAGGGGATTCTTGTTAAATCACATGGAAAAAGGGAAGGCAGGTTTTCCCCCCCCTCCCCCCTCAGTCATGTCATACCGTATCTTGACGTATCTTCTCATATTTTATTCTTGTCTTGTTATCAGAGATCTCTTCTGTCAGCAGTCTTTACTCCCCTTTTTCCTTGAAGCATGTGCAATTAATCTCGTCCAAATTGTTTCTTTTGAAGATGCTTGCAACTAGCGGTGCGAATCAGGGACGGCGTCAAGGAGTGCCGGAATCCCACAGGAGGGCTTTGTGCCTAGTGCCCCCACCCCCACAAATTTGGGGGTGGTATAGGGCACAGCAGGCAAGGGCCGTCCCCCCCACAATCCTGGGGGGGTTAAGGAGGCTAATTACCCCCATCATAGCCTCCAAATTACCTCGTGTGGGTCGGAGAGATGTTATTGTCAGCCATCTTCCGGTGCGCCACCTAGTGGCCCCCTCCCCCCCGGGCAACTTTCTGGGCACTTGTCAGTGGTGCCAGAGGCAACAGTGTGCAGAGCCATGAATATAACTTTTACCTTTGTACAGTAGAGGGGTTTCTGCACACAATCACAGACCCCTCCCCACCCTCTAGCTAAGCAAGCAAGGATAATTGTCAAAGTTCAAGGAAACATTCCAGCCAGCCAATGATACTCAAGGAGGACGTGAAGCAAAGTGAAAGGTGTGGCCAGGAGAAAGACAGTGTGTTCAGGGAGGGAGTGTGGCCAGACAGAGATGCCTGAAGGGTTGGATCTGGCCATGGGCCTGAGGTTCCCCTGGTTTCTAGATTGTTAGGCTCTGACTGCAGGTTCCATTCTTGCAAAACAACAATGCACAGTCATGGTACAATATAAAACAGTATTTCCTAAACTTGGGTCTCCAGCTGTTTTTGGACTACAACTCCCATCATCCCTAGCTAGCAAGACCAGTGATCAGGGATGATGGGAAGTGTAGTCCAGGAACAGCTGGAAACCCAAGTTTGGGAAACACAGATAACAAGGAAGGAAAATAATCAATATACCCATACTTGCTGTTTTCAAAATGACCCCAAAGTGATTTTTGTTGAAAGTAGCAATTTGTGAGTAGCAGAAGCAGTTTAGCTAGATATACAAATAACTATCCACACAATGAAACTGTCTATACATCTGCAATTTGATTGCGTTTAGACATGCGGAAGAGCTCTGTGTGCCTGGAATTTGCTTCCTTTTTTTTTTAACCAGCTTCTCAGTGGTACCTCAGGTTACAGACACTTCAGGTTACAGACGCTTCAGGCTACAGACTCAGAAATAGTACTCGGGTTAAGAACTTTGCTTCAGGATGAGAACAGAAATTGTGCGGCGCGGCGGTTGGGGGGGCATTAGCTAAAGTGGTACCTCAGGTTAAGAACGGTTTCAGGTTAAGAATGAACCTCCAGAACGAATTAAGTTCTTAACCCGAGGTACCACTGTATCGTATCTGGAGTTACTGGCTTGGTGGACCCAGTTCCAAAAAGTCCACCACCACACACTCCATATATGCAGCTCACTATCATGGTCTTTGGTTCAGGTCCAGATAATGTGTCACCCAAGTGACAGTTTCAGCAGCCATTGTGTGCCAAACTGCACCATATAAATGTGTCAGTATAATGTCAACATATGAGCATTAGCTAAAGAGCATTCTCAAGTAGGTAACATAAAATAAGACAAACAGCTGTTTTATCCAAGGTAAAAACACACTGTAATAAAGGGAGATAAGAGTCAAACATTCAATCTTCCTTTAATGACAAGTTCCACTCAGTGAATCAATACTACCTCCTCCTCCTCCTCCTCCTTCCCACTTTGACCTCAGTCAATGCTAAGTGTTTCTGCTAAATATTGCAGGAACAACAAGATTCCTGTTTGTAAAGCAGATATTGAATGAAAAGGCCATTAGTATGGCCTTTAATTTTATGTCCCCTGTTCTCCTATAGAACAAGAAGCTTCAGCTACCGCAGCTTTACAGCCAATTAGAACATGTAGCACTATCCTATGTCTGCTTCGCAGGAAGTCAGTCTGTCCACTGTTTTCATGAGGCTTACTGCCTATTAAGCAATGCTTACTAGAAAGTAAACCCCTCTGCAATCAATGGGTTTATTTTTGAATAAACGTGCTCATCAGAACTGTGGCCTAAGCAGAGCTGGGCCAAGGTATTTTGCTGCAAGTCAATATGACATCCCTCTCTGTTCCACATGACTAAGGCAACTGGACTGGCAGCTGAATCTTAACTGAACACTGGTGGTTAGGTATGGGCCAATCAATTTCAGTTTCTCAGTTTCCCACCATTAAATTCAGATTTCCACATTTCCATGTCAGTTTGCAATATTTTTTAGAGGGAACCCCACCCCCCAAAAAAGTCCTAATGAAAACGTGGCAGCATGTCTCCTAATTTCTCCTAATATACTCATTTTTGTATGCAAATTTCTCCAAATTTCTCCTAATATACTCATTTTTGTATGCAGTTTTGGCTAATATGCACATTTCTCTCAATTTCTCCTAATTTCTATACTAATTTCTCCTAAGATACTCATTTTTGTATGCAGTTTTGGCTAGTATGCACATATGCGCAAAACAATTTCCCCTTATATAATGCATTTTATATGCTATTTTCTTTTTTTAAAAAAACCCACAAATTTTATATAGGTCATTTCCACTAATATATGCATTCATATGCACACTTTAATATATGCATTTTTGTACACATTACATAGCTGAAGAATACTGCATTGCAATATTCAGAGAAGAGCACATTTCAAAAGAAGGCTGTGCTTCAGAAAAATGTAAATTAGGCAGATTTATCTATAAATGCACACTGATTTGAATTTCACCCTTATTCCTCCTTGTGGTTGTGTAATGTAAGCAAATCACATAAAGTCAGCTAGATACTTTCTGCTCTGTATTTACTTATATTGCTGTGCTGCAGAAACACTGGATTTTAGTTTAGGTTTACTGGGTTCTTTGTGAGGAAGAGCATGTTAGCAATAATTCAAAATAAATAAATGCCAAAATAAATAATCTATGTTGTAAGACAACCATATGTATGGACAATTCTACAAACGTTTGATTATATATATATATATATATATATATATATATATATATATAGTCTAAGTTCTCCACTAACATGTGAATGCTCCTTTTTATTCTAGTGTCATAGCACAATACTAACTCCACTTAATTCACTGATAGGACAATATTTCAATTTTCATGGTTCCTTCTGAAATTATTTTTAGATACATGTACCTTAAGGTTGCCTTCTAGTATGCATGAACATGTCATTTCACAATGGTTAGATGTGCCTCTATTTCTCTGCCAAGCACCAAGAGTCATCAGTTATGCCTTTTAGACAGCAATCTAATAGCAATTAAGAGATGAGTTGTGAAACAGTTCAGCAATGATCTACACCAATCATTTTCACACTTTCTAGCGTAATGGACAGGAGACAAAAATAGACTTATTCCTATCCCAGAAATTTCTTCTCCAGCATATTGTTTCACTTAGTTTAAAACTACTTTTGTAAACTCTTGCTGACTTAGGAGCTTGCCTGGTAATCTTTGCTTCAACAAACAAAGCAATGCTGTATTGTTTTTAACACTCAATTGGGAGCCGCCCAGAGTGGCTGGGGAAACTCAGCCAGATGGGCGGGGTATAAATATATTATTATTATTATTATTATTATTATTATTATTATTATTATTAATGACTGGAGTGTTGTCAATGATCTTGCAGAGATATTAAGAGGGGAAAGTGATACTAGGAGTTGAAATAATTTTGATTTGAGCAGACTCATTCACTCTGGTCGACTCACGCTGCAACCTCTGACCTAGAAAACTACTGTACTTTTTACTGCTGAACTCTCAGCCCAACAGTTTAAAATATGATTAGACTTCTATTCATCTGAATTTTGTCTGCTCTAGTCTTATTTCCAGAAAGAGTCAAGAAAGGCTTCAGGCAGAAGGAGCTTGGTTAAGCTGGTAATGTTGATATTGCTGGTTAAATGTTCTGTTTGTGGAAGCTCTTTGTTTCCAAAAGGCTGAAATGTAAGCAGAAGCTTACCAGAAGAAGAAGAAGAAGAGTTTGGATTTTTTATCCCATTTTATCACTGCCCTAAGGAGTCTCAAAGTGGCTAACAATCTCCTTTCCCTTCCTCTCCCACAACAAACACTCTGTGAGGTTAGTGAGGCTGAGAGACTTCAGAGAAGTCTGACTAGCCCAAGGTCACCCAGCAGCTGCATGTGGAGGAGCAGGGAAGCGAATACGCTTCACCAGATTACAAGTCAACTGCTCTTAACCACTACACCACACTGGCTCTCAGGTGGAGTAGAGCTGCAGTGCTACCTTCCTGGCAGGTGGATTGTTGTGGATCATCAGGAGGGTTCACATTGCTTAATAACATAATCAGGAAATATTAGCTTATAGGACTATAGGTCATATCCTTTAACTTAAATAATCTAGTGTTAAAGACTGCTTACAGGAGACCCTTTTAGGTCAGACATAAATCTAGCAAAGCTCATATTCGAGCCAGTTAATATAATATATGTCAGGATGGTTTTGACACCTTGTCCCCTCATATCACCTTGGCTTCTTCTCTTCCCTTCCTTTGGGGCCATCTCAGAGAGGTAATCTGGGAAAGATTTTTTAAAGAAAGGCTTACTCTTTAAAAACGGGACGCGGGTGGCACTGTGATCTAAACCACAGAGCCTAGGACTTGCTGATCAGAAGGTTGGCGGTTCAAATCCTTGCGATGGGGTGAGTTCCCGTTGTTTGGTCCCAGCTCCTGCCCACCTAGCAGTTTGAAAGCACGTCAAAGTGCAAGTAGATAAATAGGTACCACTCTGGTGGGAAGGTCAACGGCTTTTCCGTGCGCTGCTCTGGTTCACCAGAAGCAGCTTAGTCATGCTGGCCACATGACCTGGAAAAACTGTCTGCGGACAAACATTGGCTCCCTCGGCCTATAGAGCGAGATAAGCGCCACAACCCCAGAGTCGTCCATGACTGGACCTAATGGTCAGGGGTACCTTTACCTTTACCTTACTCTTTAAGAATGCTTAAAAAGCTGTTGAAATGTGTTTCCGCTATTACACCTACCACTAATGCATTTTTTAAAATATATGTTTCATATTTTGTTACCCTGTAAATATTGTCCAATGTTTTAAAGCAAACTACGCTTTTATAAAGTCCCTTCTCTCAAGTGATTTGATTCGTATTAGTACAGCTGTACTTTCTTTATTGGTAATTCCGCACTAAATACTTGAGAGTGTGAGAATTTGCTTGTAAAAAGAACATTGCAACAGTATGTTCAGGGATCCAGTTCTACATAGACTTGTCTGCTTAGCAGCCCATGGAAATCTAGATTGTCAGGTTGCATGAGCACATTCTAAGGTATACAGCGAGCTCATGGAATGCACAGAGAAGAGCTTCTTCCCCAGCTTGCAAAGAACAAAAATGTTCTCAAGAACTCAGCCAATGCTTATTCCAAGGATCCTCAGGGTTCCCCCAAACACAAGACAAAGCATTTATGTACACTCTGTACACTTCAGGATGTGTGAGACCAAAAGCATCAATAGCAATGGAGACACTGCTACAAGTTGTTTCATAGCTGATGACAGGGAAGTACCAGAGGCATCTGTGTTACTTGGCTGTTGGATTACAACCTTTATGTTACAATGTACTATTTTTTTTAAAAAAAATAATCTTACATTGTGATCACCCGAAAGGAACTAAATATCTGGACACATAAAATGGCAATGAAACAAACCGAGAGACAATAAATATGTTTGCGATCATCATGACAAAGTTATTAACTGGTGGGTTCCACATGTGTGTGAGAAAGATGCACATATGTCTACGTAAATGTTTGTTTCAGCATGGTAGCAGGCCAAAATTAAATACATTTTAATAGGTAAAATTTTAAATTCATATGACCACTTTTCTTATCTATATGGGGGGGGGAGGCAGACAAATGTTTTCCCCCACTCTCGTAGGTATTTCCCTCTCCTTAGTTGTGTCAGCAGCACTACTGAAGCATCTGACTGAGTGAGCAACATCTGACAGACCTTAAGGGCACGATAAATCACTCTGACTTGCATCCCCAGGACAAAAATAAAGTGTTCTTATTTTTCAAGAAAGAAAGAGGTTGAAATGTGAAATAAATGGGATATGCACAAGAGCACAACTGCATTTGTGCACATCTCTCATTATTTTAGCTGCTTTGCAGTGGACTGTTCCCTAAATAAATCCCTGGTACAAGGATGGTTTCATTTATTCGGTCGTTTTAAAAACAGCAACACTGGGTTGCATCCAACACTGTCCTGTCATCCTCATAAGGACTTTTCCACATTTCATCTTTCTCCTGCAGTCCTCTATGCCACCTCTCATGACATTCTAGAGGGCACCCCAAATCTCTAGACCAGGGTTTTTATGGGTGTGTGTGTAAGGGAATCAGCAAAAATTGTATCCCTCCCCCTTCCAATTTTGGGTATCCTCAACTGGATCAATGAGCTGTCCACAAATGGATGGACAGCAAGGGATATAATTCCCTAAAAGTAAATGGATGACTTCATTACACTGTATCTCAGTCTCATCACTCAAAATACTGGTCCATGTAAGCACGTCTCAGAAGAAGGTGGTGGAGAGACAGACTCACAGAGGAAACATCTGTCCACCCTTTTCCCCTGAACCCCTTTGACAGAATGGGCAGGAGAGATACCATTTGGAAGCTGAGAGGTAGAGAAAGATGAGACCACTGGGGAAACCTAATGTCTTTCATTTGGCAGAGAGCTACTCTCTTCATGGAAATTTCCTTGCTTTCACTTGCTTTGGGGAGTTATCAGTGCCTTTGCAACATCCGTCATTGCAAAGACATGTGCCCTCTTTAAAAAGATAACCTTCTGTCAAGATGGGGGCATAGAATTTGGCAGCCTTAAAAAAGTAGTATTTTTCCCAATTTTTTTTAAAAAACCTGGTTGTTACTAATTCCCCCAACACCTTTGCTTTCAGTATTTACCTGAAACCTGCCTATTCTTATTAAAAACTAAGTATTTCAAGCATTGTAAAGACCTATGAAATTAATTGACACAAGCTGGAAAAAAATAGCAAGGAGCAGCTCTAAAATTATTTCTCCACACACACACAAAACATTTTTCTTTGGAGAATATGGCAATTAGGATTAAGGACTCAGGAATAGCATTGTAAATAATAAGAGTGTGGAAACACTCCCCCCCCCAAACAAAAGTGGAACTCCTTACATTGGCTATTCATCTGTAACTATGGTGCCTTAGCAACAGAATTTGTTTCCCTCCCCTTTCCCTACAGAATGCATTAATTACAATGCTGCGACAGAATTATTTTTCATCATATATTTCAGAAAGAAGCACATTATCAAGCATTTTTATAGGGCATTCTCAGCAACAACACCATCCTCATTATTACATTTATATCCCACCTTTCCTGCAGGGAACTCCAGGTAGCTTACATGGTCCTACCTCTCTGAGATAGGTCAGCCTAAGATATTATGACTGGCCCAAGGTCACTCAGTGACCTTCAGGGCTGGGTAAGGATTTTCACCCTGGTCTGACAATAATAATAATAATAATAATAATAATAATAATAATAATAATAATTTTTATTTATACCCCTCCCTCCCCAGCCAAATACACAATACTGAGGGCATGTGGCCCTCAGCCCAATTTCAATAAATATTTTTCAGATTTCCCCTACACTTTTTTGTTTCCTACATTTTTTGGTTTTAAATTGAGATGACTGGAAGTGAAACAGGCTTGCTTTGGGCAAGTATGGTAGCCAAGTTACCCCAAAGGGGGGAGCCAATGGTAGAGAATATTATTACACATATACATATTTGTTTCCATCTTAAGGGAGATGGATCGGGGTGTGGTTACAATGGCACTGCTTTGCTGTTGTTTTTTAAAATGCTTTTTATTGATTTTCCAAAGCAAGAATAAATAACATATATACTCTTACATTCAACATTATTGCGTCTTCTTATTTACCATGTGCATTATCATGCCCAGACTTCCCTCCTTCCCTACATCGGTTTTCATAATTAACATCCACTCTTACAGATTCTGGGACGCGGGTGGCGCTGTGGGTAAAACCTCAGCGCCTAGGACTTGCCGATCACATGGTCGGCGGTTCGAATCCCCGCGGCGGGGTGAGCTCCCGTTGTTCGGTCCCAGCGCCTGCCAACCTAGCAGTTCGAAAGCACCCTTAAGTGCAAGTAGATAAATAGGGACCGCTTACCAGCGGGAAGGTAAACGGCATTCCGTGTGCTGCGCTGGCTCGCCAGATGCAGCTTGTCATGCTGGCCACGTGACCCGGAAGTGTCTGCGGACAGCGCTGGCTCCCGGCCTATAGAGTGAGATGAGCGCACAACCCTAGAGTCTGGCAAGACTGGCCCGTACGGGCAGGGGTACCTTTACCTTTACCTTACAGATTCTTATTTACACTCTGTCCAAGTCACAAGATTTATATTAGCCCTGCTACAGTCTTTAAGCTTCTACAATTATTCCTTATATATTCAACGAATTTACTCAATTCCTCGTCAAACTTTGTTACAATGGCACTGCTTTGAATGTGATTACCCATAATATTTCATTACCCACAAGCTTCATCACGTGCACTGCACATTCTTCTTACTAGAACTAATAAAGCATTTTAAGAATAGTCATACTTTTGATTTCAGACATTATTGCCTCACACACCAACATTGCAGATGATCAAATCCAAGCACATACAATGTGAGTACAGAAGTGCCCTCAGTTTGAGGGCTCAAGCAGCAGTGTTGGTTTAAAACAACAACATGGGTACAGTCATTTGCAAAATTCACTTGGACTTGTGTGAAGTCTCATGTTCACATGTAAAGCAATGTGCAAACACTATTACATCATGCAGAGAGCAAGACTGCCTTTTCCAAGCCATAACCACATCACTCTCCCAACTCACTTGAGTGGGGCTAGGCCTGAATAGGGGAGTGTGTTCTCTGTGTGTAGGTTCCCAACATGGTTTGAAAGCCCCAAAATGTAGATTCCTCCCACAACATGTGGAATGTGGTGGGCATATTGGTGAGGACTTTTACGACAAGGGAGGGGGCAGCAAGCGAAGCCCTGCTCTCTCCTTCACACAACGGTAACTGTGTGAAGTGCTAGTACTCAAATAGGCCTTTGAATGCCTTGAGAATGATGGATTCCTTTGAAGCTGTTCTGCCTATCTTTACAAGTGCTTCAACAAGTAAATTCCCCTGTGAAAACGCTGTGAAACTCATCTGGTTTCAGTGGCTTCAGACATTAATGACCAAGCCACACTTTGTGTATTTTCAAATATTAACATTTAAAGGGAGGCAAGTGCTTATAACATGCCTTTAATAGATAATATCATTAATGTCCAAGGCCACTCCGAGTTCTTGTTGCTCCCTCAGAGCAGTTATGTTTGTACATCACAGCTTTTCAGAAATGCCTTTGGAGCTTCAAGCATGGCTCAGTGCCTCAAGCCATACCAGAATGCTCTCTGTGCCTGGAATTTTGTCACTCCTCATTATCTGCACACCCGCCCAAGCCTTCAGTAGTCACTGCTTTTCTGAAGTTCTCCTGCTTTGATAAATGTATTGTGACGGTCCCTCTGAGAATACTAGGATTATTGTTAAGTTAGGGAAGAGACTTTGATGACAGTAGGCACGGGAATAAATTTTGAGAGTAGGCTAGAAACTGGTTCATGCCAATATTATATTGGACAATATAACACACACACACAACTGTATGTGTGTGCACACACAAAAATTAAGCTACCCATCAATTTACTATAACTTCATGCATAGCAACTCAGTACCATTGTTGTTAGGCTAAATGTATTGCGACTTCTGGGTGGCATGAGTGCCAAACCCACTTATCTTTGCTTTGCAGTTCTCCGTACAAAAATAATAAAAAATGAGAGCACAGTTCTTACCAGTACACTGTATGCATTTCTTTATGCACAATGGACTCACTCTCTATACCAAAATATACTCTGCTCTTGCCAAGAACTGATGCTTGTGTAACAAAACAAAGAAGGTAAAACTTTACTTTCATAAAGAACTTCCATTAGTTTGTGGGAACATCACAGTGGGTTTTAAGGAGGCCCTTTGAAGTATTTCAGAACAAAGTTGCCTTCTAAGAATATTTTTTTTTGGGGGGGGAGAATTTCATATTTCTTTAAAGCATATCGGCTCCTTTAAGAACATCTGCAGGCAAGAGATAGTTCAATCAGCCTCCTGCCATATGATTTGCCAATGTGTACCAATGCCAAACAGCATATATAGTATGCTCTCTAGATTCTTGTAGTACAGCTGGCAGGAGTGTTCAAATGAAATTTAAATTACTTAAGTAAAGCTTAAAGAAAGTGGTGCCATTCTATCGTCAATGCATTAGGAAAGGAGGTGGGTTGATCAACTATTCAGAAAGTTGTTTCTGCAAAGGTCAATGTCATAAATTAACCTTTCATCCTATTTCCAGGCAATTTTATATAGATAAATAAATCGTCATCGCATACTTGAATACAGAAACATCCTTTTTGCAACATACACTGGCAGATTTCTTATGAAACAGATGATAATTGCTCTATCAACAGCCTGGTTTTTCAAAATAGGGGGGGGGGCTGCTTGCCATTCTTGGTGGCAGCGGCAATTGTGGAATGATGCGGTTCTGGGAAAGCGGGGTGGGTGGGTGTCAAAACCCTCTTGCGCCATCTTAAGTAGATGACCATCACTGCCTCTTGTGGGAGGAAATTCCATAGGGACAACCCCCACTTGCCCTCCATGGACTGTCCAGAGGAGCTGGGGGCACCTGCAGCCCCTAGTATGAGACAAACCTCTCTGGGCATCCTCCAGTGTTGCTCTCCCCCGGGATGGCCATCAATCTTCATCCCGGTGCACCCAGCAACACAGATCGGCTGATCCTGTGCAAGCTATTAATCAGTAGAGATAGTAGTAATGACTGGAAGTGTGAATGTGAGCATCCTAAGGATTTATTTGATGATATTTCCAGGACAAATCATAATGGCGTCTGCTCTCTTCTTCAGCAACAGAGAGAGCAAGAGAAAGAAAGAGTGCAACAGCACAACATGATGGAAGAGATAAGACGTAACTTTTGTCCTCAGAACTTTCCCAGCTCAGGGAACACAGACGTGTGACACACCAGCCACAATGTTAGCAACGGAGGAGTGATTTGCTAAAGACTCTCCTCCCTCGAAGGGAGGGGAGTGGTTGTGGGCGGGAGCCCGAGCCCCGCCTACCTCCCTCACCTGGCTGGCGCCCGCCCCCGCCGGTGGGCAACCAACCAGGTGACACCGGGGGGGGGGCGTTTCTGCAGCATACTATATGCTGCGGCGCCAGCCCCCTCCTCGGCCTCATTCACCTTTGTCCCGTCGGTTAGGCATTGGAAATATGTGTTGTGGTGTAGAAGAGCTAGGTGTGGCCATCGCCTATGCCTTCAATTTTGTTGGGTATTCCGTTAAAGGAATCCGGCGGTCGTGTGTTCTGTCCGATGCCTGCTTGGCGGGAGGCCATGGCACGACCCTCGGTGACATCAGGGGAGAGCCTATAGTTGGATGAGCATCAACAGGCTCCACCTACTGGTGAATAAACCCATCCGTTTAGACATCCAATGCCTAAGCCAATACCTTTTCACTGCTGAAATCAATAAAGTTGTGGCCTTTTCTTGCCCATTAACCTTACATCTCGTGTCCCTGTGTATTCATTTCACATCGCGGGGGTTGGGTCCTCGAACCACAAAGACTCTCCTCCCTCGAAGGGAGGGGAGTGGTTGTGGGCGGGAGCCCGAGCCCCGCCTACCTCCCTCACCTGGCTGGCGCCCGCCCCCGCCGGTGGGCAACCAACCAGGTGACACCGGGGGGGGGGCGTTTCTGCAGCATACTATATGCTGCGGCGCCAGCCCCCTCCTCGGCCTCATTCACCTTTGTCCCGTCGCGAGTCACCCACCCTCCACTCCCTTTAGCTTAGGGTCTCATACTCTCTTTGGCCTTGCTATGGACCTTAGGTTGGTCGCCCTGGTTGCCCGGGGGGCCTGGTAGGAATTTTTCCATTTGGCATTAGGCTTTTTGGTTTTTTCGCCTACCTCGTAGCAATCGTCACAACTTTCGTGGTATTGGTGGGTAGGTTAGGCATTGGAAATATGTGTTGTGGTGTAGAAGAGCTAGGTGTGGCCATCGCCTATGCCTTCAATTTTGTTGGGTATTCCGTTAAAGGAATCCGGCGGTCGTGTGTTCTGTCCGATGCCTGCTTGGCGGGAGGCCATGGCACGACCCTCGGTGACATCAGGGGAGAGCCTATAGTTGGATGAGCATCAACAGGCTCCACCTACTGGTGAATAAACCCATCCGTTTAGACATCCAATGCCTAAGCCAATACCTTTTCACTGCTGAAATCAATAAAGTTGTGGCCTTTTCTTGCCCATTAACCTTACATCTCGTGTCCCTGTGTATTCATTTCACATCGCGGGGGTTGGGTCCTCGAACCACAACATGGACACCCTCTGTTGCTAAGAATACAACAATTGGGTACAATTGCTGGGTACAATTACCCAAAGGATTAAATGAATGCTGTAACTGCTGTGGACAAATTTGCCTTTTGAGGAAAGGAAAAGCTGCAAAGTGGCACCACGCCATATGTACGGTGGGAGTTTAAGATTCTTGCATATATATGTACCCTGCTGACGGAACACATTATTGCAAAATATTACAGAACAGAACCACACACCTTTGCTCGACTGCAACACCTCAATCAATCCATACTGCAAGGTTGCAGATCTGAGGTCAGAGCCTGTAAACGGCACAGACTTGTGATTTTGAAGTAGATAAACACACATCAGGGACCTCCAGGTTTGTTTGAACTAC
Organism: Podarcis raffonei; assembly: GCF_027172205.1. Taxonomy (NCBI): domain Eukaryota; kingdom Metazoa; phylum Chordata; class Lepidosauria; order Squamata; family Lacertidae; genus Podarcis; species Podarcis raffonei. The sequence goes on from NC_070612.1 coordinate 38,766,286, forward strand.
CAATCTAAATCACAATTGCCAGATGTTAAAAGACTAGTGCTCTGTCTAGATTTCAGGGTGTCAGTGCTGTAATTCAGTTGAGTTAAGAGTTGTGGAACTAACAAGCATGCGGTCAATCTCCTTGGAAGCATAAACGCTAAATGAAAGGCAAGTATTACACAAATATCTTTCAAGCCTATTTCAACCGATTATTTGCTCTGAAAACATGAGGCACTCACAAGTACAATGTGGGTATCCAATGTTCCTAAGAAACACAAAGCTTGTCTCATTCAGCTCTCCATCAAGGAATGTTTTACACACACACAGGCATGCACAAACACATTTCAGGGAAGTTCACATTGTGCACTGGAACGCTAACACAAAAGAGGAAATGATAGCCCCGACATATGTGGTGCCGGACAAATACAAATGGCATTTGAAAAGTTGGTACTTGAAAGATGAAGAAGTAAAGTCGGTCATGATACACTGGGCCAAAGATTTTGGTTATAATATACAGTTAAAAGACTGGGAGAAATTGTGAAAAGAAGGAAGAAAATTTACAGCATGCAATGCTTTGAAAGAAAATGTGATGAAAATGATGTACAGATGGTGTATTACACCAGTGAAATTAGCTAAAATGTACAAGACAAGTAATAAATGTTGGAAACGTAAGGAAAAAGAAGGTACTTTCTATCATTTGTGGTGGGAATGTAAGAAGGTGAAAAGCTTCTGGGAAATGATATATAATGAGATGAAAAAGATGTTGAAATCGACATTTATAAAAAATAATAATCCAGAAGCATTTCTACTTGCAGGCAAGGATATTAAAAGACAAGATAACAAACTGTTTTTATATGCGACAACGGCAGCAAGAGTATTATTGGCACAGAAATGGAAGCAGGAAGAACTACCGATGAAAGAGGAGTGGCAGATGAAATTAAAGGACTATGCAGAACTGGATAAGATGACAGGGAGAATTTGAAACCGGCGGGACCAGAAATTCTTGAAAAATTGGAGCAAATATGTGAACTATTTGAAAAACAATTGTAATCAATTGACTATGCTTGTAGGATTACAATATGTTTTGTAAGGAGAACTATATGAAATCTTGCAGGGGAAAAATTAGGAGAATGGATTTTAAGTTATGGACTATTAAAAGTAATAGTGAAAATAATGAAATGTAAGACTAAGTGATGAAGGCTGAAAATCATTAGACGTGGTTGATGGAAGTCCTAGGCTTATAGCCAAACTGTTGTTTGGAGTGGTGTCCTGGACCCAAGATGTTAAGGGCCTTAAAAATAATAAAGGAACTTATCCAAATTAAAAAATAATAATAATAATGGGTCCCACACACAACTACCAGTATATTAAGTGCAAAAGAACTTTCTTGGGGTTGCATTATTTGAGGGGGATATGCATATACGGGAATCGCATTTCTGAATACTTCCCCTCATGAAAAGTTCCCTGAATTGACTTGTTCATTGAAGTATTGATAATCTGCACTTTCATACCAGTAAAAGAAGGCAGTACGCAACATACAAGTAATAAAACCAGTAAAAGCAAGAGCAAAAACATAAATACAAGCATTGATAAAACATCAGTAAATAATGGTCAATTAAAAAGAAAAAGAAATCATATTCCAAATACCTGTCTATCTACACAATAGAGTTTTCAAAAGAAGGCAGGGACAGTTCCCGAAGAACTTTTACAGGTAGGGAGTTCAGACCCTCCAAGGGTCCCTATTTTTCAGAAATAGTCCCAGATTTACAGAAGCTGTTCCAGTTTCTTATTTGATCCTGGAATGTCGCGCTTTTCCTTATAACATCCCTATTTTGATGGGATAAATTTTGGAGGGTATGGAGTTATGTGAACCCTGAATTAAGGAGATAAGTAACTATACAACCTTTAGAAGACATCTGAAAGCAGCCCTGTATAGGAAAGTGTGTGGGGTTTTTTTAATTTTTAATGATTTATTATGTTTTTATATATGTTGAAAGCTGCCCAGAGTGGGTAAGTCAGATGGGTGGGGTATTATCATTATCATTATCATTATCATTGAATAGGACTGCTTTATTTTCATCAGGGTTTGGGAGTTTCGTAGGGCAGAGCCAGCAACCCTAATGGTATGGTCCCTAAAAGAGGCCAACCAAACCTCAGGTGTATGGGGAACCACCAGAAGTGCCCCATCAGAGGATCTTGGTGATCAAGGCGGAACATAAGGGATCAGGTGTTCCTTGTTCCTTAATGTATTTTGGACCTGAGTTGTTTAGGGCTTTGTGAATTCACACACGTGCCTTGATCCTGGTCCAGTGCTGCTCTCTCAGCAGTGGAATAACATGGTGCTGGCAATCTGCTCCTGTGAGCAACTTGGTTGCTGCACTTTGTACCAGTTGCAGCTTCCGGATCAGATACAAGGGCTGCTCCGCAGAAAATGTGTTAAAGTAATCAAGGCTTGAGGTTACCAATGAATGAACCACTGTTTAGAAAACTCGCATTTCAGAGGAAAAGTTAAGCTAATGCTCTTCTTCCAAATGTGCCAACGATTCAGCCCGGAAGGTTTTGACACGAAAGAAACACTAGTGTGCAATTTCCCACCTGCCTCCTGAAGTGAACAGGCACAAAAGCACTAAATCAAGGTTTTTTTTCCCTGAGGTTGGTCCCCATTCTATTTTCCACCAGCTTCATCAGTTAAAGCAAACATAGAATACAGGCACACCCAGTGCTTTTTTCTGGGGGGACGCAGGGGTACGCATACCACTAAACATTTTGTGAATCTAAGTTTGGCCTCATTGAGGGGCAGTATTTCAATATGAGTAGAAAAATGAGAGTACCCCTAAACACACACACACACACACACATATATATGTTGTCTAGGTTTGTCATTAAAAAGCAGAGACATCACCTTGCCAACAAAGGTCCGTATAGTTAAAGCTATGGTTTTCCCAGTAGTGATGTATGGAAGCGAGAGCTGGACCATAAAGAAGGCTGATCACTGAATAACTGATGCTTTTGAATTATGGTGTTGGAGGAGACTCTTGAGAGTCCCATGGACTACAAGAAGATCAAACCTATCCATTCTTAAGGAAATCAGCCCTGAGTGCTCACTGGAAGGACAGATCCTGAAGCTGAGGCTCCAATACTTTGGCCACCTCATGAGAAGAGAAGACTCCCTGGAAAAGCCCCTCATGTTGGGAAAGATTGAGGACACAAGGAGAAGGGGGCGACAGAGGGCCAGATGGTTGGACAGTGTTCTCGAAGCTACCAGCATGAATTTGACCAGACTGCGGGAGGCAGTGGAAGACAGGAGTGGCTGGCATGCTCTGGTCCTTGGGGTCACGAAGAGTCAGACACAACTAAATGACTCAACAACAACAACAACTCTCCCTCCCTCCCTCCCTCTCTCTCTCTCTCTCTCTCTCTCTCTATATATATATATATAGTGGTACCTCATGAAAGGAATGCAACCCGCAGCGGCACGTCTGCACACACACAGGTTACAATTCACCACTTCTGCACATGCGTGTGACATCATTTTGTGCGTCTGCGCATGTGGGAGTGGCAAAACCCAGAAGTAACCCTTTCCGGTACTTCTGGGCCGCCGCAGGACGCAACCTGAAAAAATGTAACATGAAGCAAATGTAACATGAGGTATGACTGTATGAAAAAAAACACTGGGCACACCAATGACAGAAATTGCAACCCACCAATTTAGTCCTGCATCTACAAGTCAGACTTTTCATTGCAGGAAAGGGTAGTCATAATCTCTGTCAGCAATGGGAGGCCTGTAAACATTTAGGGTTCTGAATTATAGACAACATGAGACCTGAGAAATGCTCACTGCTTCAATATAATTGCAAAGCAATGATGGAACTCTGGGGCTTAAATTCTACCCAGGATTCTCTTCTTCAGGCACACTGCTATGAATCAACTGTGGTTTGTATTCCTGATAAAATCACATATTTAATATTAATTTATCATGCCGCTAAACTCTGACCTCTTTCCCCTTCAATCAATGTAATGCAAAACATCCTTTTCAAAGCCCTATCGTATCAGATATCCATTTACAGATGCTTAGGTTTTTAAAAGGTTAGATTAATCAGATATAAAAGCTATTGATTTTACCGTTGTGTATCCCACTGGTGCCTGGGCACAATTGCCAGCCAGAAGAACCACAGTGCATTAATATAAAAGATAACCCTTTAAGCAAACAAAGGAAGTATCAATTATCATGAAAGCGTAGAACTTAAACCTGGGAATCTGTCACAGGCAAAGCTGCCAGGATAGTATGTGTATAGTCCAGTATCAACAGCAATTTATTTCTGGCAATTTATTTCTACATTTATTTATTTTAAAGGCTTACATACTACACAATAAACAATGTATCCACGCAGTGATGAAAAATTCTTTGGGTGATTCCAACTTTTACACGGTCACAAAAGTTCTGTTCCAGCTGAGGATAAAGGTGGGCAATTGTGGAAGCAGTGCTTGATCTCCTATCCAGCTTGGGATACAGGTGTGTAAACCACTGAGCCTCTTGGGCTGGTCAATCGGAAGATCGGTGGTTCAAATCTGCACGACGGGGTGAGCTCCCGTTGCTCTGTCCCAGCTCCTGCCAAACTAGCAGTTCAAAAGCAGTGCAAGTAGATAAATAGGTACCGCTTCAGGGAGAAGGTAAATGGCATTTCCATGCATTTTGGTTTCTGTCACAGTGTCCCGTTGCCCCATTGCCCTGTTGCGCAAGAAGCAGTTTAGTCATGCTGGCCACATGACCTGGAAAGCTGTCTGTGGACAAACGGCCTGAAGCGAGATGAGCGCCGCACCCCATAGTCACCTTTGACTGGACTTAACCGTTCAGGGGTCCTTTACCTTACAGGTGTGTACATTTATGTCCCCTAACTGAATCTGGATGGCACTGTATATGGTATTGTTATCCATTTTTCCATTATGCTTTTCAGCGTACTAAGCCCTGTACCATTTTTATTCTGTTTGGCTCATCATCCTCCCTGCAAATATAATTAATTTCCGTTTTCTGATAAAATCTGACAACTAGATTGCAGGCAGGCAGAGTACACATGTGTTTCCTCCTCTAGTCTCAGACCTTAAAACCTTTTCTCTCTCTCTCTCTCCCCTGCCCACCCCCCATTCTGAGCTAAGGCCTTGGTTACCTGGTTACTATCTCAGTCAGGAAGTCAAGCATGCTTGCAGGGCCAGGAGGAACTGGTGTTTTTCTGCATCAGGCACCAAGGTATCACTCAGAACCCTACAGTTCACTTAGGAGCACCAAAATGGCTTTCGGCTTGCACACTTTGTTTCTCTCTTAAACGGCTAAATACAGGGTGGGCCGTCACCTGGGGAATGTCACATGCTCCTCTTAGCAACTGCCTGGAAGAAGAGAGCTTTGTCACTGAACTTCTCTCAAGTATTTAGAAAGCAAACTTTGAAGTCATTTTTTTTTAAAAAAGAAAACTAATAGTAAGGTGCCAAATTCACTACAGGATGTCAAGCACTACCGTTCTACTTAATCAGACTCACAGCCTGATCTTCAACAAAATCAATGGAGAAACACTCCACAACAGGAGACAGAGAGGAAATATTGAAGGATATTTATTTAGTAACCAACACTACACTTTCGGAGCCCGATATGAAATTTTCAAAGGTGAAAGGAAAACGTAAGAAGCTGGATTATCAGTTTTCTGCAGCTGTCATCAAAAAGTATGTCCTGCCTCTGTCCTCCCCCCCCACCCCCAATTCTTGTCCCTCATAGCCACCGCAATTGATGCTGTATTCCAACTATTGCCAAGTTGGTTTCCTCTAGATGTTATGGGCTCCTGCTCCTAATCAGCCCCAGTTTATAAGGCCTGAGGTGGTAGCAGTTATGGTCCAGCAACATCTCTACCTTACATTCCATGCCATCTTCAATTTACAGATGAGCACAACAACTCTGCACAAGCAGAACAAAAATTATTTCACGGCTCGCTGAAAATTCAAGGAAGAGGAATGAAAGTATCTTAACCCGAAACTCAAAGCAGAAGGCAGTACTTGGTTATCCATTTCTATTTTGGTAAGTGAGCACATAATAGCTTAAGGTAGCTATTAATACATTTACCAGTATACACTAATTTGTCTTTCCCTTTGTAAATCTTAACTTGTTTTAATTAATGTATCTTTGTTCTAATGCAGATAGAAAGCTACAATGGAAAGAAGTTGTTTTCTTCTACATAAGAACATAACAATAAGTTTTGCATCTGCAATATCATAGGTTATAGTAGAAGGAACTCCTGAAGTAGTCAAACCATTCTATTTGCTGATAGCCCTTTAAACAGTTAGTCAGGTGCAGATGTGTTGCCATAGAAACAACTAGCTAGAGAGACCTCCAGAAGGAGCAGATAGACCTCCCCACAGCACTGACCTGGCTGGATGCCACATCTGTCTAGCAGGAGAATGACAGGAGTTGGGAATACACAATGTCTAACTTGCTATAGCTTTCAGGGGGAGGGGCCTTCCTAGAGACCCAATGAGCAAGATATGTTAAAGTGATAATGCTGTGAGCTCTTCCATTTTATGCTCTGGTTGTATATCAGTGTAAATAAAAATCACATATCGAAACGACACCACACTCTCCAGTGGCCTTCATTCCATGGAAACCGAAATCCCTCAAATGTCTCACTGCTTGGAGATGGGGGTGGTTTGTCATTGATAGTTTTGCTTTTGAAACCTGGTTTTTTAATCAATATATTCAAATGAAATATTTCAGTTAGAGAACCGACCGTGTGTCTAATCTTGTGCCTGGACTGGGTGAAAAAATGATGTTCTATGGAGCTCAGTGTGAAAGAGATGGCAGCCATGTTTTAAGTTCTATAAGGAGGAAGGACAGGATGTTGTTTCCACTTGTGCATTCGTGTGCAGTCTTCCTACTGCTGATGTCTGCAAGAAGAATGCCAGAAAGGAGACCTTATGCACACAAGCTAGGCTCTCGTGTCTGACATTCCACTGAATGTGCTGGAGGCAAATTCAGAGCCAAAGAGTGTGGTCCCGCTCCTCCCTTCATATGTATTCTACATGTGCGTAGGACTAACAAAGAAACAGCTCTTAAGTCATCTTTCATCTGCTCACTGACCTCATATTTCAGGAAATAGCAGAGTTGTCTCAAGGTCTCACCCCTATTCTACCTTCATCTCCTGTGCATTTTTTCCCCAAGTGATAAACAGCTTAAAAGCTCAATATGTATCAGCAATTCTGTAGCAGTCTCTATTGGGTGTCCTTTCCTGATCTCATTTGCCTGCAGCAATTAAAACACCCTCTCCAGAGCACAACTTCAAAAACCAGCTGGCCCAAATTTACATGATGCTCAGTCATCAACCTTATACCTGACTTGTTTTGTGGGATACATGGCCACCAGAGATTGTCTTTCGGAAAAAGAGAGGGGTTCACCTCTGGGGATGGTGTGAAAACATCTCGAGAAGGAGGTCCTTCATCAATATGTGTCTGCTTCTTAACTTTAAATTTAATATTAGGACCAGTTTCTCAAGGAGCTATCAGACAGATAGGCATGTCTGCGTATATGTATGTATCCCACTTTTCCACCAAGGCAATTAGATAAAAGAAAAGGAATTGTACCTCTTCCTTTCTGTATTGTCTATTTTGCTTGATGCCTCCAAACATGTACATTACTGAAGGGGGGGGGAGGAGAAGAAGGGTGGTTTAACTGCTCTAAGTCTGGTGTTAAATGCAGCACAAGAATAATCCTGTGTTCCCAGATGTCTGCAAAGTGACAGATCTGGCTAAGAGTGGGTACCAGGAGGCTGGAAAGCCCAGCACACAAAAAATAAGAGGGTGGATTAGAGACCAGTCTTTCAATATCTCCCCACAGCCATATTCCTAAAGACACCCTCTGCCTTGGAAGAAAGAAACAATGGAATGGAATGGAATGGAATGGAATGGAATGGAATGGAATGGAATGGAATGGGAGCCAGTGTGGTACAGTGGTTAGAGTGTTAGGGCAGGACCTGGGAGGCCACGGTTCAAATCCCTAGTCAACCATGAAGCTCACTGGGCCACTTTGGACCAGTCACTGCCTCTCAGCCTAGCCAACCTCACAGCGTCACTGTGGATTAAATGAGGGATTAAATGAGGAGGGGGAAGAACCATCTATACCACCTTGAGCTCCTTCTGGAAAAGATGGGACATAAATGAACCAACCAAATAAACAAATAAAGCAAAACAGAGAGTTGATGGCAATGACGTACCTCTTATACGCAGTCAAAGAACGGGATTCTTTTTTAGTTAGACCTTACAAAGACCTATGTAAAAACGGGGCAGCTAAACTTCCTCAGATGGGTGATTTGTAGCACAGCTGTTAACTTAAGTGTTGCCAAAAAAAGAAAAAAGGAAATTCCCTGGAAAAGTAATCATAAATAGCCATCGTCTTCCTGAGCACATACTCAATTAAATTATTCCCAGCATTTGGTAAAAAGTACGGAGGCATAGAAGTGCGGAAAGACTATTGTCTTTCACAAACTAGAGTTGGAAATGTAGTGGGGGGGGGGGGAGAGAACAGGATACTCTTTGTGCAGTTCCTTGTATAAAGGAATGAGTAGGAAAGTCCCAAAGGGTCCTCCTAGATTGCTGAAGGCGAAATTATAAAAACAAACAAACATCATGGGTTCCTCTGTTTAAAATAAGGCATGCAAGGAAGTCCCTCACCCCTGGCAAAGTATAGGTGGCAGACAAAAGGACACAGAATATTCTCATGTAACAAAAGGATACATGTTTGCCCTTACAGAATTATCTCGTGTCTTGCCAAATAGCAGGACTATACAGTGCACATTAGTGGTACTGAGACTCTGAAGCCTCAGTGACCTGTGGCTGTGTGAACAGAGGTGTGGCATGGGGAAGCCAAGGCCCTGGGCACACATTTTTGAGGGGGCAAAACTGAGTGCTCCCACGACAGGCACAGAGCCTTGTCAGCTGAAGTGCAGTGGCAGACAGGTTGGTCTAGTGGGTGGGTGGGTGGAGGCAGCGGGCGAGGAGCCTGTTGGAGGTGGGATCCATTCACCCTCTGCGTGGGCTCCATGCATCACCACACCTACCACAGCTGCCCCGTCCACCAAGGGGAGCAACACTTGCCCTGTCCCGGGTGCCAGCAATCCATACTACACCACTGTGTCTGAGATCCCTGGCTCAAGGCAAGCTGTCTCATTATGGAAAGCTGTGGAGTTTTAAGGGATACTACTATACATATATGTTATGTTCTTTCCACTGAATTCGGCTAGGAGATCTACAGTCAGTGGCGTAGCGTGGGTTGTCAGAACCCGGGGCAAGGAAAGTAATTTGCACCCCTAACCCGTGGATTTGCGCCCCCTAACCCATGGATTTGCGCCCCTAACCTTAACCCCCAGATGTTGCGCCCGGTGCGGCCGGCCCCCCCTGCACCCCCCACGCTACGCCACTGTCTACATTCAAGGAAGTCTGGCTGCAATGCATTTCATGTCCCTACAAACATCCATCAAATTCCTCTTACGTTTCAATGTTACATTTCTATCCTGGAAACTGGAATGACTTTGCAATTAACCTGACACTGAAGTCTAGATGCAGAAAGTAATAATTTTAATGTCACCTTTCAGCAACTGCTTTCAACTGTTAATGAACACTGCAGTGCACTGATTATCCCAATTATGTTTTCAACAATGTACCCACAATTATGTAACAAAATTTTGCAAAAACTATTTAGAAACAATGCAGAAATACGTTGCGCAGTTATCCAGAGCACAGCTCTGATCTCTAAAAAAAGAAAAAGAAAGGGAATGAACACACAGCATTTATTGCAATACAATAGTTACAAGAAACTGTGTTTATTTGTCTGCAAAATAGTTTACTGGGCATAAACTATTGATCTTTCTAATCAAGAGAGGTACATAACTTAAAGTTAAACAAAGATTGTTTCAGATAAACATTTACTATTAAAATATATCATGGTGCAGCAACATAAAACAGGTTCTTTTCAATGGTGGCCCCTTGGTTGCAGAATTCCCTCCTCACTGCAGAAAGGCTGGAGTCAGCCCGACTTGCCTTTTGGTGACAGCTTTTATGGAGGGCACCTGATGTTTAAGCTGTAAATTGGTGTTTCATTATGTATTTTTAAATTTTAAATGTTATATATCTATACCAATTTCACATGTTTTATCTGATTTGTTATTTGTTTGAACAGATTTTTCTGGTTGTTTTAATGATACTGTATGCTCCAGCATGTGCTGGTATCAAGAATTGATGAAATCAAATCAAATCAAATAAATTATTTTCCCAATTTATTTGTATATCACTTTTCAGCCAGAAAAGGCCTCCGAACTTCAAGCTACAGTAAGTCAACTCAAGGTCACACCAAAGAGCTCTAGATATAGAAGCGAATGCAAAATAATCTGAATATAAAAGGTTGCTGACATTGAAATTTTCATGCTTTGACTGCATGCCACTAATATCCTGAGCTGTATTTTCTACAAAAAGTAGAACAATGGGGCCATATGCTCAGCTGGAAACTTTGACATTACTGTGATATAAATAATAAACAATTCAATTGTGTGTGTTCAGGCAGTTTTTAGAAATAGAACTCATAATAAAATGTTATATAAAGAGAGGGTGAAAAAAGAATTCTATTCTTTTCCAGAGTATCTACTGAGCAGTTGTGTTTTTCAGAAGGTAAAACAGAGCCTGTTAGACAGGCACAAAGGGACATGTTACTATCGGAGATAAATATTCCTTTACTCCAAAACAGTTTAATGGACTCACTTAGGCTATTAAATATAATACTGTCCTGTTTATGTGTTCCCTACTCAGATTATATCGATTTGAGTTCAGGTTGCTACTTGAGGAGATGTTCCTAATGATGTGCCTCTGGTAGAGCTTAAAAAGAAAGATTCCTGCATTTATTTATTCTAAAAAAAATATGACACTGGATTCATTTCTATGTATTAAAAAGTGCCATAACAGCCTCTGTGACTTTGCTGACTAACAGCCTCATCATTAAAATCTAATTAAAAAACAACAACACTCTTTGTAAATGGATGTTATATGCAAATGTTCCTATTTTAAATAAAACACAAGGCAGTGCCTGGCTGCTAATATGGATCAGAATGAAATAAACTGTTTGCAAATGTTAAAAAGGGAAGCTTTCCTTTACCTTCCAGATAAAATATATTAATTTATGAGGGTATGTCTTACATGTTAGCACAACATTGCTACTAAAGTGGCAATTGCTGTATCATCAGGACGTCATTAGAAATGATATGATTACCCACCTGCTATTTTGGTAGTATTGGAGACAGGTTCCTTCAACATCTGAGGACTTTCCTGATCTTTGGGCCATAGGTGATAGCACCAGGAGTGGATGTATATATGTATGTATGCATTCAAAAGCATTTATATACTGCTTATTTTTTTAAAAATCTAAGTACTGTACAGTCTACTATATATTGTTACACGCCACCCACAATCTCCACTGCAGTGTGAGATTCCAGAGAGTTCCAGGCATTTGCCCAAGGGTTCATATTTCCTTTGGAAATGGCACACAAATGTGGTATCTTTGTGATATATGGTTTATTTACACATATACAGTGGTACCTCGGGTTACAGACGCTTCAGGTTACAGACTCCACTAACCCAGAAATAGTACTTGGGTTAAGAACTTTACCTCAGGATGAGAACAGAAATCGCATGGCAGCGGCACAAGGCCCCATTAGCTAAAGTGGTACCTCAGGTTAAGAACAGTTTCAGGTTAAGAATGGACCTCCAGAACAAATTAAGTTCTTAACCCGAGGTACCACTGTATACAGCCTGAACATAGGATGGAAGGGCTCCCAGCTTTATACTCCAAGAAGGTCTCGCTTTTCCCATAGGCACAGTCCTGTCTGTTGCCTTCCTGCTCACAGGTTAACTTCTAACCTTTCCTCTAGAGCACACCAGGGAAAACTGCAATGCTTTTTTTAATGCTATAACTTTAATTTATTGATTGGTAAATACAGAAAGAAAAAACAAACAAAGAAATAAGCAAAAAAGGAGGGGGAAAATACAATTAATTGACTTCCCATCCATCCTTCCATGGTTTCCTTCGATTATGGCTACATATTCTAGTTTAACCAAATCAATCTTACATATCTGCTCCCCTTCCTTGGGGGGCAGTGTTGTGGGAGGGCATCCAGGACCACCTAGTGACCCGGCTGGACGGCGGAGGGATGCCACCCGCATCACTGGGACGTGGCCACTTGCCGTTTAAACTGCAGCAACCTGACATCTTTATTTCCCTCCATAAAATTATAAACTGCTGAGCTTACTCCAAACTGACTGGTGTCTTACAAATTTTCCAAGGACAAACTGCAGTCCTGGAACTCTGCCACAGGCCTTTGTTCTTTTACCCAACTCTGAGATCAACGAGGGGCTTCACCCATTTTCTGGGGGCACAGACTCTCTGCTTTGTTAATCGCCCATCTTTTTGCTCCCTTTGTTTGCTTTACTACTCAGTCATATCCAGAGTAGCCCTGTGTTCCTTTTCCACTGTGCCACAAACACAGAGATCCAGCAGGCACTGCTACCACTACTGCAACTATTATCTAGCTCAGGGTTTTCTTAAGCTTGAACAGGCAAGTGACATTGCCAGTCATTCACTCGGGAACCCTCTTCCACAAAGCCTGGGCTGAAAGAGGTAGTGGCAGCTGTTCCAGGTGCCTGTGTCCATGCCCAGGGAAGGCATGACTTGAGGAGATTTGTTTTCCCAAAGGCTAAACTTCATCCCTTCAGCGATCGATGAGGTAAGACTAGAGTGCTTTTGATTTGTAGGAAGAACAGGCCCAAGGTGTACCAGCATCACCAACAACCTCTCCCCAATGCTGTCTATAAATATGCAATACTGTCTATAAATATGCTAGTACCTTTGCTATGGGACAGCTCCCATGGTTTATGGACTGAGCACCTCCAACCAGTGTTGGTAACTGCCATTGTTCTAGGCGCATTTTGCGACAGGAAATTTCATTAGTGTGAGCAGTTTCTGAGCTCTGGGCGCAGTACTGCACCTAAGATTTCAGATTATAACTGCAGAGTGGAAGGAAAGGAGGACCTTTTCCTGCCTCCCCACTTCCAGCTACTCTCTGAAGACTGGAGAAGAGACCCTCTTAAGAATATTAGGGGGTGGGCAGGGGAAGGACTAGACCATGTGAAAAAATGAACATAATATTTTGGCTGCAGTTCATTCATTTTCAGCTTTGTATTATTGTTATTAAAAAAGCGTGCCTGGACATTCTGTTGTTGCACCCATAATTTAGGTTTAAGGTGCCATTAGCTCCTAGCTTTCATATCTGGCAGGTGTGAGGTATTGGCGGTGAGCGAGTGTCTCATGTGGCAGTTATGCATTGGATTAGTGGGGGGGGGAGGGGAGGTGCAGCCATCACCTGCCCCTCCATGATCAAGGGTATTCCGTTAAAGGAATCCGGGGGTCTGGATTTCATCTGAAGCCCGCAGAGGGGTGAGGTCCATGCCACATCCCACCGGGAGCCCCAGGGTAGAGCTCAAGTTGATTGCCATCGACCGAGCTCCCTCTTTGGGTGGTTACCCTTACCAGTCTCCCTGCAAGGCGGGCAGGAGTTAATTATAGTTTGGATGCCAATGCCGAAGCCAACACAGCTCACATTCTGTAATCAATAAAGTTGTGGCCAAATTTTGCCCATTAACATTTAAACTTAAATCATGTGTCAGTGTGTCTTTTACAGGGGGGTGGGCTGGATTGTGGCCTTTACATGCAACCTAGGTTTAAGGTCCCATTTAGCTCCTAGCCTTTCATATCTCAGTTCCTAACACTGCCTCCAATGGTGAAGTGATGGCTTTGGAAAAGCGACAGTAATTCCTACTACTGGCCATGCTGTCTGGGAATGTTGTGAGTTGGGATACAGCAATATTAGCCACTCCTGCTTTAATGGAAGAAGCTGGGGGCTTTCTGAATGCAAAGTGTGCACTCTACCATGGAGCTATGGCTCTTCTAGTCTTATCTGCACCTCCTTCCTCCCATAGTACGCAGAGCCATCTACTAACTGGGCATGGTGATGGGTGGTCTAAGAGTATATACATTAGACTAACTTCAATAGGTTCGTATTTCCCACAAATCAAATTCATCTGTGTTTCAACAGTAAAGGTACCCCTGCTCGTACGGGCCAGTCTTGCCAAACTCTAGGGTTGTGCGCCCATCTCACTTAAAAGGCCGGGGGCCAGTGCTGTCCGAAGACACTTCCGGGTCACGTGGCCAGCGTGACAAGCTGCATCTGGCGAGCCAGTGCAGCACACGGAACGCCGTTAGTTTCAACAGTAGCACCCACATTATCTCCTCTTGGTGTTGTCGCGCAGCCAGTGATAACTGGTATTATCTAATGGGAACATCATAAGAAGCTTTTTCACAGCTTCCTCCCTTCTTCAATTAAAAGGCAAGGCCTCAGTGAGTATGTTGCTATTTCCTGACTCTTACACACACACACACCGCCTAGCAGCAATCTTCAGTTCCCCATTGTACTTTTTCTTATGCCTCTGCTAAATTTGCATTCCTTAATTTGCCATAATTTGCTTATTAGATAGTAACTTAATGGCTCATGTTTTCAAGATCTTGCTGTGCTCAATAGCAGCTGAAGCCGACAACAATATCACTCCCTTTTGTCGGAAGAGCAAGATTGCTTTGACGTGCACAGATCATATTAAGTGCATACGAGGCTTGATTCGTAATAGAATACAACACAACACTGTGTCTGTTCAGGCATTGCATCCCAGAGGAAATTCTCAACCCAGCATGAAGCGCGCGCACACACACACCCTCTGCTTCTCTCTCTCTCACACACACACACCTACTTTCTTCCAATGGGGAGAGGAAAGGCTTAACAAATGAATAGGGATGTGCAACATTTTCTGAAACAGTTTCCCCTAGGCCATAAATTTTTAAGTTCCATTATTTTTGTGGTCAGGGCAATATGTATGTAGTACTTTCCAGTTTGTTCTTACTGTTCTGCCCACAGAAAGGAAGTGCGGTACCCAAGAATCCAAGACTCATATAATATCATTTGGTTTAAATATTCTTTAAAGTCAGCATAGCTTAATATGTTTTGCACTTCTAAGCTCTTACGGATGAGTGCAGATCAATTATGAAGGTTGTTGTTGTTGTTAAAGGTTTCCATAACAAGAGATGAGGATACACACACACACAAAATGTACAATTTCATTTAAAATATTACATTTTCCTAAATTTTAACAACCACATAATACTCATATATTTTCTTCTTGGCAACATTATTTCTGAAAAGTCCTGTTAGCATACTCTGCTAAATATGACACTAAAAATACTAAATATGTCCAATTAGGAACAGGAAACTGCCTCAACCAAAGCCATGTTGACCCAGCATCATTTATACCCAACTCTAGTATCAACTCCATGAATTGTTCCCAATCAGAGCCAGCAGGTTTCCCAGTTTTTCTAGTCACTGTGTTCTTTTCCTATAGCACCATCTCAGAAAAGGCCTACTTTTCAATAGCAGCAGGTGTGTTGGGGCAAAAATGTGGGACTGCACTCCTCACACAGGCATTGCTACAACTTACATAGACAGAACTGGGGCAGGGAGATGCCAAAGACAGGGTTTAACAGATGCCCAAGCAGGCCTGCCAGATGAGCTCTGCCTTGTGGTCTCTTCCAACTCTATGATTCTATGATTCTATCACTGCTTTTAAGCAAGGCGTTAAAGAGACACTTTCCCTCTGCTTAGCTAGGAAAATATAGGTCTTTGTGGGTTCATCTGGTGGCATAAACACTTAATTAGTGAACTCAGTACATCAGAGAAGGTTGGGAAAAAGACGGGCAGGGACACAAGTCCAAAAATGGGAGAGAAACACCAAACTACGCAGGTCCTTCATGAAGGTTTGGCTTCCCTACTCTCTCTCTAATGCCCCTGTACTTCTTGATTCTGGTAATATTTAATGGGATGGAGCAACCTTGTTCCATCACATTAAACAGTAATGAAGTAAGTGGCTGGTAGAGGTTCTGGCAGCCGAATATTCAGCATGCCAAAACTATTTTCAACTGGATCTTTTGCTGCCATGATGCCTGGCTGATAAAGCTTTGCTCAGCCAGGAGACAATTCTCTTCTGGCCATGGAAAACATTCATCAGCCAGGGAAGCTGGACCATCTTTTCTGCCATGGATTTTCATCCAAACAGAATAATGTCAGTAAAGCTTGCCTTGCCTTTGGAGCATGCTTTTTATAAGTTCCTAAAAGACTTCCCTAAACCTGGCTCACGAAAACTTTGCAAGCATCTCTGAATTAAGACCATCCTCAAATGGCCCCCTATGGTCCCTTCACAACTGAAATTGAAGCAAGTACAGGACCTGTTCCAATGGAACACCATGACCCTCCCAAGAATTATAGAATCATAGAACTGCAGATTTCCTTTCCTTTCAGAAGGAGGCAAAGATCCTTGCTTTTTAGTTTTTAATCCTGATTTTTAATTCTGAAAGCCTGTCTGCTTTGTTGTTTGATGTATTCCCCCCCCCCAATAAATGGCTCTGATGGTCTTAAATTCTCCCCTAACAATCCAACAGCAAACAAAATAACTGCATGACATACAGAATTTCATGTATAGGTTTCTTCCATCACTACATCTTTGAACCAGACTTTTAAAAACCCAAAAACCCTGCAACTGTTTCATTTCTGGTTTTTTGTCTCAATTTTTGTGCAGCTCCACAGGAGTCCTACCAGGTATAATGGTGGCAACTCTCTACCTCTGTAACTAACAGGAGATATGAGCTTATTTAACAGAGTAATCAACAAAGCTATGGGGAGCAAGGGCCCCAGAAAAGTGCTGCTGAAAAATGTTCAGATGCTAGAGTGAAAAGATCATTCATGTTGCTGCGTGGAATGTCACAATTTTTCTTCTTAGGAAGATCTGAAGATGGGGAAAGTTGGATTTAAAAGACTGGCTTAAACATTACAGCTGAGTAAAAACCCCAGCCTTTTAAAACAGGGCCTGCATTTGAATCCTTTCAACTACTTGTGAGAAAAGTCACACAGAGAACAATTGGAAAAGGCATTCAGATGTTTGGCTCTACTCTCTGCTTCTGAGTGCAGTCTTTCCTTGGATGTAAGTATAATGCAAATATTGCCAGCATGTGTTATCAAGAACAGGGATGAGAGAATCTGTCAATTGTGGTTTCTCTAAGTTGCTCATTTTTCTAATCTTTTGTTCAGTTCTCCACATTTCCATGTCAGCTGCCGTGAAAATTAATTAGTGCAAATTTCTACAAATACACACATTTTTGCAAAGCTACTTCTCCAGATAGAATGCATTCCTGTATGTCATTTTCATGAATATATGCTTTTTTTGCACACTTTACCCTCACATAGGCATTTTTGTAGACACTGTACAGCCATTTCAAAGGATGTCTGTATTTCAGTTCATGCAATGTTTTGGAAATTAAGCAGGTTTACCTTTAAATGAGAACCAAATCAAATCCTTCTCCCACGCTCAATCCCGATCCGAGCGGAAAGAAGTTGAACTTCTATCGATACTCTCACAGGAAAAATATGAAGGGTTTTGTTTGTTTGCTTGGGGGTAACTATAGACTGGGGATGATGACGGAAAAGCTGAAAGGAGCGTTCTCTATGGAAGTTAATGTATGCTTGATTTGTTTCTAGATTATTTCTTTTTTTTTTAAAAGAAGCCATTTACTGCATTAGAGCTATTTTTTAAAAAAATATTGTTCATTTGATTGATAGCTATGCTTGTGTAATATACTTAAATTTTTGAAATGACTTGTGAACGTATGCGGATATAAGAAAAAGCCTCATCATAACAATATCAGGTACACTTGCAAAATGGACAAAACCTTCTGGAACATATTTAAAATGTTTTTCATGGGGTACATAGAAGGGCCCGTCAATGAAGAGCCCGCCAATGGCCATTCTAGTCCAGCATCCTGTTCTTATAGTGGCCACCCAGATTCCTATGGGAAACCTGCAAGCAGGACTCCAGCCCAAGAACACTCTCCTGCCCTGCCATTTCCAGCAATGGGCATGTGGAAGCTTCTAACTATGGTGGCAGAGCCAAGTCAATCTTCAAATCGATGTAATGTTTTGAATGAGATTTAAAAGCTGATCTATACAAACGGCGATGGGATGCGGGTGGCGCTGTGGGTTAAACCACAGAGCCTAGGACTTGCCGATCAGAAGGTCGGTGGTTCGAATCCCCACAACGGGGTGAGCTCCCGTTGCTCGGTCCCTGCTCCTGCCAACCTAGCAGTTCAAAAGCACGTCAAAGTGCAAGTAGATAAATAGGTACCACTCCGGCAGGAAGGTAAACGGTGTTTCCGTGCACTGTTCTGATTCGCCAGAAGCGGCTTAGTCATGCTGGCCACATGACCCAGAAGCTGTACGCCGGCTCCCTTGGCCAATAAAGCGAGATGAGCGCTGCAACCCCAGAGTCGGTCACGACTGGACCTAATGGTCAGGGGTCCCTTTACCTTTCTATACAAGCGGCGAACATTTCAGGTGCATCAAATTGACATGTGATTGCTGACACATGAGTTATTTTGGACTTGGAAGAGGGCAGAACGGGGGTGGAATGGGGCAGGCTTATGAACACACCCGACATGCACCGAGACTGGAAATGGAACTCCCTGCACAATATGGTCACCGCCTGTATTAGATCAATATCCTTCAAACGCTCTATCAATGAAGAAAACATTCTGTTGGATCCAGAGAAATGTGTGCTTAATAGGACCTTCTCCACCAGAAGCTCTTGGAGAAGGCTTCCCAGGGGATTGGGGGACATTGCTGGATGGGATAAAGCAGTGGGCTGAGAGGAAAAAGAGGGGTTATGAAAAAAAATGGCTGAGTGGAACCTCTGTTTTCAGATATTCTCTGCTCTCTCGGACCCCTGTGCCACAACTCATGGGGGAGGTTTTCTGCCAGGGAGGAGGGGTATTAAAGTCTGCTTCTTCCAGTTCCTTATGCATGCATTTCTCTGCATCCGACCCACTACATACTTGACAGTTAAATTTGCATAGGGCACAAATACTGACAGCAAGTTCAGTATGAAAATCCTATCATTTCATAAAGCATCTTCAATCCACAGGGTATCTCCATTTAATAAGCAAGCAATGCTTAATGGACTGAAAAACTGCTAATTC
Organism: Podarcis raffonei; assembly: GCF_027172205.1. Classification (NCBI taxonomy): domain Eukaryota; kingdom Metazoa; phylum Chordata; class Lepidosauria; order Squamata; family Lacertidae; genus Podarcis; species Podarcis raffonei. Next base: position 38,785,460 of record NC_070612.1, read on the forward strand.
TAGTCACAAATATGCTATGATACAATTTTTTAAAAAAGAAAAGAGGAAAAAGCAAAACAGGAAAACACACAGCACAGCAATGCAGCACAATGAAGAAATAAATCCTAGAAAGAAGTGTCTCTAAGGAAGACTTAATACATCACAACAGACAAGAATTCGACTTTTGTGACAAAATGACTAATGCAATTCTTAATGCATAAACAGAGGAACTAGGGCAATAGGAGCTAGACATGATTTTTACACAACCAGGTAAGCTGAAATTAGAATAGCAACTTTGTCTATATTTTCTAAATTGACACAGAAACTTTTGGGGAGGATTTAAAAAGAGGTACAAGAAGGATTGAGAGAAAAATAAATCACGAAGAGGTACTCCATGTCTGGCCTGTTAAGCTTATCCATTTTCTTGATTGTACAGGAGAATTATGGCTACTAAAGGCCTGTTTCAGAAGAAGAAATTTAACACATACAGCTGGAGGACAGAAACACAACTTTCAAATAAGAGTGTTTAATATTGGGATTAGCTGGTTCTATTGTAAATTAGAAGGTTTCAAATAATTCCTCATAAAGTGGCTCTGTCCCATAAAAAGAGAAAAGGGAGGTCACCAAATCAAATCATTGCCAATGTTTGCCTCTGCCTGGACTAAATGAGTGGGAAACGTTTTCAGGCAAACAAGCATGACTTTATCGAAAGCATACTCCATTGTGGTAAGAACAGAATTATCATAAACCTTTCCAGTGCTATTCTTTCACTCTAGTGAAAATTTTAGTTATGAGTTCTATTGTGCCAAGGACAGGCCAGTCTTTTCCAGACACTTACCCTCTGACAGCATGAATAAGTCTCAGTGATGGATAGGCAGTTCGCACTTTCAATTTATTCTTAAGGATTAATGCATTAACCCACTCCACATGCTTCTCTCCGCCTTTGACCATGAAAGCAGGGATCCAAAGGACACTGTCATTCAGCATGGATAGCCTATGCACAAATTTCTCTCTGTCACTCTCATTCCGAAAGCCTCCAAATGCTCTTTGTACAACTGATGGGTTCATGGTAATAAAATCTGATTTAGTCCCCACATCGGCAGCATACTCCACCACGGGAGCTAGATTGCACCTGAAGAGGAAGAGATTAATGGAAAAAAATAAAATAATAAATATGAAACATTAACTCAGATAAAAAGGTGTGCGTGAAATAAAGGCTGAAAATGAATGTGCAAGGCTGTGGCGTCCCACATGCTTTCACAAAGCACTGTGTGGCATCTAGCTATCTAAAAAATATTGGGTGAAATCCAGAAGCATCTTAAATCCCACTGAAATCAACAAGGACCTCTTACTTTATTATGCACTTAAGCAAGACGAAGAACAGCGTACCTGCTGAATGAATGGGCCACTGATTTAAAGTACGTTCCCTAGAAGATAAGCACCATTTCAATGAATGCAACGAACTTCTGAAGAATGTTTTATAGCTAGATTGTAAGGAACTAACCAGTGCTCTTGAAATTAACACAGTGTTCATTTACTCTAAATGTACCACAAAGGGTTCTAGAGGAATTTGATTTCTCTAAATTCCAATGCGGACTAACCTGATCAACACCTCCCAGACTAATGTGTAAATCATCACACAATTATCCTAGGGGTTTTGCACTTCTCCGAGTTTTGCAACACAGTTCTCGGCTTCAAAAAGTGTCAAAACGCGTTTTAAACCCACATTCCCCTGCAGATTTCATATATTAATTCAGAAATGGACAGAATGGGTTTATGGATGAGCACAGGCAGATCTGACACAGATTGGAATAGAAGGATTCATCCTTAACACTCTCTCACACACACACTCACACACTCGCACTTACACCCTTTCGACAGTTGCCATCAGGATGCACTGATAAGAATGCTGTCATATGAACCATCAAATTAATCATTCTGCGGCTGGTATTTCAAACTGTAATGCAGCCCTGCTCACATATTTATCTGTAAAAACATGTATATTTTTATAAAATGGTTGCCATGCTACTTAGTTGACATAAACTGACTGCTTATTATTTGAACATTTGTAAAATGCTGTCAAATGTTCCATAAAACCTCAAATGCCATTGTATAAGTGGCAGCTTTCTATTTTAAAATCCCAAATGTGTTGCCATTTGTAAGCAAAGGCAGGCATGAGGGCATAGCAAACTTATTATACTGGTCACCTAGTATAACTTTAGGCATCACTACATAGGAACAGGGGTCGCAGGCTGACATCAATAGCAAAGACTACTGAGGGACTGACCTTATTGCTTCCTATAGGAAGTAGGGACAATAGCCTCTCCATATGATTTGGCTGTCTGTCCTGCAAGTCTCCTGCTAAGGATTGGATTCAGGTTTAGAAAAATAATTGCCATTTTAAAAAGTCATAGGTAACTGGGGTACATCTAGTCTTCTCAAGGCAAAGTGCCCTGTCCATATTCCCCAGGTCAGGCAGGATGGAGTTTGAATAAGAACTATTGCCTCCACAATGAATCATCTCAGACTGGGAGCTTCTACAGGATCTGGAAGCTCTGCCCCTTCCCAGCTCTCAGCCAGCCCTGATCTGAGCAGGTGCTTCCTCGGTTTCTCAAATAGCCTTGCATCCAGCTAGTCCATCCATGCTTGATGCAGCTCTGAAGTTCCTACCTGGTTCACCGTATCCTCTGCTCCTCTTCTGAGGAGACCTCAGGTTTAAGGGCTGGGAAGGGCTGAACCCTGACAGTTCCACAATGATGGTGGGAGCCACTAAAAGGGCTCTATCCCATGCCATCATCCTAGATGGGACACAGATAAGGGCCTCTCCATCTCATATTAGGGAAGTGGGTAGGCTGGTACAAGAGGAGGCAATCCCCCTGGCATCCTGGACCCACCATTGTTACTTTAGTACAACTAAAGTACACCCGCAAATCTCCACATACGTTTTCAGTAATTATAATAAAAAATACATGTCCACAAGTCTTAAATGACTACCAGGCCGCAGTTACCTAAATGCCAAGTATAAACTGAAGAATACTGGAAGTATTAGATCATCACACCCAATCACCTACTGTAAATAAGATTACACCCTAATCTTTACTTTTCCCATCTAAATTAATGTCTCTTTTACTCAGAAGGTAGAAGGAAGAAAAGCTTTCCTTTGCAACTGCTCAAAATAATCTCTGGGCAGCTTTGTTATTTAAAAATCTCAGTTGTTGTGATAATCTAGCCACCTCTCCTTCTATTTCAAAAAGCACTTCATCTTACAAAACACTCCTGTAAATATTTCACCCATTTGCAGCATGGTCCATTCCACCATGAGCACATATCTGAAATAAGTGCCATTCTTCAGACTGCATATTGACTCAAGGAAGCAGGTGCATGACTATAAATATGAACAGCAAGAGTATCAGTGATTCATCACTTCCTGCGAAAGACTGCAATGCTACTGATACCTTTGTTGGAGAACCTTCCATTAATATGTTTATGGAAGGATTTAAAATGCAATCTGTGAGCAATCAGGAAACAATGGCAGCAAAAGAACTTTAGAAAGATTTCACTATTTTAGCTAACATCAGTGCTGCACAATGGGAAAATTAGTGATGCTTTTAAAAAAAATTGCATTGCAACTAAATGAAACAGAAACAAAAATTGGGAGCTCCTGTAGCTACTATCAAACATAGTTAGAAAAAAGGATAAGGGTTCTATGTTGCCGCTTCTCTTCAGAGCAGAAAATTTCAGTATATTTTAGATATTGGAGGGTTAGGGGCAGATACATATCTTAAGTGCACTTCTGTAAGAACTCAGGAGGCAAAATAAACAATGCAAAGGGATGGAGAAGAAAAGCTGGATGATGTAAAGTCATCTTGAAAGAGTGTTAAGGTGGAATATGAAGAAGGCGGCAGACATTCAAACTACATAAACTGTGGGTGCTATGGAGATTTCAGGTTGCACCACAACCTTTAGGGGGGTGAGATGAAATACACAATGGCTGATTCCTCATCTCTGTATACTTACATATCATTCTCTTGACCTGTCTCCAATGTTAACACACGGGTTACTTTGTAGGTATCAGGTAAGTGGGTATTTATAAGTTACCCACAGTCAGAGAAGAAGAATTTTCCATTATGATAGAGCCCTCTCCCCTAAAAAAAGTATAAGTACTTGTACAACATTGTAACTTGTGTGTATATCTGTATCAGAGAACATTATACAGGGATGCGCTTTTTGGAAGCATCTGTCTGGCCAATGTAACATACCGTATTTTTTGCTCTATAAGACTCACTTTTTCCCTCCTAAAAAGTAAGGGGAAATGTGTGTGCATCTTATGGAGCGAATGCAGGCTGCGCAGCTATCCCAGAAACCAGAACAGCAAGAGGGATTGCTGCTTTCGCTGCGCAGCGATCCCTCTTGCTGTTCTGGCTTCTGAGATTCAGAATATTTTTTTCCTTGTTTTCCTCCTCCAAAAACTAGGTGCGTCTTATGGTCTGGTGTGTCTTATAGAGCGAAAAATACCGTACTTAAGCCACAGCTCATAGAACCACTCTCCACCCTCCAACACTTTCCCTGCATATATATATATATATATATATATATATATATATATATATATTTGCACAAATTTGCCTCTATACCATTCTTCAGAAGCAGAGAGCTCTTTTCAAGGTTTTCCTTGTCCTTGTCATGAGTTACACTTTTCCAGCATACACCCCTGGGTTTTGTTCTTCCATACAAAGCCTGTGGTACATATGCGTGTATTGCTGTGTTAAAAGTGATGAGGTTAACTAAAAACAGACACTAAACCCATTTGCTATTTTACTGGTCTTAGCCTTACCAAGGAATACTTATGGGCCAGACCAATACAGAACTTAAACTTCAAAGTTTCAAGTGTCCAGGCACTGACACTTAGGATACAAACGGACATTTTATTTAACAGTTGGTGCATGCAGCAAATCATAAAACATGTCATCTCTTAAGTTTTGAAGCAGGCCATGAAAAAAACAACAGTTATCATGAGAGATCAAGAAATGGCTGCAAAAAATATGTGTATGGGAACACCCTATTCAGCTGTGTCCAGGGCAGCTGTTTATCAGCTCCATCTGATATGCAGGCTGAGACCCTACCTGCCCACAGACTGTCTCACCAGAGTGGTGCATGCTCTGGTTATCTCCCACTTGCACTACTGCAATGCGCTCTATGTGGGGCTACCTTTGAAGGTGACCTGGAAACTACAACTAATCTAGAATGCGGCAGCTAGACTGGTGACTGGGAGCGGCCGCTGAGACCATATAACACTGGTCTTGAAAGACCTACATTGGCTCCCAGTACGTTTCCGAGCACAATTCAAAGTGTTGGTGCTGACCTTTAAAGCCCTAAACGGCCTCGGTCCAGTATACCTGAAGGAGCGTCTCCACCGCCATCATTCTGCCCGGACACTGAGGTCCAGAGCCGAGGGCCTTCTGGCAGTTCCCTCACTACGAGAAGCCACGTTACAGGGAACTAGGCAGAGGGCCTTCTCGGTAGTGGCAATCGCTCTGTGGAACACCCTCCCACCAGGTGTCAAAGAGAAAAATAACTACCAAACTTTTAAAAGACATCTGAAGGCAGCCCTGTTTAGGGACGCTTTTAATGTTTAATAGGTTATTGTATTTTAGTGTTCTGTTGGAAGCTGCCCAGAATGGCTGGGGAAACCCAGCCAGATGGGTGAGGTATAAATAATAATTTATTATTATTATTATTATTATTATTATTATTATTATTATTATTATTATTACCCTACAGATAAGGAACCCAGGACTCTCCATTTATTGTTGGACTACAACGCCCATGACTGCTGACTATTAAGCTATGCTGTATGAGGCTGATGGGCTCCAACAACATCTGGAGGGCCACAGGTTCTATATCTCTGAGCTAACCTTACTAGGACTTTAAGTGCATGCTGCTTGCCTAATGTACAGATCAGGCTTCCTCAACCTTGGGCCTCCAGATGTTTTGAGACTACAGTTCCCATAACCCCTGACCACTGGTCCTGCTAGCTAGGAATCATGGGAGTTGTAGGCCAAAAACATCTGGAGGGCCGAGGTTGAGGAAGCCTGGTCTAGATCTTGTTGTTAATCTGGATTTTGAAAAAGAGGAAATATATTTCTTTTCCATTGACACTCAATAGCCAGTTTGTGTGACTCTGGGGCCCTGATACCATGAGCCAACTGCAGTAGGTTCTTCTGCAATATAAAAAGTAAGCTACTAAAATCCATCCAAATTTTATTTTGCATTTATATTTTGAGGTTTCATTGATGTCACTTGAGAGTCCCCACTTTCGCAAGCATGCAGTATGTAAATCTACAGGCATGAGGCCACTCATTCTGTGCAGAAACAAATTTAGGAAAGTGAATTTTATCTTTTTACAGTACCTATTTATGGACAGTGTGTTGCTTTGCTAAAAACAGTGGCAGTGGTTTCAGCATGCTGCAATTGATTAGTTTGAGGAAGAAAGAACAAAGTGGGGGAAAGAACTCACATTCTCAGTTCTGAGTTGCATGAAGGATGCTAAACATAGTTCTCAGATTGTTTCATCTGTTGAAGCCAGTAGTTTGTAAGGGCATGAAAAAAATAAGCAAAAGGGATATATTTAAATTTCAGGGGGAAAGAGAATATAAGGTAGCCAGTTTCACCCATGTTTCACCCAAGTCTCTTGAGAGTGAAAGCCTCTCCAGTCCTGCCATCTGGTCTTCAGGCAAGATTAAAAACCTCCCTGGTAAAGCAATAAATTTTCAGACTATATGAAGAACAGGCTGAACCACTGTTTTCTTTTTCTTTTTTTAATGAAAATGAACATTTTAAAAATAGTTGTCACTCATTTCAGTCTCTCATTGTTGATCTGCAAAATCTCATCTCTTTTAGAGGGCCAACAACACGTTCACTCATTCTTTTTTTTTACAGTGACTTTTTCAGTTTTGGATATAAAAGGGTCTTTGGGGACCTGCATGGCCTTTCGTGAGCTTTAAAGGCTAGTTTTTCCATGTGAATAACAGGTAGCAAAAATAACACGGCATAAAATAATGATTGTCATCCTTGATCTATACATCTACCTTCTGAAATTACTCTAATGCTTTCTGTAGGAGAGACTGGAGTTTTTGCTTCAACAAGCAGATGTAGCCTAGACACTTTATTCCTGGGTTGTTGTTTTTTAAATCTACAATCCAGTTCTTCAAATCTACATACACATTATCTTTCTATCTGCTTTGCTATGTAAAGATTATACAGATAATACTTATATGCCCATGCGACTACCAGCTGGAGAGCTAAAGATCTGCTGCATGGAAAACATACATCCACAAAATATAAATGTATGATGTTGGGGTATAATCTGCAACAGGTATTGTGGAAATTGCAGAGGTACTGGGAATCAGAATAGTGCATGATTTAGTACAGCAGAGGGGAACTTAAGGCCTGCAGGCCAAATTCTGCCTGCCATGCCCCCCCATTCTTCTCCAATAGTAGATTCTCCTCCATTGCACAGCCATGAAACTTCAGAACCATGGGCAGCAGCTGCTATGACATTTCTGACCAGCCGCTTACAATCAGTACAGGGGATTGTCGCTTTGTCTCATTGGTGTTACATTGAATTCTCGGTATGTTTACTGATAATAAAAATGTAAGCATACTTATTAAATATGACCTAGTTCAACAGTGGCGGGACACGGGTGGCGCTGTGGTCTAAACCACTGAGCCTAGGGCTTGCCAATCGGAAGGTCGCGGTTCGAATCCCCGTGACAGGGTGAGCTCCCGTTGCTAGGTCCCTGCTCCTGCCAACCTAGCAGTTTGAAAGCACGTCAAAGTGCAAGTAGATAAATAGGTACCGCTCCAGCAGGAAGGTAAACGGCGTTTCCGTGCACTGCTCTGGTTCACCAGAAGCGGCTTAGTCATGCTGGCCACAAGACCCGGAAGCTGTCTGCAGACAAACGCCGGCTCCCTTGGCCTATAGAGCAGAATGATCACCACAACCCCAGAGTCATCCGTGACTGGACCTAATGGTCAGGGGTACCTTTACCTTTTACTAGTTCAATAGTATTTTGTGAAGCAGGGATAAACTACTTGCTTGGAATTACAGAACCAACAAGTTACCATCTTTTTGCATGCATGCTTGTTCTTGAGTGATATTTAGACACAGACATAATGGGCTATATTCAACACTGCGTGAGCACACAACAGAACTTTCCTCCTTCTCCTCCTCTCCTTTCATCCCCCTTAATCTTCTCCCTAACAGATATTGAGGGTTTGAGGTGTGGTGGTGTCTGCAATCAAGAGGAAAGGGAAGTCCCACTGTACAAGTGAAAATCTGTTGCGCCAGCAGAGCACCAGTGTTGGTTGCAACCAAATATGCTGAAGACCAATTTCCTTTATTCAGGAGGGATCTGTTACTTCCTGAGTCTTGGCTAAGTATTGCTATTTTATGGGCCTTCCTCCTGAGTCAAGAAAGCTTAAGCCCATCTAGACATTATACTTGGCCATGTGGCAGACACTAAGACTATCTCAAATAATACTAGCAGGTTTCTCCCACCATGTAGAATGCAATGGCATCATTACCTAGCACAACTATGCTACTCCATAAAAAATTAAAAATACTGACCACACATCACCCTAGAGAATGAAAAATATGGCCTCTTCTGAGGTACACAGGCCACTTAAGGAATCAAGTTTATTAAACTCTGCCTGTATAATAGTGGGCAGGAAATTTGATGGAGTGGAGAAAGAGAGGGAGAAGAAAAGTATATCCAAACGGAATCTACATCTCTGACTTCATCTCTGTGTTATTTCACATCCTTATTCTACATTCCTGTCTACTTACATACAGGTTTATTTGTCCTCCCTTACGGCTTTTCACATATGCCTGATTCAGTTCTTACATTGGAGCCAGAAGAACAACAGAAAGTCAGTAGCTGATTTGTGCTCACACTAGCAAGGATGCTCTAATCAACTGAACAAATGTTTGATTGCCGTTTCTGGTGGGGGAGTGCAATATTCCTATCATTTTATTCATATAATTCATCAATAAAGTCAGTTGTGACCTATCTGATCAATTTAATGGTAGGTATTTCAGCTTAACTATCTAGTCAGTTCTTGACTGAATCTCTTGCAAGAGAGCATGCAGCGAAAGGATGAAGTAGAACCATGCCATTTACAGATGCACAGAGACTTAGCAATAAATTTTCTTATCTTTTGTAATACAGACTGCTTCCAGAGAATTGCCCTAGGAACAGTACAGGAGTATTTTTGTGCTATCTTACAGAAGTGCAAGATCTATCAAGTCTAGCCCCTTTAAAAATAGAAATCCAGATTCATTTAATAGAATATAAAAAATGCATACATTGCTGATTTCAAATACCGTACTTTGCATACGGCATCCTTGAATATCCTATACTATGCATTCATCTTGCTTTAGCAGATTCACTGCTGGATAAATTGGAATTACTCTGCAGATATTAAAAGTTTATACATCCCTGGATTCCAACATGCCAACTATAGCAGTTAACTTGACTAACACATTGAGAGACTTGTATCCAGTGTATTGAATGTGATATTATTTTCAAAATTGAATCCCAAGACAGCTGCCTGCATTATACTTTTCAGACAAGCAATGACTCCTGTGAGTCTGTCCCCTTTCTGAACACATGCAAATAAGAAGAGCATTCCCAGATTCTGGCTAGCAGGAATGGGTCTGCATTGGTCACAGATTAAAGAAGAGTAAATCACAGGGCATTCCGTGTCCAAATAGAGCAATATGAGAACCTAAGTTAGGAGAACAGGTGGTGGCACTAATAAAAGACCCAGGCCTCAAATATGCTATTCCATGGATAGGCAAACTAAGGCCCAGGGGATTGGATCTGGCCCAATCATCTTCTCAATCCGGCCTGTGGACGATCCAGGAATCAGCGTGTTTTTACACGAGTAGAATGTGTCCTTTTATTTAAAATGCATCTCTGGGTTATTTGTGGGGCATACAAATTCATTCATCCACACCCCCCCCAAAAAAAAACATAGTCCGGCCCCCACAAGGTCTGAGGGACAGTGGACCGGCCCCCTACTGAAGAGGTTTGCTGACCCCTGGGCTATTCTAATATAAGCTCAAAAAATCTACTGTATATGCTTGTGAAACACCCTAGATGGAGTATATGGATGAATAGCGCATGTCTTGGAGTTATTTAATGTTTCTTTCACTGTATACATAGAAAAAGCAAGTACCTTTTAACTTCTTTTTATCTTACATGCTTTAAGGTCTAAAACTCTTTAAAGGTATCAGGTGCACCGATTTTAACAAATGATTGAGAAAACATCATGTTTAGCATGTAGACTAAGGAGTGTCTTGTAGGGTTCTGGGTGTGCATTCTTGATCTTTTTAAAGTCCCTTAATCAAGGACAGCATTCCGCAATTAAGAAAAGAAAGGTGCAGTAATATTTTGAGATATCATTCCATCTCTCACTGCACTTAGTCCTGGATGTACTTATCAGTGACGAGAGGGGGCAGAGGTTCAATCCATCAGCACTTTCCACAGCAAAATCCTATGCATGATTTCAGTAACGCCAAGCTAAAATAGCATGGGGCATATTTCAAGAAAATGTTTACTTCCCATGAAACATACAGCCTTTTGTGAAAGCACGGGTACTGTTCTGGGGGGCAGAGGGGACAGGACATCCAATATGAGGGCATGTGTCACCAGGACGAAGGCAATCTGGCTGTTCTCCCCTTGCCCCAGACAAGTCACATGTAGATGACTAACTGGGGCAGAATGTACAGGGTGATGAAGCAGCAGTATATTAGGGCAACAATAGCAGTAAATCGGTGCCATAAATGTGCAAAGAGCAAGTTTTGAATTTTTCACAGACATCTTCATTCTATAGTCTGAAACAACAACATTCACATCGAAAACCAAACCTCACAAAAATGAGGCACAGCAATAATTCACACTGATTTCAATACTGTTTGCTTACTTACATAGTAAGTACTTAGGTCATAGCTGTCAACTTTTCACTTTTCTTGTGAGAAATCCTATTTGGAATAAGGGAATTTCCCTTAAAAAAGGGAAATGTTGACAGCTATGACTTAGGTATACAAACTCGGAAGTAAGTCCCACTGAACTCGAGCCTTCACAATACTGAACTTGCTTAGGACTGCAGACTGCCCACTGATTTCAACACAAGAGTTGAGAAAATGCTATTCAGACAGATGGAAGTGGCAGGATCTTGTCCATTCTATTAGGCATGGAAAACTGTGACTTGCTAAAAGCATAGTGGGCATAAACCATATTCCACTCAAGCCAACAGCAAGACTCAGATTGATTTTTAATGGTTCTGGATGGCACCCAATGCCTCGTATTTTCAACTAAAACTTGTTTTACATTCGTACGTGACAGTCTATTAAACAGTGCCCACAACTCCTTTCAATTTCTCGCTGACCTTTGACAAAGTAGAACACTTTGTTTTGGACAAACAAACTAATTATTTAAACTAAAATATGTGAATACATTTGCAGATGCAGCCAGAATATATTTTCGGTGCAGCACACAAGGGTTTAGATGTGTGACTTCCAATTTCCTTAATGGGAGCTATCTGGCTAATCCTCAATGCATTTCACATAAATTGTACCCCATACAGTGCATATATAATAAGTAAAGGTGGTGATTTTCTGCTATGACTATTGGCAGGAAGGAGAAAATGAAAACATTTTCATTTTGCAGAGCCAGCTTGCTATTGGAATAGTGATTTTTGCCTGCATAAAGAGCAAAACCAGAACCTACAAAACAATATTACAAATCTCACTGCGGTCTCCAACAGTGCAAATTCTCATTTGCAATATAAAAGACGGACCTGTTCTTTTTATTGTGAAATATATTTAACTCTGGGCACCACACAGTGAAAGTTATCATTTAGCAATTCCAAATCATTGTTCCAAGTTAAAACATTTGTGTTCATTACTGCTGAAGTAAAAGACAACCTGTCAAGTGAGAGATGAATGCTCACCTTATAACAAACTCGTGGTTGTCAATCTCTTTTCCACAGCCACTATCAAGGAGAATACCAGAATTTCCTACAACAGCACATGACTTAAATCGGCGGTTCTTCATCGGTGAAACTTCAGGAAGAAGACTGTGTAAATCCTGAGAAATATTTAGTGTGCGGCGTCTGTCTAGCACGTAATGGATTACATCTCCTGGCTTGAAGCTGCTTTTGACTACTGAGACATCTCTTTCTGCATCCAAGAAACGAAGAATGTTCTTCCTGTATTGAAAACAAGAATGCTAATTAATGATACCTCTGCAAAATATACAGTGGTACCTCAGTTTCCGAGCATCTTGGAAGCCAAAGTTTCAGCTTTGAACGCCGAAAACCCGGAACTAATTGGTTCTGTTTTTGAACGCTTTTCAGAAGTCAAACAGCTTCTGCTGAGTTCCTCCCCCCCCCCAATTTTTTCCACTGAAATTGCAGACCACCCATTGTGCCTTGGTTTTCAAACGTTTTGGAAGTCGAACAGTCTTCCAGAATGGATTACATTCAAAAACCAAGGTACCACTGTATTCCAAAAGAGTAGCCTGTTGCTTGGAGCAAAATTGCAGCGTAATCCTGCATGAACTTTTAGAAAGGTTTACATGCAACATCGAACCATGGCTTGGTACTGATATCCAAGGTGAGTGCCACAATTGAAGATTTCCAATTTGAAAGAAATGAAATGTTTTGCTAAAACCAGGAAGGAATCACCATAGGGAAATCAGGAGGTAGAGGCAGCAATGAGAATCCTTGATTGTTGATTCATATGAAATGAAACCAATCCATGATTTGGCATTCCAACCTCCCTTTCATAGGTACACTTCATCCATCTGATCACACTAATTCTGGCCTCCTCAAAGTTAGCCTTCAATGTGCAACAGCACTTTCCCTTTTCTAGTAACACCTGACACATCTTAAAAACAAAACAAAGCATGAAAACTGTTACTTTGTGGGTTTCATTAAACTGTGATGAGACTGCATTTGTAAACCTATGATTTAAAAGCCACCACTTGATTTTAAAATGTCAAAGCTCAGTTTCCATTGATCCATCTTTACTGATTTTTTTATACAAAAAATATTGATTATTATTTTTAAAATCAAAACAGCAATCAACAGTTCTAGAGCAAGAATCAGGTTCAATAATATTGTTGAGAAAATAAATGTAACTAGTGGAGCCCAGGCTCAAAACCAGCATGTTTATGGTTTCTAATCACATAAGGCACAATAAAAAAAACTCATAGAAGTCAGCAGCAACATGGTCATTGATTTTAGCAGGGTTATAATATTCTAAATTATAGGCTCGTATGAAATTCTCATCTTTTTAAGTAATTGTGTGAAGAAAGAGACAGGTGAATTTAATTCTGGTTTGGCCACTTCCACATTTCTACCCATTTCCTAATCAATCTGCAATTTGATTACATATAAAAATGTTCATGCTCTCTCAAGTTCTCTCTCAAAATGTTTCTGTGAATGCATATTATGATACATTTAAACACCAGAGAACTATACTGCAACATTCAGAGAAACAGAAAATCCCAGGGATAACAAAATTTCAATATGCACATTAGTTCCAGAGGTGCAGATTAGTGCACTGTTTATGAACACAAGGCATGGATACATGCTGGTCGCATTTAAGCTAATCCTGCACATTAGCACTGAGGCCTAAACCAGGAGTTCCCAAACTGTGGGCCCTGGACCACCAGAGGTCCTTGAGTACCACTGAGGTGACCCGTGACATTTCTGTGGATTTGGGGTTGAAGACAGGAGATGGCACAGCCATTGTATTAAATATTCAGCCGCTCTGGGAAGATGAGAAAGACTCTTCCCTTCTGCCCTGAGCTAACTGCACAATTTCTTCTGCTACAATACACAAAAGCTATCCACAACAGTGGTGCAGCATTGGTGGGGGCAGAGGGAAGGTTACCCCCGGTGCAAAATTGTCAGGCGCAGCCAGTGATGCCTCAGTAATACAGCTGTGTGCTTCCATTGCTGGGCTCCGTTGAGAAACGGTTTCTCCATGTGAACCAGGAAGTGACCTCTCCAGACAATGGAATTGCTCTTATCTATGCAGCTGAGATCTCCTGGGTGACGCAGACACCATTAGGCAGTTGAATGCGCGGGTGTGCTCCATCCATTTCCCTCCCTCCCCCATTTCTGTGCGGTCCCGGAAAGTGGCAACCCACAGTATGCCACTGCTTAGAGCAACTAGGGTCTCTGAAAGAGAAATGCCTTTTTGAATACCTTTTGATATTCCATACATCTATAAATTAAAGACCAGTCTGAGATTTCTGTGAGAAGGGGCTGGTGAGTCACTTTTTAGGAAACAGACAGAGTGCCCCAGGAGACTGTCTCTCACACACATTATCTCTTCAAACACAGTGCACATCCTGCCCACCTGATAAATGTCCCATCAAGTAGAGATACTTAAGGAACTTCTATGTCTTAGCACAATTATTCCTTTCTTCTCCCTTGGCACCTTAGCAATTAACATCCTACTTAGCAGACAGCTTCACAGCTAACTTCAGCAGTAGCTTATCCTCTACCTTTAAGGTTGTCCCCACCGCCGCCGCATCCCCTTCCAAACTTGAGCAGCCGTTGGGGGCCACTGCTGCTGTGGAAGGCTCATGCAGGACCAGAGAAGCCGCAAAGCAATGCGCCTCCCTCCCTGGGCTGGATCCTGGATATGACCTTGCCAGTGACCACTAGGAGGCTTGAAAGGGAGAGGCAGCTCCACAGCGGAGCCACTCAGCGGCCCAGAGTCACCCCCTGGCACCAGCAAACTGTAGCCTCACGCAAGCAGGGTCCTGGCAAACAGCGCAGCCAGGAGTGGGCACTGGAAAGGAGTGGTGGCAGTGGTGGAGCTCCAGATCCTGCTGCAGCACTTCTGCTTCTGGGGTACAGCCACCGTGCAGAAAGGTGGTGGAGAGTGGCTGACTCTGAAGTGCCTGCCTTCTCCCACCCTTCGGTGGCATGTGTCTGCCCCCACTCCCAAAGAGCCCGGACGATTCATTTAAAAAATAAAAATCTGCCCAGGTGGGCATGCTGGCCCCCCCAAACCAGGACATGTCTGGGGGAACCCAGATGTATGGCAACCCTAATAAAGAGCTCCTGGTTCTCAGACAACAAGTTTGTTCCCTTGAAGTCAGGGTAGCTGAATATGAGAAGCTGAGAGAGGCAGATAGGTTGGTGAATGTCTTTAGAAACATGACAGTAGTGTTCACCTTCCATAGTAATAATTCCTTTGCTGTCATGAAGAGTCAGGCCACATTCACACCGTGATGCCACTTTAAACAGATCCCCTCCCCAAGAATTCTAGGAGCTGTTGCTTGTTAAGAGTGCTGAGATTTGTTAGGAGGCCTCCATTCCCCTCAGAAAGTTACACTTTCCACAGTTCCCTGGGAAGAGGGATTGACTGTTAAACCACTCTGGGAACTGTGGATCTGTGAGGGCAATTGGTGTCTCCTAACAACTCTTCTAACTATTCCAGTGGCTCTACAAACTTCCTAAGTGTGTTTGTTAATTCTGTGAAAGAGGGAAATGGCATCGTAATATCATACAAGCCATAGTCAAAGCTTCAAGTCACAAAGAGATTTCTGATACTTGGTTTTACAACAATGAGGATGCTACACTTACTTTTTAAGCCTAAGGGAACTGAGACATGATTTTTGGAACTCACATTTCAGTAAAATAGAAGAGGAAAAACACATTCTTTAGGATATTGGTGTAGATTTGAAGCTGTGCCGGAGAAGAGAATATCTGACGACTGAGCTTGTGTGACAACATAGTAATGAAGCAGAATGGGATATATTAAAATGCAAAGTGCCTAGAGCATCAGATAAACGATAAGTCAAGGCAAAGGTTCCCTTTCCCTGATTTTTGCTTTTCTGAAACCTAAAGACTATATTTTTTTATCATATTTTTAATCTTGTACACAGATGGGTTTAAAATCTGCTCAGGCCTAATATGCCAAGACCATCAAATATTGGAGAAAACACATTAAGAAGGAAATGAACTGACCTGACTGCACTAAAGACCTGAAATAGGACAATACATGAGATAGCAAGAGAACTGTGTAGGATTGCCAACTCCTGACATAAACTTCCTTATAAAGCAAGGCTGGGAAACCTATGGCTCTCCAGATACTGTTCAACTCCAAATCCTATCAGCCCCAGTCAGCATGAGAGTTGGAGTCCAGCAACATCTGAAGGACCACAGGTTCCCTTTCCCCGCTATAAAGGGTCAGGCATACTAAACTGAGTTGCTCCAAACTGAGTCAGGCCAAGCACAGTATTGCCCTAAGCAATCCTTGTGGGAATGATGGGCCAACAGTCTGCCTTGTCAGTTGGCAGGGCTGGGCGATATATTGATACATTGTCCCAAAGCGGTTTGAAGTCCATATTGTGACATTGGTTCCATAATTTTTGACCTGGCAATATATAGTGAATCATGGTGTGTGTGTGTGTGTATGTGCGTGTGATGCAAAAAACCATGAAGCCAGTCAATGCTTCTTTCAATTTCTGCAGCTCCTGTTAACTCTGCCGGTTGAATTCTCACCTGCTTCATGCAAGGGGCAAAAAATCACAAGAGCAGGCACTGCCAAAAATCACCAATGCCTCTACATAGCTCCATCCTTATTTCAGACATTGTGATATATGTATTGGTATATCCTGATGCTTAGCTGGTGAAGCATCATGGTGTCGGAAATCAGATACCAGTCCTATCAGTAAGATGGACCATTGATCTCATCTAACAAGATAACCCATATTTTCTTAGAGAAGAAGAGCATAGGAAGCTGCTTTAAACTGAGTAAAGACCACCAATCTCACAACCCTATCTGGAGATGCCTAGGACTGAACCCAGGATCACAACAAACAAGTTTTAAGAAGAAGAAGAAGAGGAGTTTGGATTTGATATCCCGCTTTATCACTACCCGAAGGAGTCTCAAAGCGGCTAACATTCTCCTTTCCCTTCCTCCCCCACAACAAACACTCTGTGAGGTGAGTGAGGCTGAGAGACTTCAGAGAGAAGTGTGACTAGCCCAAGTCACCCAGCAGCTGCATGTGGAGGAGCGGAGACACGAACCCGGTTCCCCAGATTACGAATCTACCGCTCTTAACCACTACACCACACTGGCTTTAAGACCAATCCGTGGCTTCTCCTCAACTCTAAGGGAGCTCTCGTGCTTCTTCTGACACTGAAACACTGTTGAACACCCCCCTGATTCATAGTTACACAGAAGCCTTAGATCTGTGGCTTTTTGAAGGAGGAAATGAGGCCTATTGATATAGCAGAACACCTGTGCAGCATCAAAGATAAGTTTCAGAGAAAACCTTATCTCTAGATCAAGTTATGAACAGAGCACAGGCCTTTTTGCTCTGCAAGCTGAAGCACACAGCACAGCTTCTCAAAAGGCTCACAGAAGGCAATGACTTTTTGATCTTTTAATCTTGAGAGCTGCTGCAGCATGGTGGGTATGAGTGGGAGCTAGGAAATCCCCACAGTTCACCTCAGATTCAAGCTTGCTTGTGGTTTTGGGCAAGGCACAGTTCCTTCAGCCTACCGTCGGCAAGATAGTGATGGTGATAAGCATGCTGTCCTGTTTTATGGGGATGCTTTAAAGATTTTCAAGGTCATGCATTTGAAATGTTCAACAGAAGTACCAAGTCGTTGCAGCTAATCAGCCGGATCCACAGTGCAGGCAGCCTTACACCCTGATTGACTTGCAACCCAGACCTCTCATGGGATGTAAAGTTTAATTCCCTTGTCTGGTTAGCATTTGGGCCTTGACACCCATATAGAAGTTACACTGGTATGACCAGAAGGTGCTGAGTATCCCCACACTGCTAAGTACATTTGTACCTTGGTTTTCAAACAGCTTAGTTCTTGAACGTTTTGGTTCCCAAACCCTGAAGTGACTGTTACGGTTTGCAAACTATTTTTGGAAGCCGAACGTCTGATGGGGCTTCCGCGGCTTCTGATTGGCTGCAGGAGCTTCCTGCAGCCAATCAGAAGCTGCTCTTTGGTTTCCGAATGTTTTGGAAGTTGAGCGGACCTCCGGAACAGATTCCTTTCGACTTCCAAGGTACGACTGTAGTGCCTTCCCCTGGCATTTGCAAATGCAATGCAAACAACTGTGGGGAAAGGAGGAATTGCATGTGCATCTGCACTCACTCACATGTGTCCCAGATCACATGGAAGCCTTTATGGATTCAGCTATGCAGAGACATGCAAAAGCCCCCTCTCTGTAGATGCCTGCACTGTAAAAGGGAACAACATGCAGCGGGTCTACTGAGGACTATTCACAGAGTAAAATACAGGATAAAAACATGAAAATAAGTAAAGCAAAACGGCAAAACAATAACCAACCCTTCCTACAGACACGTTTAAAAGGCTGTAGAATATTAATCAGCCAAAGGCCTGGTTGAAGAGGAATGTTTTCACCTACCGCCTAAAGAAATCTCAACTGGGCTGACAAAGTTTCTAAATGGACTGTATGCAGATATTTTAGAAGTTGTCTGTCTTGCCTCTATCTGGTTTTCTTAAAAGTAGCTTCTGTAGTCAAAAGAAACTCACTAAGTTTCTGCCTGGGGGGAAAGCTCCAAGCTGGTTCTAAAGCCTCTAAAAGAAGTATTTCAACAAGAACAACCATGCTGTTGTTCAACTTCAGATACAACAAACATGCATACATAAGACCTTCATTCTCTACTGAAATGCTGCAGATTAACCGGCTTGTGTGCAGCCAGTCTTGGGTAAAACAGCAAAGTACTCCATTAAACGTTAGTTTCTCAAAACTGCAGAGATCTTAGCAATGCAATACGATGTGTAACTACTCAGAAGCAAGCCCCATTAAGTTCAAGAAAAAGTGTGCACAAGATTGCAGCCTAAATTACCTTTGTTTCTAATTGCACATTGCTATGCAAACATGAATGAGGGATAACATTATGTTCTGAAACACAGAGAGATACAGCTCCTGCATACTATAATGAAAAAGGAAGTTGTGCAGAAAGCGACTTTTTGTTGTTGCTCTTGATCTTACAATTTCAATTTGACTGTTTATATGAAGAGGCTACACTAAGAAAATAATTAAGGGGTAATGTATTCCAACTGTCCTATCTTCAGCATCCAAATGAAAGAAATTTGTGACTTTTAACAATTTAAGGTAATGCTTTTCATTAAATGAAAAATGCACCATTTAACTTGATCAGCTTTTTGTTTCAAGATATTATTTCCTTCTTTAAAGGCGTATGCTATGCAGATCAGAAGTTTAGTACGTACCCCTATAACACTGCCAAGAAGACAAACGGCCCAACAACTGCTTTACGGATGATGCATTTAGGAAAGCTCCCGTATTTTGGAGTTGCAGTTAATTTATTGTGAGGATTGAAAATGGAAGATTTAGGTTTAGATTCCCCTAGGAGTTATTGATTACCAAAAGACAAATGGCCACTATTATAACTAACTCCACATTATTTTATTTATCCTATGAGGCACCTTTGTAAACAAAGCCTTCACTTCATTGATCATTTTTCTAACAATTGAAATCACTTCCTCTGAACCGAATAGGTCCCAAATAATAAATGTGTGAATTATTTTCTTTCTTTCTTTTTTTACTTGAACCCAACCTTTGCAGCCTGGGCAGTTAGCTGGTCTTAATGCTTTAATTTTTATTTATTTTATTTTATTGTCTGAATGATGTCACTGCACAGAACTGCTTACAATATACATACGGGTTGTATGAAGACTTTCGTCCCAGTGATAGATAATGCTTCTGATTCCCTCATCTCCATGAAACTTTTAATGGGGACAGGGGGATAAAGATCAACAAAAGTCACCCATTCCCAGCCAGTAAGATCCCTCCACTGGATGAAAAACCTTCTATAGATGGAAGGCAAAACTTCACTCCAGCCCAACACATGACAGAGACTCATAGTGGCTTAATCCTATAACCCCAATCAATGGAAATCAGCACCCATTGTAATAGCACCCATTAGGGGAAAGTGCATCAAGCCATAGTCTCAACCGAGAGACTGTCTGCACATACACCAAGCCATCACACGGTGCTGCAGAGCCATGCAGTTCACACATCACAGTAAAGCATACTTAATGGTAATTAAGTAATTTGCTCCTCCCCAACACCACACTGAGGAAACAAAGCACAATGCATGGCTTATCATTACTTTCGAACTATGGGGCATGTTTTGCTCCCAACAAACCATAATGAAAAGCTGGGAGTTGATTTTGGCTCATCTACCATGTTGATCACAACCTGGGTTGATTACCCAGGGATGTGGGTGGTGCTGTGGGTTAAACCACAGAGCCTAGGACTTGCCAATCTGAAGGTTGGCGGTTTGAATCCCCGCGATGGGGTGAGCTCCCGTTGCTCGGTCCCTGCTCCTGCCAACCTGCAAGTAGATAAATACCTTCCAGCGGGAAGGTAAACGGCGTTTCCATGCGCTGCTCTGGTTCGCCAGAAGCGGCTTAGTCATGCTGGCCACATGACCCGGAAGCTGTATGCCGGCTCCCTTGGCCAATAAAGCGAGATGAGCACCGCAACCCCAGAGTTGGCCACGACTGGACCTAATGGTCAAGGGTCCTTTACCATGTTGATCACAACCCCTTGTTCAGACAAAATGCTAAACCAGCGCTAGCAGTGAGGAATGGAGCGGGCACAATCAGGCCATGCATAGTAAACCATTAAGTTTGGTTTACCGTGATGTGCTCACACCATCACTGTTTAGTGTGGCAGGAGTAGTGACTATGCTGTAACATCCAGGTGAGCTGTCACTTGTCAGGTCCAAGATGCTGTGATAGGTGCCGTGCAACAACGTGAGGCAATGTTTCTTCTGCCACTACTGATCTGGACTGCCTGGTTACTGATACGCCATCTGTTCACAATGTCTACAAAGGAGAACGCCTGACACGCAGCTTTAGTCAAGATATTTCACACCTATCAATACCCAGCAATGATCGAATCTCAATTCTACACTTAAGTTAAATTATGCCAAATGAACAGATTGCTATAACGGATTTTCATTTTCAGCCCAGCCCGGTTTCTTTTCCAGAACTTTGACTTTTGCAAACTGCTTCTTGTGTGAAGGAGCAGGAAGAAGACAGAAAGGAGGTAAATGAATCCATAATGGCAGGTGTCATTCTGTGTCTTCTGCTCCTGAGCCTCTGACAGCAGGGATTAAAAAGACGGTCT